>NC_067478.1:17023950-17335200 GCF_947179515.1 Apodemus sylvaticus
CCGCTGAGCCATCTCTCTAGCCCATGTCAGGTCTCTTTTAACCATAAATCTTTTTGGCATTTCTTTTCTCCCCCCATGTCTTGGGAGTCCAGGAATCATGGTTCTTATGTAGTCCCATAAGGGAAGGGAGTTCTAGGTTCATGGGAGCAGCTCCCAGCCCCACCACCTGGGCACCATGCAACCTCTGAGCCACACAATGCTCAGGTTACACACTTGGATTCCCTACCGGGGTGGTGTAAGTAGAATGAATGGAGACAGGAGTGGGCGGGAGCTGCAGTGACTCAGCTTCCTCGTGCTCTGTCTTATGGATGGGATTGTTCTTCCCTTACCTTCTATCTCCTGCCATTCTCAGTACCCCAACTATGATAATAATTTCTTTGGGTCAGCAGACATCCCAGTTTTCCCAACATATTTATTAGTGGTGTCCCTTTGACTCAAAGTCACTCTCTTTAATGTCAGATTCTATGCTACATCCTTAATTGTCACATGAATCCACAATCACAGTTTTGGCAGTAACCAGAAACGTGCTTTCCCTTTGAATACACTCCTGCTTCTCTACAGGACAGACATTTGTTTCCAGACTTTCCACCAAATAAACTATCTAAGAACAAAGCTGATTAAAGACTTTGTTTACGGTCTCATGTAACCTAGAACTTATTTTTGAATACCCTTCCTCCAGTTCCTGAAGGTCTTGTGTAACCTAGAACTTACATTTTGGATACCCTTCCTCCAGTTCCCAAAGGTCTTGTGTAACCTAGAACTTACTTTTGGATGCCCTTCTTCCAGTTCCCAAAGGTCTTGTGTAACCTAGAACTTACTTTTGGATGCCCTTCTTCCAGTTCCCAAAGGTCTTGTGTAACCTAGAACTTACTTTTGGATGCCCTTCTTCCAGTTCCTGAAGGTCTTGTGTAACCTAGAACTTACTTTTGGATACCCTTCCTCCAGTTCCTGAAGGTCTTGTGTAACCTAGAACTTACTTTTAGATGCCCTTCCTCCAATTCCCGAAGGTCTTGTGTAATCTAGAACTTACTTTTAGATGTTCTTCCTCCAGTTCCTGAGGAATTACAGACACAGGCTACCATGGACAGCTTTTGTGACACTAGGGACCAAACCCAGGGCTTTGTGCATGCTAGCACACGCTCCACCAGCTGAGCTACATCCCCAAGCCTGGTCAAGACTCCTTTCTAGACACCAGGCTCTTCCACCCTGATGGGATGTGGAAGGATCGTGTTCTGTCCAGTCAATGTGGCTGGAATGACGTGGTAGCAGCTAAATGTGTAACACAGAAAGGCAGGGGTTAAGACAAAGATGGCAACCTTGGAACTATGGGATCAGAACTAAATTTGGTGACATGTCAGGCCAGGAACTTGAGTGTATAGAGTAAAACTCTGGGGACAAAGAAACTAGATGCCATCTGGGGAGCCATTGCATGATGGGCCTCCAGTGTCCAGGACACTTGCTTAAGAATCTTGTAGTCTGAGCCAGTCTGAGGGTTAATATCTCCTCTTATTAATAGAAGGACAATATGGGGGGCACATATCTCCTGGTAATGCCACCAGGGGACAGAGCATAAGTGAAGTCCCGGGTCCTCCCCGAACACACCTGGACTGACCCTTGTTCTGAAGTTGTAAGCATGCCCCTTCCCTCACCTAGTACTTCAGTACTCAAGGGGAGTTTTATATTATATTCTCAAGGGAAGTTTTTAAGCAGTTCAGTTCTCAGCATGGTGAGAAACAAAAGGAGTTCATATGGTCTGCCTTTAAAAGCTTGTCCTAAGCCGGGCATGGTGGCGCATGCCTTTAATCCCAGCCCTTGGGAGGCAGAGGCAGGCAGATTTCTGAGTTCGAGGCCAGCCTGGAGAGTTCCAGGGCAGGCAGGGCTATATGGAGAAACCCCATGTCAAAAAATCAAAAACAACAACAACAACAACAACAAAGTTTATCTATAACTGCATCTCTACTGAGGAAAGGGGCTTGTGTGACAGCTCACACTGGCCACAGATCCGCTTCCACAGAGAAGCCTCTCTGCTTACTGCTCTGCCTATCCAGTTCCTCTGCCTTGGGGCTCTCCAGCACACCCCCACAGATCCAGACCAGCCTTGGTTTCCCAGGACCCCTGACTACTGGCAAGGACACAGAAGCGCCTAATCAAGACCTTGGACTTTCATTCTTCTAGCCCTTGTGTCTCCATTGCTGGACTGGTATGGTTCCATCTTCCTGCTACATACCTGGTAGGACAAGAGACCTTGTCTATGTCCCTCCTTCAAAGCTCATCTTACCCACCACCCAGGGACCAGGAAAGGTTGTGTCTTTCTAATGCCAAATGTTTTTGACCCAAAGTGGGCTCCCTCCCGAGCCTCACTTCACGTTGCACTCCTGGGTCATTGGAGAGCTCGAAACCTTGATGACCCTGAGCCTGCTTGGCTCATACTGGAATTCTCTTATGACCATCTCCAAGTCAGATTACACACACTCCGTGGAAAGCATTTAACCCAGCTGTTCCCAGATGCGGCCACACACTGGACCCTCGGTTGCCCAGGTCCCACATCAGCACAGCAAAGGAGAGTCTCTGACTGCATGGCATTTTTAATGGCCCAGGAGAGGACAATGTTCTCTCCAGAGGAGGATCAGTCTTCAACCCTTGCCAGCCCAGGTTTGAAACACTTCTCACTGTGGGGACAGCAACACCAAGGCTAGACCGGAAGAAGTTCCCTTGTGCTCGGCTTTATACCTTACCTATCCCACCTCACTCATGGCCATGCAAAGTGGGAGGAGAGCTGTAGCTGGAGTTTGCAGAGGAGTCTCTTGGAAAAACAATATCCACTCAGAAAGTCTGATGCCCAGATCCATCACTGCCGTCTGTAGCTAATGGAGGTGATGGGAACAGACTGAACTCTGAGCCCTCTCTTCTGCCCCTGCTATGCTGGAAGCTATCACACGCACATGCACACATTCAAGACCACATGCAAGGACACACATATGCACATATATGCATATGTATACATGCACACATACAATAGCACACATGCAAGCATGCACGCATACATATAAGAACACACATGTAAGCACACACACGCACATGCATGCACATGTGTGCACACATATGGGGGGAGTTGGAGTTGAAAACAACCTTCTCCAGTAACAATGCCATAAAGACCCCTGCCTCTTGCACACTCACTAGCCATTCCTCCTACTCTCCGTGCAGGGTCCACCACCCACAGATCCTAGAGAAAGGTAACCTCAAATTTTTATGTTGGGAGTTTAGACTCCTGAGGGCTCTGGGTGACAAGGTACCTCAAGCTTAGACACAAAGCAGAAATGAGAGAGAAGCCAAGACTGTGAGAGGCCCAGCAAAGCTGAGGTCGTCAGCAGCCACTGAGGCTGGTCCAGCAGAGGTGGCGGTCTGAAGAGGGAGCAGCATAGCTCCTTCTGAGGACAGGAGGAGCTGAAGGCTGTGAGCCATGGCCTCCAGGCAGACCCTGCTTGTGTATCCACCCCAGCTGCTCCTCTGCACTCCCAAGCCATGCCTGCTTTTCCCAGGGAGTGTCCAGCAGAGGGAGGGAAGCCTTGATGCTCAGCCCCAGGGGACAGAGGCAGCAGGCACAGCTGCTGCCTCTCCACTCAGCTCTGGCCTTCCCCAGGGGCTGGCTGGCTCTGGAAGACAGCCTCCCCCACAAGCCCACGGGACACGCGTGTGTCCTGCTGTCCCTCTGCTGAGGTGTGCTGCCCCTCTGCTGAGGTGCGCTGCCCTGCTGGCTCCCTGCCAAGCCCTGTGCTGGCCCCCAGGGCCCTGTGGCTCTGGCTGTGGAATCCCTGTTTTCCCAGTTGGCCCAGCTGCAGCCAGTCTCTCTGGAGCTGGACTCTGAATGGAGATGTTTAGGCGCGAGCTGCAGAAGAGCAAAGCCTAGGACGTATTCCCATGGTGGGGGGACCCCGATCCAGCTGCTAGAGGCGTGGAGACCTGGCCTGAGACCTGCAGTCCCTTTTGCGCAAGATTGGTTAAGTATGTCATTAGGAGAAGAGGCCTAGGATAAGTCTCAGGGGACAGGGACACTATACCACACCAAAGAACCTTTCTGAAGTTAGGGGCTGAGTTCTCTATGGGTCCAGTATCCACAGGATGAGTCTGTGATCAGTTAGTGTCTTTATTGGGAAGGAGATCCAGCCTCCCCTGGCTTCGCCAGCACCCTAGGTCATAAGGATTTCGATGTCAAGCTCCAGCCGGCTGCCTTTGACCTCATAGCGGCTGTGGATCATACCTTGGCTTTGGCTAGCATGCCAGCGCCAGTGAGTCTGGATAATGCAGGCTGCTTGTCGTGCCTGGAGGAATCGTCTGCGGGCCTGCCACATGCGGACATATGCCTGCACCTTCACCACCGCCCATTCCTGGCAGGTGTAGAGTTTTAGTGCCAAGCGCCGTTTTTGCTCCACTGTCTTGGTTTGTACTGACCTCCACCAGCACTGGATGGCCCACGCCCCAAGTGCTGCATCCAGTAGCATTCGTCGGACCATGTTGCCACGCCACCATGACTGTATCTTTATGGCTGTCTTCTCTAACTGATTGGGGGGTGGGGTGGAGGAAAAACGTGGAGATGTTCAATGGGACCCTTTCCATTCCCATCCCCACTTCTGTCCTTGGGAAGAAGGGGGGCCTGTCCTGGCCTGTCCTGACCTCTTGTCTCTAGATCCCTAGTTCTTATTTCCAGCCCCTACAGTACCGGCTGGTTTGGTTAAATTGACACAAGCGAGAGACATCAAAGAGGAAATGTCTCCATGAGATCCAGTTGTAAGCATTTTTTCAGTTAGTGATCCATCAGGGAGGGCCCAGCCTATTGTGGGTGGTCCCATCCCTGGCCTGGAAGTCCTGAGTTCTGTAAGAAAGCAGGCTGACACACTGTGAGGAGCAAGCCAGTAAGCAGTATCCTTCCATGGCCTCTGCATCAGCTTCTGCCTCCAGGTTCCTGCCCTGCTTGAGCTCCTGTCCTGACTTCCTCCAATGATGGCCTAGAATCTGGAAGTATAATTTAAATAAACCCTTTCCTCCCCAACTTGCTTTTTGATCATGGTATTTTGTCACAGAAATAGAATCCCTAACAAAGACACCTACTCACCTTTATACACTGCTCATTATCCACTGGGCAGGGCTCTTTTGAAAGGTCTGTATTCACAGTTTTTATGTCCATGGCCTTGGTCTTTAGAGTCCTCTCATCTGTCATTTAGGCTACCCTAGCTTTAGCCCCGCCCTCAACTGTTAGTCACATGCCCATCACCGGACTCCGCCCATCTTCCCAGGAGCCTTCTCATCAGGCCCTGTCTGCCTGCACTTTAACCATAGCCTTGCCTCTTTCTGGATTGGCCAAGCTCTGTATTCTTGTACTCCTCTTGGGGCATGCAGACTTTCATGGCCTCCAGTGACTTCTCAGATTCATCTCCGCCTCCTGGTTGTCACATTGGAGAGTTAATGAAACTTTCAGGTAAGATGCTTTTAGGTTAAGGCTGCTCACAGCCATTGTGGGTTTGGGAAGGCTTCAATGTCAAGGTTCCTGGAAGGGTCCCAGGCAATGTGAAACATCATAAATGTATATTTTTGTCCAAATTTCTTAGCTTTGATTAGAGAGGGTCTCTTGTCTCATCTTCCCAAGGCTCCTCTGTTGTACCTCTGGATGCTTTGTATAGAAAAACAGCCTCTTTGGGGATGCAATGAAGCAGTAGCTGAGCTGGGGTGCGGCTGGTTTAGATTAGCAAGCAGAGCCCTGTATGAGTCCCAGGTGCCCGTGAGAGCAGGGACTTCTGCTCCTGTCCTTCTGAAGCTGCTGCGTTCATTCACCCCAGGTCACAGCATGAAGACGTTAAGGACAGGGGCACCGCTGTTGTGACATCAATGTGTCCTATAGAACCTGGCACTAAAAGTAAGGGGATTGCAAAGGAATAATAGATTAGAAAGCAGGGAGCCAGAAACCTACCGGAGAAAATCCTTCCTGATGCCAGGCCTAGGATTCCCCAAGCTGAAGAGTCTGTTTTTGATATTTTTTAACTTAATTATATTTTAGCGATGTTTTTCATCTTATTTATTTTTTTACATGTGTGCACCTGAGTGACTATATGTGTCCATGTGCATGCAGGGGTCTGTGTAGGTCAGAAGAGGGCGTCCCCTGAAACGAGGGTTTCGGATGGTTGGAAGCTGCCACGAGGGTGCTGGGAATCAAACCTCGGTCCCCTGCAGGAGCAGTAAGTGTTCTTAATTGCTGAGCCCTTATCAGGGCTCCACTAAAGTTGAAGTTCCTCGTTGTTGAGAACATACTTGGCATGCAGATACAAGCAGAAACATATGTGGTTGTTTTCTCTTGTTTCTCCACCCCCTCTTTTTTTTCAAAAACTGGGGGAGTAAATCCAGAACCTTCCACATGCTAGGCAAGTGCCCTGCTGCTGAGCTATGTCTCCAACCTGGTGGGAGTTTTGTAAAAATAGCACTTATCAAAATTGGGGCTGAAGACCTGGGGGTAAGATAAGATGGAGCTCTGTGTGAGCATAAGACTGTGGGTCCTCTGCACCTCCAGTGTACCCATAAACCCATAGCTTGGAGAATGGACAAAGACAGGGGAATCCTGAGTGCCCACTGGTCAGCCAGCCTAGCCAGAATGGTAAGCTTCAGGTTCAGTGAGAGGATCTGTCTTTAAAAAAAAAAAAAAACTGGGGCGAGGTGGGGGGTGGGGGTGGGGGGGTGGGGGTGGGGGGTGGGGGAAAACAATTAAGGAAGGCCTCTGAAGAAGGTGACCTCTTGACTTCACATAAGCAAGCACAGGTGAACAACTTTCCCCACATGCACACACACATACACAGAACACACACACACATACACATACACACATAGAACACACAGACACACACACACACACACACACATACACACATAGAATACACACACACACACACACACACACACAATTTTTAAAAGAATTCTCAGAAACTTTGCTTATTGGACCAAACCCAGGAAGGAGAACAATAATATAGAGGTCTTCAAGAAAACTCTCAGGCTTTAAGAATCGAGATTGTCAATAATATTTTTTTCAGAAAATGATATAAAATCATCCCATGAAGGAGTACTCAAAGGACATACAGCTTAAGAAGTGGGAAAGTGCCCGGCGGTGGTGGCACACACCTTTAATCCCAGCACTTGGGAGGCAGAGGCAGGTGGATTTCTGGAGGCTAGCCTGGTCTACAGAGTTCCAGGACAGCCAGGGCTACACAGAGAAACCTGTCTCAACTCAACCGCCGCCCCCTCCCCCCACCCCATCCCCTCCCCACCTCCCCGCAAAAAAATTGGGAAAGTATCATAGAGACGAGGCAGTCAGTATAAAGAAACACCCTGAACTCAAGCTGCCCACCACCCTTGGAACACCGGTGCCTGGAGTGACATCCTGTCCCAAGTGCTCACTTAGCTTCGCATCTGCAAGTTTGTATGCTTTGTACTATTCTGAAAATTGGCCTCCTAAATGCTAGAAGCTTCAGGTCCCCCAAAACCCAAATCGGTCCCTTCACACTGGGAACATGTCATTGTGTAACCAGATCTCCTGGGAGCTCACCAAGTACTGTGTTTCCGAAACTCAACTCTTGCGGTTGGTGCCCAATGATCCAGGAACAAAGGAACAAACAATACAGCGCCGTGCAAGCCCTCTGGGGTCTGGAAGGCCATTCTGGTTTCAGCACAATTGCTCTTTTCTCTACATTTTTTTCTGAGTATGGATGGCTGCAGGATCATACACCGTCCACAGCAGTCCTGTCTGTGTATCGGAGCCTCCCGCTGCCCATACACCAGCATGAAAGAGTCCATCTGGACGTGTTGCAGGTCCAACCAAGCAAACTCTTTGCATTGCATTCAAAGTCCTGAAAAGAATTCACTTTTCTCCTGTTGATGGCTACCTAGCTGGGCGAGCAGAGCACAGTTGCCAATCATCCCAAAGGCTTTTGTCTTTGTAGCAACCCCACCCCACCCCAGCTGTCATCAGAAGTGCGCTCCTACAGAATGGATCCCACGGAGGAGGGGCTGTAGACACGACCATCTTCTGGGCTCAGCCCATCAGACCAAGTTGTTGTGGCCCAAATCCCACTTCACCCCCACCCCCACCCTGCTTTTCCTGTGGATCACCCTACTCCTGTCTGGCTCTGTGGGAAGTTGCCATGGTATCCTGGCTTTGTCTCCACTTTTGGGTGAACTTGAAAACCCCCACCTGTCCTTTGATGCTCACACATTTTTTGGTCCCACAGTGGCAGCCATTGTGCTAGGGAGTGCTCTGGTCCATCTCCGGCTCCATCCTCTAGGAAATTTCTGGAATGTAAACTTGGTGGTGCCAGGGAGTGCGACATTTAAGAACGAGGTCTTAGAGAGAGGTCTTAGTATTGTGCTGCCCTCCAAACGGATCAATGGAGCAGGAGTTCTGAAAGCTCCCAGTCGTTTTGATGACTGTTAAAGGTGATTCCATGGCCACTCACGTACAGTCTTTGTTTCAACGTCTGTCTTCATATGTCGGGGAGATGACTTGGCAGTTAAGACACAAGCCGCTCTTCTTCCTGGAATTTGGTCCCTACCACCCACATCAGGAGGCTCACAGCTGCTTATAACTGCAGCTATAGAGGGACTCTGACTCTTTCTGGTTTACACAGGAACCTGCATTCACGTGAGCATGTCCACACATAGGCACACACGTACACAAGACTAAAAATAATACAATGAATTTTTTTTTAAAACGTGAGCCTGTCTTCTGTTTTTATTTTTCAGGTGTAACTGGGCGTGATCATTTGGCATCTAAGTTTTTGGGAAACCAGAACACTGATTTTTGTTTCTACACAGCTGAATCATTTTCCGTGCTCAGTCATCTCAGTAGTCTCGCATACATGCTCGCATAGTCCCTTATACCATTATAGCCTCGGGCGTGCACTGGTCTTTCATTGTGACCCAGGCTCTCACTTCCCTGAGGTTAGTAATGATGTTGAGCATGTTTGCATACACTTGTTTGCCATTTGATAGTTTGTTTTTTTGTTTTTTTGTTTTTGTTTTTGCAGATGAGGCTGGCCTTGAACTCACAAATCTGCCTGCCTCTGCCTTCTGAGTTCTGGGATTAAAGGAACAAGCCACCACCGCCTAGCCCATTTGATAGCTTTTTAAGCACTATCGAAGTTCTCCCACGAATGTTTGAACACTTGGTCGTCAGTTGGTAGAACTCTCTGTTTTCACGATGGGGAAAGTGAAGCTATCCTTTCATTTTCTTTATATTGCTAATAGAGAATGCAATTTTAAAACTTTCATGAAATCTTCAATAATTTGAATGGGAATGCCCCCCGTAGGCTCTTATGTTTGAATACTTGGACCCAAGTTGGTGGACCGGTCTGGGAAGGCTTAAGAAGTGTGTCCTTGTTGGAGGATGTGTGTCCCTGGAAGCTGGCCTTGAGGCTTCAAGAGAGTCATGCCATCCCAGCCCCCATACCCCACACCCTGCCCTCATCATTTCAGATCATGATGTAAGCTCTCAGCTGCTCCTGACACCATGCCTTCGTTCCCCCATCATGGACTCTAACTCTCTGAAACCATAAGCTCTGCATTAAATACTTTCTATTATAAGTTGCTTAGTTCATGATGTTTTATCACAGCAATAGACAAGTAACACAAGATCAAGTTATCTATTTTTCCTTTGTTATTCATAGTTTGGTGTCATACTAAGGAACATTTGAAAGCTCCAAGATCATAAGGGGTTAGTTACATGCTTTCTTTCTTTTTTAAAAAAAATTTTTTTATTTATTTACTTATTTATATCGGCATTGGTGCTTTGCCTGCATGTATGTCTGTGTGAGGGTGTCAGGTCTTGGAGTTACAAACAGCTGAGAACAACCATGTGGGTGCTGGGAATTGAACCCTGGTCCTCTGGAAGAAGTCAGTGCTCCTAACCACTGGACTATTTCTCCAGTCCTGTTATATGCTTTCTTTTAAGGAGTTTTTTTTTTAAATAGTTTTATCTTCAATTAACTTTGAGTCCATATTTGTAAATGATGCCAGGCTAGAATCCAAGCACTCACTGTCACAGTGTTATCCACTTATTATAATGTTTTTTAGTAAAATACCACCCCTGCCCCATGTCTTTATTCCCTTGTTCAAAATCAACTGAATATAGCCAACCTAGGTGGCACATGCCTTTAATACTAGCACTCACGAGGCAGAGACTCTGGGAGTTTAAGAACAGCCTGGTCTGCATAGCAAGTTCTAGAATAGTGAGGACTACATAGAGGCACCTTGTCTCAACCCCTACCTTAAAACATCAACCAAATATAGGTGTATAGGCTAATTTCCAACCTCTCAATTTCACTCCCGTAACGTATATATCTACCCTTCTGCCAGTACCACACTGTTTTGATTACTATAGCTTTGTAATATGTGTTAAAATTGGGAACTGAGAAGTATAAGTCCTCCATTTTTTTTTCAGTGTTGTTTTGGCTCTTTTGCGTCTTTTGTATTCCACATAACCTTAAAGATTACCTTGACGAGTGATTTTTGAGAAGAGTGGGAATTTAAATAAGGATTATATTGAATCTGTAGATTATTTTTCTACCTGTGAACCTGGGATATCTTTTCACCTACTAGATCCTCTTCAGTAGCTCCCCACTGTGTGTTACACTTTTTCGGATACAAGTTTTGCACCTGCTTGGTTAAATTTATTCCTAACATCTTTATTCTTTTTTTTTTTTTTTTTTTGGTGCTCTTTATTCATAGAATTGTTATCTTAACTTCATTGTTGAATAATTTATTGCTAGTATTGCTAGTATGTAGAGATGCAAATGAGTTTTCCTGTTGGACTTCCTGCTCTCAGCTTTGCTGAGCCAGTTTATCAGTCCCAGAACTTCCTTAGATGCTCCTGGATTTTCAGTAGGCAAGGCCCTGTCAGCTGCAAATAGAGGTTGGGTTTGTATTAATTTGCTTTCTTGCTTAATTCTCTGGCTAGAGTTTCCAGGACAATGTTGAACATCCTTGAGGGAATACAATGTCTCTACCAGATTCTTTTCTGAATAAGGAGCTCACTGAGCTCCAGAGAGAGCCTCCTGCCTGCAAGTCCCAGTGCTGGGATTACAAATGTGTGTCACCATGACAGTTTTTGCATGGATGCTGGGTGTATGAACTCAAATCCCCATGGTTGTTAGTGGAGTCACCTGTCCAGCAGCCCCTACTTTTTTTGAAATAGGATGTCAATCTATAGCCCCAGCTAGCCTAGAACTTACAATTTAGCCCAGGTTGGCATACTGAGTACTGGGATTGTATAGATGTGTGTGTGTGTGTGTGTGTGTGTGTGTGTGTGTGTGTGTGTTGCACATATACCATGCCCCAGCTTCCTAGATGATTCTTTATCTCTTTTTAATATACATTCCCTTACCTATTTCTCACTTGCTCTCTGTGTGTATGAGCGATATAGAGAGGGAACGAATGCCAAGAGATCACCCTTCTTACCCAGAATATGTTACAGATGTTTTTTTAAAGTAAATTTGTAAAATTTTTGAAATATATTTATAAAACATGCACTCTTTGTTGGGTGTAGAGAATGAGGTCTTTGTCCTGTTACCTCAGTGGTCATCTTGTGACTCAGTAGAAATTTTCCTTAAGGCTAAAGCAAAGGAGCATCTCCCCCCAACTCCTGGTATTTGCAGGATTCTGCTCAGATTTGGGGGTGTTCTTTGGCTCTCTGACGGTTTTCAGCTATGAAAAACTTTATATTAGCCCTCCCTTTCTGCTTGTGAGGAATCTGAAGATTAACCAGAATCAAGAGGAGGCAGTGTCATGAAGCTTAGGCAGCAGACCTTGCCCACTATGATGGATACTCTGTGAATAATGGAGACATTAAAGGCCATGGTAACAGCATAATTAAGCAAACGCTATGGAGACACTTGCTACGAGCTGAAATGCTGTACACAGCCTTTCACCCTATTACGCAGGGTTGAGCCGAGAGAACAGATCACATTCTTTACCCAGAGCCAGGGTGGGAATGATTCTATTAACATCTGTACTTGCCGCGCCACAGCTGCTAGGTTAGCTTGTGCTCACCCAGAATTATTTAGACCCGCAGCAAGTTGCTTTTAGATGGTACGGACCCTTTCCCCTATAATCCATACACACAACATAGACACACAGACAAATATGCAGGTACACACAGGAACACGCAGCACAAGTCAGCCATCTGACACCAGCCATCTGGGCCAGAATCTCATACAAATGTTGCATGGATACAAGGCAAGTTACAATAGACTTACGTGTCTGTTACATTTGTAGCAGCCTGATGGCTTCAATGGATAGCCCTGAAATGCTCAGTTGACCACCTGCAGATAAGAGCAACAAGCTTATGTGAATAAAAATATCTTTTTTGGGATGGATATGTCCTAATGGGGAACGAGGTAAGGGGGCTTAGCTAGTGGACTATACAGGGAGGTCAGAAGACACGAGATACATGCTGCACCTTCTGTGCACTGTGTGGTGATTCTTTTTAACTCTTGGGAAAGTCAGATCTGGATAAAGCAACATGAAAGCCACTATACACAGGGATTTCAGTGGGTAGGTGGATATAATTGGGCAGTAACATTGTAGGGTTGCAAAAAAAATTGTAGGGTTGCCTTCAGGAAAGGGTTTCTCTATTATAAGGTGGTCATAGCTTGCTATCTGTCCCCAATGGCTAACATAAAGCAAAACAACTAATAATTTAAATTCATAAGGGAAGTTGTTGGAGAATATAAAGATAATACTCCTTGTGGAGTGATTACTGCTGAATTAACAATATGGGCTATGTAGCTGTGAATACATACATATGCATGAGGAGAATGGGCACAGTGTGGCCTGGAATTTAGTATAGTTAATGTCTAAGAGCAATGGGACATCTACTCGATATCAAGGATCTTAGCAGTTTGGGGCCAGAAGCCTATGGGCAGAGGAGACCATGGAAACTGTACATCTTGTATAAAGCAGCATGTGTCCCCTGAAGTATTGTAAAGCCTTGTCCCAACATTGCTGCTCTTAGGCAATGTTTACTTGCAAGACTGACTCACAGGTATCCAAGACAAAACCTGCTCTCGTCCACTCACATTTCCAGCTCCTCCCGGCTCCCTAATGCAACCACCCAACCTTCCTTAGCTTCAGACAGCCTTCATGACTGACCTTTTGGCCACATCTTTTCAGATGGAGGCATCCCACAAAGATGGCACTGAATAAGAATTTCTCTTCATGCCACTGCGTTAACCGAGCACGTAATTCATCTGTGACATTTGTGACTGCTCTAAGCCATAACATTCTGCACTGCCAAGTGAGATGCGTCTAGGTCCCCAAGCTGCTCATGGCTGGGGAATCTGTTCTGTAGCATGGGGTTTGGGTAGGCAGACAGGGCAGCACTGGGCAGCAGAAGTTTGTACAAAACGATGCTACAGACTGGCAGCAAGCACTGATGCCTTCCCAAAGGGGCAGGGGCATTTAGAGGATGCAGCTAATGGGCACCACGGCAGTGTGTAACCTGCGCAAACCATTCCATCCTTGTCTTTGGTTGATTTAGAGCCCTAGCTAACTTGTGATTTCAACACCATGCCCCCAAATAAACTTCATCTTATATTAGACCCAACATGACCAGAACCTCAGTGGGGGGGGTGATGCTCCAGCATGGGCCTGCTAAGGCACCCCCCCAGCCACACCACAAAGCACATCATTGCTACCTCACTCTTGAGTACACTTTGGCTGGCAGGTCAGTAGTTTAGCATTCGGGGTTCACAGCTGGGTAAAATTGATATTTTTGCTCAGAAGCCAGCTGTCTTAGTGAGGGTTTTACTGCTGTAAAAAGACACCGTGACCAAGGCAATTCTTATAAAGGCAAACATTTAATTGACTCTGCCTTACAGTTCCAGAGGTTTAGTCCAATCTTATCATGGTGGGAAGCATGGCAGTGTCAGGCAGACATGGTGCTGGAGGAGCCGAGAGTTCTACATTTTGATCCAAAAGGCAGCCAGGAGGAGACTGAGGAGACTGACTTACGCTCTCCCTCACAGTGACACACTTCCTCCAATAAGGCCACACCCCCTAATAGTCCCACTCCTTATGGACCAAGCCTTCAAACACATGAGTCTATGAAGGCCAGACTTATTTAAAGCACCATAGTGGCATAACACCTGATGCCACAAATGCTAACCAGTAGTAAGGAAGCTTCAGCCCAGTTCCCACTTAGTTCCACTCTGCAATCAAAGTGCATGATGTCTTCAACAACAGTGTCTTATCGGCTCATTCAGGTGGGCACGAATAACTATAGCAATAGCTTATACTGTTTTGGAGGACTCAATGGACTCTCTAGCTCAAAGAGAGTTAGCCCTCACCAGGCACTGAATCTTCCTTTATATAATTATGGATTCTGGGAATGACTTTACCCACAGATGTGTTCTGCCATGTCTTTCCATTGTTAAGGACCTCCTGAGATCTTTTCTGCACGCATCTTCTAGAACTGCAGGAATGTGGGAGCTGTTCAAAGCCTGCCTTCTTCAAAAATCCCCCTCTTTCCAGGCCTCCTCCTCCCAGTGGTTTCTGTTTGCTTTGATTGTTCTGCTGTTACTGCCAGCGCCAGGGGTGGTGGCTAATGGATTTGCTTTCAGTGTTTTCCACAAACACCCCTGGGCAGCTGCTCAGTGGAGTCTGGCTAAATAAAGGCAAGCCCTTCAGTCGTCCTGCAGGGAGACAACAGCAGGAGAAAGAGAGTGACCACGGTTCTTTCAGAGTAAGGTCTGTGCAAAAATGGCTGAGCCTTCGCTAGGGTCTGTAAGGCCGCGATGAGCTGGGGGATATGAGGGGGGAGCGCGGTGGGAAGAAGTCCAGAGTAAATTAAATACATAAACAAGCTTGCTAATCAAGATTCAAGGTTTTCCTTGTTTGGTTTGTCTTCATTAAGCACTTGCCTGGCTGCTTTAATCTTTTGACTAGTTTCCAGATTCCAAGAAAACCCAACTCTGACAGTTTTGGACAGTGTTTACTGTTTTAGGAGAGGGACTTTTTAAGTACTGAAGACTAAACCCAGGGCCTCATAAATACCAAAACCTTGCCTGCCTTCTCTCTGAGCTATATATCCCCAGTGTTGGGTTTTAAAGTAAACGTTACCATAAAATTGCTTTTTTATTTTCCTTTTTCAAAGCATGTCAGGATGGAACTGACTTTTTAAAAACCTGTATGTGGACAGGAAGATGTAGGGAAAGGGACTAGAGGGTCTGTCAGAGCCAGAGGACTACGAAGGCTGCTGGGAGAGTGTGCCTTCTAGCTATAACAGGAGAGGCATAGCCTCGAAATCTCAACCACATGGATGCCTAAAGAAAACCTGGACAATTCCAACAACAGTCCACATCCCAACACAGATGGGGAAAGTCTCAAAGTCTCACAGGGTCCCCTGCCCAGAGGAGGATCTATATAAGCAATTAACTTCTGAGAAAGGGAGAATTCATTTTCCACCAGGATGAGACCCCTGAGTGGTTTTCCAAAACCAAGTGGTCATCCCTAGAAGCACACATATGTAGACAACTCTGAACAGACTCATCTGTTTGTATTTACATGTTGATTTGTTTTATATGTATATGTAATAGCAATGATTAAACATAAGGAGGCCTTGGGTTTGGGAGGGAACAGAAGTTGCAGAGAGAGGAGAGAGGGAAGAGAAGGAGAATGGTATGATTATATTTTAATTAAATAAAAAAAATAGCAAAAAAATTCAGCCATTTGGAAACTTCTCAGCCAGAGTTTCCTGCAAGCAATTTTTCTGATTCCTTTTGCTATGGTTTGGCTAAGTGACTCCAAATGCCCATACGGTTGAGGCTTGGACCTCAGCTGGGAGAATGGCGGGGGCTTCAGATGAGCCTTAGTGACAGGGCCTAGGTCACTGGGACATGCCATCTGGCAGCTTGTGAGACCATGGTCTCCGGCTATGACGTGAGCGGTTACACTCTGCATGCAAGCCCACCATGGCGACTTGTCACAGGCTGGACAGCAGTGGCCTCGCAGATTATAGACTGAAACCTCTGAACACATGAGTTGAGATAAACCCTTTCTCTGCACATGTTTGTTAGAGCATCAGAAAGATGACTCAATGTATCTCCTCACACCTTCCCTCCCTCCCTTCCCCCCCCCCTCTCTCTCTCTCTAATGTGTTCTAATCTGCAAGTTGTATTTTTCGTCTCAGACACTGTCATGTTCATCTCTAGGAGTTCGATATGGATCTTTTAAAATATCTCCCATGTCACTATATTTAAGCTTTTGACCATATGGAATGCAGTTACAGTAACTGCTTTAATGTCCTTGCTTTCTAAGTCTGGTATTTGGGTCAGTTTTGATTGACTGCTACCCCATCCCCCAAATATGGATGGTATTTTCCTGTTTCTTTGCCCAGTGATTTTTTCTTTCTTTTTTTGGTTTGGTTGGATGCCAGTCAATGAGAATTTTACTTTGTTAGATGCTAGATATTTTTGTGTCCCTAGAAATACTCTTAGACTTCTTTTTTCGTCAGATACAATTAAGATACTTGAAAACAGTTTGATCCTTTTAGACCTGGCTTGTGAACATTATTAAGGAAAAGTGGTTTGTTTTCCTTATCCCCCACTGCTGGGAGAGGCCATTCTGAGCCTACACCATCGACTGTGGTAGTGGTGCATAGGCGATAGCTTAGTACCATGGAACCCCCATTTGGTTTGGGCTTCAAGGGAGTACCCCTCCCTTGAAATAATACACTAGGCAGCCCAGTTCCTTCGCCTGCAGATGCGCACATCCCCACTCCCAAACAATGTGCCAGTAGTCTCAGAACCCTCTGGAACCCACCCGCGTTGGGCCATATATGCTCCCATCTTTGTACAATGTTGTAAGTTAGACAGTGTCTACTCAAGTGCATTCCCAAATATCTAGGCATGAAGAATAGAAACACCAATCTGCCCTGAACTGGCTTACCATGTTATGCCTGTATACAATCGGGCATGCATGTAGTTAGTAAGATGTGTTATGGGAAGAGACATGTTCAGTAGAGCAACCATTATATAACTTATAATAAAAATAGAAAACCACACAAACTCCAGCCTTCAGTAACCAACCCCTCCTCCTGAACCCATGAAAGCGATCCCTGAACAATAATGAAGACCCTGAGTACCCCTAATCCTGTGCCGCTCTCAGTCTGGACGGTGGATCTCTCCAGAACCTACACTGCTGCTTTGCTCCAAATGAAATTATCTGCCTCCTTTCACAGTTCTGTGTGAGCCTTGTCCTAATTCTTTGGATCAGACACCAAGAGTCTGGAAATATCTGGCCCTAAACCTAGCCATTGGCAGCATCACCAGGCAACAGCAGCAAACACAGCCTAAGACACCAAGGCTTAGGAATGGAGACTGTAGTGTGCTGTGAGCTTCTGTGTTTTCACTGTGCAGAGTTTGCTGCTCTTCCAGAAACAAAACCAAATACTGAATATTTTCCTACAGTCACCCCTCAGCACGTATCAGTTTACTATATTTTTGGACTATATTATGTTAGAATGTTTAACTTGGGTAATTACTATTTTAGTGGCTGACTTGACTTTTATTACAAAAAAATTCATTAGATTTGCTTTGAGATGAGGGCAGAATTTCCAATAATTTTTGAAAGATCCCTAAACATACTTTTGTTGTTTCGTGCTATGTATTTGCATGATGCTGTTCATAAAAATTGATGATTATAAGATCAAAATATTGACCAACCCTGGAGAACATTGACAATACTCTTCATCTCACAGTGCCAAATATTGTGCCAAGACTTAACTCCTTATGCAAAACTAAATGAGCACGCCCAGCTCACTGGCATACAAATTCGATTCATCTTTAATACATGATGACATTCCATGTATAATGCATCCATATTTATTTAGAATAAATTTCTATATGATTTATTATTAGCAAATATTGCTTTGTATATTTACCTTTAAATACCTAATATCCAGGGTCCCCTAAAAGTTTCTGGGTGGAAGGGCTATAAGTAGAGACCCTGCTTTGTCCAGTGCCCCATACACCTGTTCTGGATGCTGTTCCTGATCCTGTGTGGGCACAAGACCTGTCCTCAGGAACTGTTTTGTTTTTTTTTAACCTAGTCTCAGGTAGTTTCCAGCAGGGCTGGATGACACTCTCCTGAACACTCAAGGAAGGCTCATCTACAGATCTGCAAGCCTCTCTCTACACCCCGCCCCCCCACCCCAACCCCAACCCCACTCTGCAGCTTTCTCCTTTCCTACAGTCTGCACTGTGAACCCCAGCCTTCTTGGCTCCCCTGGGTTCCCGGCTTCTTGACCCTAAGGCAGGAAGTCCACCCGTTTTCCTCCTTCTGGTGCCCAGGCCTGGAAACCCTCTCAAGACCATGAGCTTCACTGCTGCTCCATCAGAGATTAGTGTCTTGAAGGTGTTCTTTTCTAGACGAGTGGGATTTGCTCCGGTTGTCTCATTCAGGCAAGAGGGTGAGGCCAGCCCCCATGAGCTTGCTTAGCTACATGTGCAAACCCTTTGTAATATTTTTTAAAAGATTTTATTTATCTTATGTATATGAGTACACTGTTGATATCTTCAGACACACCAGAAGAGGTCATCGGATCCTATTACAGATGGTTGTAAGTCACCATGTGGTTGCTGGGAATTGAACTCAGAACCGCAGGAAGAAGAGTCAGTGCTCTCAACTGCTGAGCCATCCCTGTAATTTTTACTGTATGCTTACATGCTATACCCAGGACTTACAGCAGTGGCATCTGTGGTGGGTCTCCCTCTGTTGGCAGCTCCTAGGAGCCCTTCTATGAGCTCTGAGGAGATGGCACAGGGACAGCAGAAGATCTTCCCTGGGATCGGCTCAAGCAAGGCCCATTCTCCTTGGTTTGTCCTGAGATGGTTTCACATTGCTGCAGGACTTCGAGTTGTCCGTAGTATTTATCCTTTCTTCCCTTTCTCTCATTTCTTCTTTCTCCCTGCTTACCTCTCACCAGTGCCATTCTCTCACAAACAAACTGAACCAAACCAAACCATTAGTAGTAGCTTATTTATCCTCACATGACTTTCTCTGTGTGGATATAATCAAACCTGCCAGTCATTTTATACATGGGTATATTGGTTACTTTTCTTATCAATGCAACCAATAACCTTACAAGAAGCAACTTCGGGGAGGAGAAACTTATTTTGGCTCATGCTTTGAAGGTACACTCCATCACGGTAGGCATGACATCAAAGAGCGAGACTGCTCGCTCACATCTCTGAAGATCAACAAACAGGCAAGAGGGGTAGTGAGCCTCAAGGCCCACCCACCAGATACCCACTTCATCTGGCTAGGCTCCTAAAGTCTCCACACCCTCCCCTAACACCCCACCATCTGGGGACCAAGGGTTCAAACACATGTGCTCTTGGGGGACATCCTACATCTAAACCATAACAAGGAAGTCATCTCTGTCCTGATATATAAAACCTCAATTTTTGAGTCTTGAAATACCTTACCACCAAATTGGAGACAGACATGGAGGCTTAAAACCAGAAGGGTGGGGCTGATGCCACAGGCTCACCATCTCTATGTACTTGAAAGACTGAGGCAGGAAGCTTGCTAGTTAAAGATGAAGACCTTCATCCTTTCTACCGAGAACTAATATTCCATGGACTGGAAGTGGTATGACTTATGCATCTGCTTCCTGTCTGGTGGGTTTTCTCAGTTTGTTATTTCTGTTTTCCACTGCACTGTATATTTCCTGGTGTATATATTCTGGCTTTGTATCCGTCACCACACACTGATGTTGGTATCCAAGACATCCATAGCTATTATCTATAGGACAGAGTAGTTTCTGCATCAAAGATTATGACCTTATTAAACTTTATGAGACGATGCCAGGTTATTTATTTGTCTGTTTTCTAGACTACATAGCCCAGGCTAGCCTCAAACGCTCTGTCCTCCTGCCTCAGCCTCCCAAATGACGGGATTGCAGCCACACACTACCACTCCAGACTCAAATTGCTCTTTTGTGAAGCTGTACAACTCCCGCTCCTCTGCCATCCATGTCTGAAAACGCACATCTCTGCCAACACTCCTTATTATCACACGTCTTCAAGATTCTTCTCAATCCAAACGGTGGAGAGGATTCTGTGCAGTCACTTTGCTTCACTCTGCATTCTCAGAACAGATTGAGCACGTTTTTCTTGGTTGATTGATAAAATATTTGCTCCTCTAGTCAAATCCTTTTGGCCAGTTTCCTATTTGGTTGTGGTTTTACTCTGTGACAACTCTCTAACTCTAGACATGGAGGCTTCATGTATCCAGTACTTTATAATCCCCCCTTCCTGTGTCTTCCTTTTTGCTTTGATGGTACAAATATCTGTTTCCAATGAAGCCTTTAAAGTTTGATATATGTCAAAATGTGTTTCTTTTCCTTTTTTATCGTTTTCATTTTTGTTTTTATTTGGGGGGGGGGGGGCGCAGAAGAGGTCTTGTTATGTAGCCCAGGCTGATCTTGAACTCCTATATCCACGCTTCCAAAACTGTGGTGGTTCATTAAAAGCATGAACCACCACACATGGACGTAGCTGTTTTTCTTAGTTTCAAGGTTTCTGCCTAAACTAGAAAGTTCTTCCAAACTCAAAAACTAAGAGGGTTTAGGCCTGGTGGTATGTATGGGCCTGTAATCCCTTGGACTTAGGAAGCTAAGGCTGGAGATTCACAAGATAGAGGCAACCTGGGAAACTTAGGGAGGTCCTACCTGGGAAAACGGGGGTGGGCAGGGCAGGGGTATCACTCAGTGACAGATGCTCACCTGATGTGTAGGAGACCTCTGCTAAGGAGGTTCTGTGAAGCAACCTCCTGCAGGCAGGCAGCATCTAAGAAACTTTGTCTTTCATAATCACAAGACTAAGGTAGTCAAGGTTCTAATAAAGGCTGCAACTGAAGCTGCTGATACAAACTCCTCTCAGTTACCCTCTGGCCTCCATGATCGTAGCATATCGTTGAGAACAAGGAGATTCCATTAGCAAGAAGGGCTGTCTGGTGAGCCCTGGTTGGGCGCATGCGGAAAGATGTCATCCAGACTGCACTTTGGTGTGGAAGAACTTTCTAGAACTTTGTTGGTGTCTCCTGGCCACCCCTGCCTGTAGCCCTTCCTAATGCTGCTCTTTAAGTCAAAAACCCCAGGAACTGAGGTGTCTAGGGTTTTAGTGCTGTGAAGAGACACCATGACCATGGCAACTCTTATGAAGGAAAACATTTTATTTATTTTTATTTCATGTTCATCTGCATGTATATCTGTGTAAGGGTGTTGGAGCCTCTGGAACTGGAGTTACAGTTGTGGGCTGCCATATGGGTGCTGGGAATTGAACCCAGGTCCTTTGGAAGAACAACCAGTACTCTTAACTGCTGAGCCATCTCTCCAGCCCAAAGGCAAACATTTGATTGAAACTGTCTTACTGTTTCAGAGGTTTAGTTCATTATCATCATGGTGGCACATGGCAGCATCAGGCAGACTTGGTGCTGGAGAAGAAGCTGAGAGTTCTACCTCTTGATCCATAGGCATCAGAAGGAGACTACGACACTCTGGCCACGCTTTGAGCTTATGAGACCTCAAAGTCCACCCCCACAGAGACACACTTTCTCCAACAAGGCCACAGCCACTCCAATAAGGCCACATCTCCTAATAGCACCACTCCCTATGGCCAAGAATTCGAACACATGAATCTATAAGGGCCATTCCTATTCAAATCCATCACATTGGGGGAGGGGAACTATCAACAACCTAGGAAAGGTCTAGAAGATTGGTTTTCAACCTGTAGGTCACCACCCAGTTGGGGGCTAAACAACTCAAAGGGGTCACCTAAGACCATCAGTAAACACAGATATTTAAATTACAATTAATAACAGTAGCAAAATTACAGTTACAAAGTAGAAATAAATAAATAAATAAATAAATAAATAAATAAATAAATAAATAAATGTATGGTTGGGGGGGAATGACCCCAGCATGAAGAACTGTATTAAAGGGTCATAACATTAATAAGGTTGAAAACCACTGATCTAGACCATCCTTGAGCAGATGAGGAGTGGGATAGGGGAGAAGTAGCCATGTGGAAGCCTGCTATCCTGTAACAGAAATAGAAAATCCATCAGAGGGGTGGAAGAGGGTTACTCTGTGTGGCTGCATGGTGCTGTTCCCAGAAGCTGTGGGTTACTGACTACAGTCACTAGTGTCAGGAGTTGAGATAAACCCCCTCCCCCAATGTAGATTTGAATAGGAATGACCCCTATTCATGATTCATGTGTTCGAATTCTTGGCCATAGAAAGTGGTGCTATTAGGAGATGTGGCCTTGTTGAAGGAAGTGTGTCACCGTGGAGGTGGACTTTTCAGGGGGACCCCCAAAGACCCACCCCCCAACAGTGCAGATTCATGTTTGCTCACAGGAACTAGAGAAGACCATTTTTTCAGAAGACACCGTATACCTTAGACAGTAGATCCAGAGGCAGAAAGCTTGAACAAGCAGAGTATGTCCTCCCTGCTGGCTGGCCTTTGCAGTGTGAACGGGGACTGTGTGGGCTGCTGGGGAAGAAAAACTGCCACCGGTCTTGCCCTGCCATGAACCACACATGAGGCAAGCTGTGTCTGCCTAAAGTAGTGACTTAACTGCTATGGGGGTCACCAACTGGCGTTGGCCTCTGATTGGATTTAAGGTCACTCCATGGTGGGGCAGGGGAACAGTGCCTGGTATTGTAAGCCTGACCAACAGGCCAGGTTGTGGGAGGTCATGGACCTAACTCAGGAACTTATTTTGCCATTTAACTAAATGATGTAGTGTCAATCTGCCTTCTGCATAGCTATGTTTATACCCATAGACAGAGCTACTCCTGGCCTCAATCAGAGTCACCTCTCCTTACAATGAGTGGCAGTGAATGCAGAGACTCAGGGTTTCCCAAGAAGCTGAGAATAACGGCCCTAAACCAGACACTGACACTTCCTTCTCTGATGGTCATGGAATCTTGGGGATGGAGTGAAAGGCTGTAAACGCCCATCCTCTAGACTTGATAGCACCATGGTGTCCAAGACACAAGTGCGCTATCTGCTCTGGGCTCACATACGACTAGTCCTGAACTATTTTGTTGCTGAACTATTAGCTGGTAAGAAATTCAGGGGGAGCCAAATCCCTGTCTCCAGCTGTGTACCTACTATGAGCCCATCAGGTGTCTACGGATAGATCCAATCCCATGGTCTCTCAGAGAGCCCTGATAAACCCTGGTGAAACATGGAACAAAATAAATAGACATGAATGTGAGAGAGGTTTACAGGCCAAAGCAGAGTGGGGAGGATGGTCAGAGGTGGTAGTGAGTTAGGAGAGGGTGTGAGCAAGAGTGTGCGATGTGTGTGTGACATCATCTAAGAAAAGACTTGATTAATAAAAAGTCAAGTGCCGGGCAGGGGTGGTACATGCCTTTAATCCCAGCACTTGGGAGGCAGAGCAGGCGGATTTCTGAGTTTGAGTCCAGTCTGGTCTATACAGTGAGTTCCAGGACAGCCAGGGCTACATAGAGAAACCCTATCTCGGAAAACCAAATAAAACAAACAAACAAACAAATAAATAAATAAGTCAAGTGAAACACTGAGGCAAGTTTGAGAATATTGAGAATATTGTGGAAGTGGGTGACTCCCAAGCAAAAAAGAAACTCCACAGCATCCAAACCAATCAAGAAGCAGCAGCAAACTTGAGCAGACCACACAGTACAGGGGGTTGTGTTGTCTTGTGTTTAGTGTTGAGCCATTCCTAGATTAAAACTCATTTGTTCTTATTATTTATTTTGGGGGGCAGGATTAAAACAGAGTCTCTGGTAGCCCAGGCTGGCCAGGAATTCACTGTGTAGCCTAGTCTGGTCTTGAATTCATGGCAATCCTCCTGCCTTAGTTTCTCAAGGGCTGGGATTATGTACCATCACACTCCACTCCCTATTTTTACTCTTGTTCTTTGGATCCATCGCTGGATTCTATTTTGTAATGTCTCATGCCATATCTTTGTTTCTACAGTGGATAGTGAGGTTATCCTACTGCCAAAGTCAGCAAAAGTACCACAGGCCAAATCAACTCCGTTGTGTGTGTATGTGTGTGTGTATGTGTGTAAGATTTATTTATTTTTATGTGTATGAATGTTTTCCTACATGTTGCATGAATGTTTTCCTACATGTATTTCAGTGTGCCCACCGCCCATGGAGACCAGAAGAGAGTATCAGATCCCCTGAAACTGAAGTTACAGATGATTGTGAGCAACCACGTGGGTGTTGGGAATCGAACCCACGTCCTCCGGAAGAGCAGCCAGTGCTCTTAAGTGCTGAGTCATCTCCCCAGCTCGAGAGCGACACTTAGGCTATAACAGAACAATCTTGTGTAATGACTGTCACTTTTCATTTTTCTTGGAGTGTCACTGCTGTGCGTTTGCTGGGAAATCGTCTGCTTCCTCAGAACCTTCAACCTCGGCTTGCTGTAAATTTGCTCCAAATCGTCTTTTAATATAATTTTAATTTCACTACAATTGCAGCGATATCTTAGATTTCGTTTCCTATCTTCTATATTTTCACACCCCCCTCCTTATAATTTAACCTGGCTCATAAGAGTTCATAGATATTATTGATCTTCGCAGACAATCAGTTTTTGACTTCAATTATATTTCCAAAGATTTCTGTCATTTGGTTTTCCATTTCATTAACTCAAAATCACTGTTATCTTATCGTTTCCATTCATTTTGTTAGGTTTTAATGGTGTGTGTGTGTGTGTGTGTGTGTGTGTGTGTGTGTGTGTGTGTGTGTGAGTGAGTGAGTGCTGAGCCTTTTGTCTTTCTTCCACATTACTGGAAGTATTTGGAAGTGGAGTCCCTGCCGGTTCTGGTTGCCAGGACTGATGGGAAGGGGGTTTGCTTGTCCCATATTCATGGGCTTCTGTCAATCCACTTGAACGTCAGCATCTATCAGGGTTTCATTTCCAGTGAGGAAAGACATTAAGTTTTAAATGGTTCGTTTGTGATTTCATAGGTGTCTTAGTCAGGGTTTCTATTCCTGCACAAACATCATGACCAAGAAGTAAGTTGGGGAGGAAAGGGTTTATTCTGCTTATACTTCCACACAGCTGTTCATCACCAAAGAAGTCAGGACTGGAACTCAAGCATGTCAGGAAGCAGGAGCTGATGCGGAGGCCATGGAGGGATGTTCCTTACTGACTTGCTTGAGTAAGCCCTTTCCTCCCCAACTTGCTTCTTGGTCATGATGTTTGTGCAGGAATAGAAACCTTGATTAAGACAATAGAATATGGTCACCAAAAATACTTGTAAAGCTGTTTTTTAAGGATTTATTTTATTTATTTTATATATGTGAGAACATGGTGGCTGTCTTCAGACACCCCAGAAGTAGGCACTAGATCCCATTACAAATGGTTGCAAGGAAGAGCAGTCAGTGTTCTTAACCACTGAACCATCTTTCCAGCCTATAAAGCTATTTTTGTATTGCTTTAAAATACCCTGTGGTAGCCAAGCACACAGGAACTGACTTACTATTCTGTGAACAAGCTGGAGTTCTGAGCAGATTTCCTGGATCTTCTTTTTCCTCCCTCTCTCCATCCAGATTTTATGATAAAATTTTAATAAATACATTAAAGATCATTTTCTTCCCTAAAAATGGCTTTTTGCAGCCTTGGGGAAGACTGCCTGTTGTTTCCTTTTGACCTGTTAACATGACAGATTGCATTGATAGATTTCTACAGGAGTCTTCATTACAGTAGTGGGCATAGACCATGTTTTATGATACCTGACACTTGAGCCCTTCCCCATGTGGTGGGGACCACCCATCTTACCTGTGTTGGTAAGAGACAATCTCTCTCCAGATACAGATCTGAAATGCCTGGTCTTTGTTTTCCTAGCTGCTTGTCACCTCAGTGGACATGAGACCAGGTTTGACCGAGCAAATGTTCCTGTGAGGGGTTTCTGTTCTGAGCGTGGGATCCAGAATGCTAACGTCGCACTCTACGCGTTGGTGGTAGCACCCTGAACAGTTGGTACAGTGACGGTGTTATCTCTGTCACCATGGATATATGACTTCTGTTGATATGCCTGTTTTCTGGGCTTGGTCACCAGACTTCCTAACAGTTGGTTAGTGACTGAATATTACTTCAGTCTGTATATGTTCCTACTTAAATGCATACGAACCAGGATATGTTGTTTGTGATTATACAAACAATGGTCAATCTACATGTGTTAGTGAGATAAATCATATTCATTTGCTTAGTATTTGAAACTACCATGTATTCAGGGGCCAGTATTTCCACATGTAGACAACATTATTCTGATCATTTCCTATGTACGTATTTCCTAGTCTGAGTTTAGTGTTAAGTAGATACCAACTTCTCATTTTGTTATGTTGACTTTTGAACTTACAATCCACCTGCCTCCTCAATCTCTCAAGCAGTTGGCATGTGTCACCATACCCTGCTGACAGTATTTCTTTTTTTTTTTTTTGTAAGATTTATTTATGTATTATGTGTAAGTACACTGTAGCTGTCTTCGGATACTCCAGAAAAGGGTATTACAGATAGTTGTGAGCCACCATGTGGTTGCTGGGACTTGAACTCAGGATCTTCGGAAGAGCAGTCAGTGCTCTTAACCACTGAGCCATCTCTCCAGCTCGCTGACAATATTTCTGTGGGAAAATCCCAGTGGTAGACTAGCTATCGCAAGGAGTCTGTGCATTCTCATGCTTGGTGGATGGTGTCAAACTGTTATTCAAAAACTTTTGGCAGTTTAAATTCTGAGCCACGCTATATAATGCTGCTTATCTCTCTCCAGCCTCGCCAACGCAGAGGGCCTGTCACCAGTATGCTCCTTTATTTTTATTTTTTTATGGACGAATTAAGCGTCCTTACATATGTTCAGGATATTTTTTCTCCAGCCTTTTCTTTTTCTGTGGAACTGTCTGTTCATGTTTTGGACTAGACAGTTGATTTCTCTTCTCCTTTTCATTTGGGATGTCTTGGAATAACCTCTGACCCAAAGGGATCTGCAGTTTAGACTCGGTTGCCTTCTGTGTTAATTGTAATGGCTGCTGGATCTGGAGCAGCCCTTCCTTCAGACTTCTAGGGGAGGAAGGGCACATAGGGAGGGAGGATGGGGACGGAGCACAGGGGGGAGGACAGGGAGGGAGCACAGGGAGGGGGGATGGGAGGGAGCACGGGGAGGGAGCACAGAGAGGGAGCATGGGGAGGGAGCACAGGGAGAGGGCATGGGGAGGGAGCACAAGGAGGGAGCACGGGGAGGGAGCATGGGGAGGGAGCACAGGGAGGGGCATGGGGAGGGAGCACGGGGAGGGAGCACGGGGAGGGGGCACGGGGAGGGGGCATGGGGAGGGAGCATGGAGAGGGAGCACAGGGAGGGAGCAGAGTATCACTGCTTCTACTTCCTAATTCAAGACATTGGCTTTCCAGCTGCATCCACCTATTGTGGAAAAGCTTTTATTGAAGTCTGGGTAGAAGGTTCCACATTCCCTATTAATAATCACCATTCCACAAACCAATAAGAAAATGTTGCACAGATATATGTTAGTATTTTAATGATTTTCAGTAGATTATACAAGTAGACTAGATTCTCATATTGTGTAAATAGTCAGAAATCTGATTCCTAGATTTCATATTTATAATCTTACTCCCAATTTCTTTTAAAATTTTAACCTTAAGCATAGATAGACAGACAGACAGATGAGTTTTCGTATGTATCCTTTGCTAACCTGGAATTCACTGTGCATATCAGGCAACTTGAACTCAGAGATAGATGTGCCTGCCTTTGCTCTCTGAATGCTGAGATGAAAAATCTTCACCACCATGCTTGGCTCCATTTTTTTAAAAAACATTTTGTTGTTGTTGTTGGTGGTGGTGGTGGTGGTGGTCTGTGTGTGTTTCAAGACAGAGTTTCTCTGTGTAGCCCTGGCTGTCCTGGAACTCACTCTGTAGACCAGGCTGGCTTTGAACTCAGGGATCTGCCTGCCTCTGCTTCCCAAGTGCTGGGATTAAAGGCGTGCGCCACCACTGTGAGGCTTGAGGTTTTTGTTTTGGGGGTGTTTTTGTTTTTGCTTTAATGTTTCTTCTTATGTTTTTATTTATTCTTTGAGAATTTCATACAATATATTTTTATCATCAACTCTACATTTTAGTGAGTAAACAATTTCTCTTTTGACAACTCCTCATTAAGAAGGAAATCATTCAAAGCACGCGGTTCCCAGCAAGTCTCGAGTTGGCTGGTGAAGAGCGCCCTCTAGGGGATGCAAAACCGGCAGCAGCACCAACAGCAGCTGGATTCGTCGTTTGCTTCTGCTTGTTTGAAACAAATGTCTTCAGGCCTGGGATTTTGTTGGAATCTTTCTAGATAGTGGGCCCATGGTCAGAGCAACATTGTTAAGACGAGATGATGTCCTCTTTGTTGGCTCATGGCAATCACAAACGGTCGTGGGATCCTGGTTAGCTTTAAATACCACCTTAGCGAGTCCTCTAAGAGGAGACCCTCACTTGAAGAGTAGCCTAGATCAGATTGGCCTGCAGATATGTCTGTGGGGTGGTCTTAATTGTTAGTTGATGTAGGAGGGGCCAGTTCACCGTGGGTGGCCCTATTCCCTGCATGGGGTGGGGGGTCCTAAAGTATATGAAAAGCTAGCTGAGAATAAACTTGTCTATGAACCAGCAAGTTACGTCTCCACACTGATTGGCTGTGAGACAAGATCCTTGGTTGGAGGTGATGCTGTGTGGAAGAGCAAGCAGGCCACCTTCAAATTCCCACCTTGACCGTCCTCATTGATGGAGTGTGGCTTGGGTTTGTGGCCTAAAATAAACCTTTCTTCCATAAGTGGCTTTTGGACAGAGTGCTTTCCCACAGCAGAAATGGAACCAGAACACAGGGGAACACACACATTAGCCCTTCCTGTGACCTCAGTCCATGTTAAGGTAGGGCTTTGCCAGTCCTGTTTGCCTGTGACATATGCCTGCAACAGGGATTCAACATTTTCTGAAAAAATGAACAACTCTCCAGAATAGACCATCTGAGCTTAGTGCTGCTCAGAAACCGTGACTACGCTCTCTGACCAAGGACAGAAATATTCCTATGATCTGTGGCTGGGTGGCCTGTGCTAGGAGCACCAAGGTTGATTTATTTAACTGGAGCAGAAAAATGTATTCATGCAATACTTATTTAGTGAGCACTCACTATGTTCTGGACACCATTATAGGGGTTGGGGTCACAGCGGTGACAACTCGGGCAAGATTCTAGCAGCTGCAGCCAGTGCTGGGAGCAGAGATGAACCCAGCAGAGACAGGGGTGGGAGGATGCTAGGATGGGAGACCTCAGTTTTATCCGTGTGGTGAAGGAAGCTTCAGTGAGGGATGAAGAAGGGACGAGAGAGCACTGAGCAGATGATTGCGAGATGACCACGTCTAGCCGTGTCCAGCCTGTGTGAGGAACAGCATAGCTACCTTAATCATACGGAAACCATTCCTCACTGACCAATGAAATATTTCAGTCTAAATGCTCTCAAAACCACCCAGTAGCCAGCAAGAAACAGCATACATCTGAGAGAACAGAATGATATCAACTGCGGGGACACTGGTATGATCCTGTTTAGCCCTGTCCTTGTTCTGGTTTGGTTAGACTCCTTTGTATGGTTCTCAGATTTCTCACAGTCTTAATGTTTCTTGTGTGAGGTACATTGATCACGTTGCCCTGGTCTTTCTGGTGTCTGGCTGGGGTGTGTGTGCTGGGAGTACTGTAGCCAATATCTCTGTCCGTATCTGGATCACTGCAGTATTTACCGGCTTGTTTGTAGCTACTCTGGCAGGAGTCATGGTAACTGTCATTCTTAATATTACCCCAAACATAAAGCGGACCTCTCAGGTCCCAGGCTGTATAACTAATTGGAGTCTGTGATGGAGTAGCCTCGGGTCCTGAGGATTCTCAGCTAGATATATGAATCAGAGATGGAGTTGCTGAAAAAATGGCTTTGTTGTGGCAATGCTACACTTGACCACACGTGCTGAAGCTCATATCTGTGTTGATAGAATCCCTGGCATCCTTTTGGCCCAAGAGAAGCTAGAAGGCTGTCAGGACAATTTCCCATCTCCACTCAGGTCTTAAAGGAGGCCTGAGGCTTTCTGACCCATCCCATCAGGATACAGCAGCAGGATCTATACCTGTTAGCTGTAGTCTAGAACCATCTCCCCAGCAATGAAGCATCCCGTGTCTTCCCAGCCGGGCATCCCACAGTATAGGGGGCAATTGTTGAGGCCCTCTGTTGTCCCGAGCTGAGAACCGCATCAAAGATCTGAATCATACTGTCCCACAGTATCTTTACAGATTGGGCCACTCAGGCCTCAGCCTTGACTTTCTCTTGTTGTGTGCCTGGGCTCAGAGAACTGGGCACCACAGAGCGATCATTCTTCCTGATCACCATGGATCCCCTAAACCTGCAGAGTTATAATGCCCGCCACAGCCTGTTGCCTGTGAAAGGCGAGAGAGAAGCTGAGCTGTGCACACCTTGATCATGTCCACAGCTCTGTGTATCCAGGAAGGGAGACATGAGTCTGCACGTGTGAGGAGTTGCTGGGCCTCTAAGGAGATGCCACGCAACTTGGCCCATATTTTCTATCAGGCTGAGGAAAGCCAGTGTTTATTAAAGTCTGTAGTGAATGAGCTTTGGCTGCCAATGCAGGCTGCTGCTGCTGGGCCAGATCACATTCTAAGACTGAAGACAGTGATCGTTCCAAAGAGATTAACAATTAGCATATACAAACTAGGTAAAAGGTAATGATTAAAAAGCAGGCAGGTAGGGCTGCAGAGATGGCTCAGTGGGTAAGAGCACTGACTGCTCTTCCAGAGGTCCTGAGTTCAATTGTGGTTCCCAGCAACCACATGGTGGCTCACAACCATCTGTAGTGGGATCCGATGCCCTCCTCTGGTGTGTCTGATGACAGCTACAATGTACTTGTGTATGATAAATAAATAAAATGTATATTTATCATATAAGTAAAAAAAAGCAGGCAGGTAGACTGAGTCTAATACAGCAAACAGATTTGAATATTTTAAAAGGTAAAAGTAAAACGAGGTAATCTTGCAGTTAATGACCTTAGTTTGGTTCCCAGCGCCCATGTGGTAGCTCACAACCATCTCTAACTCCAGTCTTAGGGGATATGATGCCTCTGTGGGCACCAGGCACAGATGTGGAGCACAGACATGTGTGCAGGCAAAACACCCATACACATAAAGTAGTAAACATCTAGAAGACAGGGATAGAATACATCTTGCAGGTATGTCTTGCAGATTCCATCCAACACAATGAACTATGATAACAAAAAGAGTTTAAATGTTATGCATAAGAAGAATGTGTTACAGTAGGGGCTGGCAAAATGCTGTCCAACCAAAACCACAGCCTGTTTCATTTTTGTTTGCTTCTTGTGGAAGATGATCTATAATCCCCAAGTCTCCAACAGCTCTCCAGGAATCTTCCAGGCCTTCGGGACTGGACTAGGATGGCTGAAGTACCCAGCCTCGTGCCCTGAGGGTTCTCAGCCTCTCTGGTGTGAGGCAGCCATTGTTGGGCTCCTCCGACTGTACTGTGTAAACTGATGTAATAATTTCCCTTTAAGTAGACTTTTGTGCTATTGATTGCGTTGCTCTAGAGAACACTCAGGACTACAGAGAGTGGTGTGGGGGATGTCTAGGAGAACCTGGCAGTCAGGAAGTCCTGATGCAGCTCCACCCATCACCTGTAACTGGTTGTCACTGATATTCCTGCAGTATCTCTGTCCCTCTGAAAAGCTGAGGTACCAGCCCCGCCCGAGTGGGCACAAGTACGCATGCTCCTGAGTCTCTTGCATCAGCTCATACTGTAGTGAGGACAGGCTTGGGGATGGATGCTGTTGTGGAAATTAAAACCTTCTCATAACACCCACCCTCCTTTGTGTATGAAATCTTGAAGATACAGATTTATCTATGAGAAAGCTGACAGGAGAGGAAAAACTCTAGACTGAAAGATGAAGGTCAGGACCAGGAAGAGACACGTACAAGATCAACTTGGAGCAGTGGCCCCTCAGGGATTCCACGGCCTTAGGCTTTATTGTTTTCTTTAGAGCAGATACAAGGATAGATACTCTATGTGGACTACATGGGAGTGATAGGATTAGGGGCACATATTTATACTTAGATCTCTAACTTATTTTTATATGCATGTACATATTATATATGTAGCTCAGGCTAGCCTTGAATTCACCAAATAGCCCAGGCTGAGCTCCGATTCTCCATCTCCTTACCTCTGCCTCGTGAGTTCTCGGATCGCAGGCACGGGTGTAATTTTGATAGGAAGGAGATGTCCAACTGTTACGTCCTTTTCCGTAAAGTTTCTTCCTGAAGATGATTCAACTGTGACCTTCAAATGGGCTACGATCCCTCTTGGTGTCATGTGTGCCTTTCTCTTCTTTCTCATGCTAGGTGTCTCAGCCATCCACAAGCAAGTTAATGGAGTTTACCGTGGTATAGGGGTTGTGCCCAATAGCCACCCATGTGGCAGGGAGTCGGTAGCCAAGGAGGAGAGTAAGAAATTGAGCCTCCCCATCCTATTGGCCTCTTCTTCATGTCCTGGCTTACCTCCCTCTCTACAGCAGAAGCTGGGGAGTCCTGATCATGGCCGGCATTGTCATGGTAGCTGGACCTTCTATGACTGGACATCCCACCCGTAGAGGGAGACAATGGTAATGAGTCACCGAGGCAGGACAATCGCACCCGTGGGCACACCTCACAGATGGCTGGTTGTCTCACGGGTGGACATTTGCCCAGTATATAGATATTTCTTTCTTTTTTTTTTGTTTTTTGTTTGTTTGTTTGTTTTAAGACAGGGTTTCTCTGTGTAGCCCTGGCTGTCCTGGAACTCACTCTGTAGACCAGGCTGGCCTCGAACTCAGCAATCTGCCTTCCTCTGCCTCCCAAGTGCTGGGATTAAAGGTGTGCGCCACCACTGCCCGGCCTTTAGATATTTCTGTATGACTGTGTGTTGCTGACATGACATCCCTGTTCATGTCAGACCATCATACCAGTGACCAGCGATGAGGCATCCCCATTTTGGATTGTGTATCATCTCTGATGAGCACACTTCTGTCTGAACAGCCCCACAAATATACAGGGTAAGGAATGTGTTGATTTATGCGACGGATGTGACAAGTAACCATGAATTTGGTGGCTCAAAGCAAAGAAATATGTTGTTATAGTTGTGCAACCTAGAGTCTGAGGTTAAAGGGGTCTGCAGACATTGACACCCCTAAAGCTTTAGGGGAGAAGTTGCGTGCCATGTCTAGCTTCTGGGGGTCACCAGCATTTCTTGGTTGGAAACCATACACTCCAATTTTCTTTCTATCTTTATGCCTTCTCTGTCTCTCTGTCTCTCTGTCTCTCTGTCTCTGTGTCTCTGTGTCTCTGTCTCTGTCTCTCTCTCTCTGTCTCTCTCTCTCCCCCTCCCTCAGCCTCCTCCTCTGGATGTGTATGTGTGTTAGTGTATGTGAGTGTGTGTGTATGATGTACATGCACATGTCTGTGCAGCTGCTCACGCCCACACATGCAGAGAGGCCAGAGGAGAATGTTAGGAGACTGAGTGCCCTGCTTCATCCACACTCTGCCCTGTCCCCCTATGTCACACATCTCACTGGACCTGAGTTAGGCTGGCAACCATCAAGTCAGCAATCCTCCTGTTTCCACTCCCCCACAGCACAGAGTTGTAGGCAGATGTGCATGTGATCACATCTGGCCTACAACATGAATTCTAGGGATTTGAACTCAGGTCTTTCTGCTTGAGCACCAGACCTCTCTCCCACTAAGTCATCTCCTCAGTCCTCCCTCTGCCTCCTTCAGAGAAGAAAATACCTGACTATATTTAGGTCACACCCAGACAATCCAGGATAAACTCCTTTTCCTCACAAGATCCATAATTTAAACACATTCACAGATTCCAGGGGGTTGACAGGGATATATTTCTGAGGGCCAAATTTTTAGCTTACCACAGGCCTATTTTTGGGCTGTCAAACACAGCCTTAGCGGCGGTTAGCGCCCCAGACAATGTTATCAGCCCCTCCTCTCTTCCCATCACATCTGCTCAGGCTGCAGTGACAGCAAGCCAGATGCACTTGAAACAGAGAGGCCAGGCTGTGAGAAAATCCAGCTCGTCATCAAAAGCTGAGGCTACCCTAGGCTGTGGTCCCAATGGTAAACCAGGCAAGGCTCATGTCTGAAACAGATCCGAGGAGTCAGGTGGGGTGGGATGCTAAAAGAGACACAGGAAGGAGCCTATTGCCGCCTCTTAGCCCCCGGGAGAATACAGACCTAGGCTTTGCTCTTCTGCAGCTCGTGCCCAAACATCTCCATTCAGAGTCCAGCTCCAGAGAGACTGGCTGCAGCTGGGCCAACTGGGAGAACAGGGATTCCACAGCCAGAGTCACAGGGCCCTGGGGGCCAGCACAGGGCTTGGCAGGGAGCCAGCAGGGCAGCACACCTCAGCAGAGGGGCAGCACACCTCAGCAGAGGGGCAGCAGGACACACACGTGTCCCGTGGGCTTGTGGGGGAGGCTGTCTTCCAGAGCCAGCCAGCCCCTGGGGAAGGCCAGAGCTGAGTGGAGAGGCAGCAGCTGTGCCTGCTGCCTCTGTCCCCTGGGGCTGAGCATCAAGGCTTCCCTCCCTCTGCTGGACACTCCCTGGGAAAAGCAGGCATGGCTTGGGAGCGCAGAGGGGCAGCTGGGGTGGATACACAAGCAGGGTCTGCCTGGAGGCCATGGCTCACAGCCTTCAGCTCCTCCTGTCCTCAGAAGGAGCTATGCTGCTCCCTTGTCAGACTGCCACCTCTGCTGGGCCAGCCTCAGTGGCTGCTGACGACCTCAGCTGGGCCTCCCACTGCTTAATGTCTGTGGCCCACTCACCCCACAACTGCCTCAGGATCTCTGCTTTGTTATCTAAGCCTGGGGTCCCTCATTTTCACCCGGTTCCCTCGGGTGTCTATGAACACTCTACAAATCCAGGGTCTGTCTTTCCCCAGAGTTTTTAAGTAGTTGGACCCTGGAGAAAGGGTGAACCGACTAGGGATGTGAGTGTGTGTGCAGGAGGGGTGAGGGGAAGCTTCCTTGAACCCCAAGCCTCTTTTGTGTGTGAGGGTGGGGGTGGTCTCCAGGCCTGCATGTTTTTAGGTTCAAGGTTCAGCCTGATACCCAACACCATCCACAACGATTTAGCCCAAGACCTTTGAGTTTTGTTCTGTGTTTAGATTTCTTAATGTGCATATGTGTTTCCATGTATGTATATGCATGTGCATATGAATACATGAGGAGACCAGAAGAGGGTGTCAGAGCCCTGAAGTTGGAGTGACAGGCAGTTGTGAGCCAGTTGATGTGGGAGCTGGAGACCGAGCTCCAGTCCTCTGGAAAAGCAAGTGCTCTTAGCGACTGAGCCAGCCCTCCAGCACCCATTTGTTTAACTCTGTTCTTATTATGTAGGCATGTACACACCACACACACACACATACCACATATACCACACACACACATACACACACCACATATACATCACACACACACATACACAAACCACACACATACCCTAAACACACACCACACACACAACTTATACACACCACACACATACCACACACACACCCCATAAACACACACCACACACTCAACTTACACACATACACACACATACACATACCACACACACACCATTCACACATATCACACACATATCATACACATATACCACACACACACACACACATCCACATATCACACACATACCATACATATATACTACACACACACAACACAACACACAAACACATGCACACCACACAACACACATACACACCATTCACACACACCACACACATACCATACACATATACCACACACACACACATACCATACTCATACCATACATACATACTACACACACATACAACACAACACACAAACACATGCATACCACATAACACACATACACACACACACACAGGATGCCAGCAGATAGCAGTGGAGTTATTGCTAGTGTATCTTGATGTGGGTGCTGGGAACTGAACTTGAGTATTCTACAAGAGCAGTACACACTCTTAAGCCACTAGCCTCTAGACCCTGGTTTGTGGTTTTTAAAACAGGCTCTGACTGTGCATCCAAGCTGGCCTCAAACTCATGATCTTCCTGACTCGGGCTTGTGAGAATTGTGAATCCAGGTGCCTCTCACTACACCCAGCTTAGGCCCGCAGCCTTGCCTGGATTCTCTGCCTGAGGGGCTCTCCTCTCTGGGCATTTTATGATAGCTTCCACCTCTTTTACTCAAAGCAATGAGAGAGAAACGCTGTGCTCAGGTCACTGTGTGTGGACTTCCACAAGACAGGTCTCTGGAGAGTTCACTCAGGTTGGAGGGGGAGTTTAAAATTGGCTCTGAAGGGCCAAGCCAAGTTCTCAGGGAGCCCAAGTGAGCCCGAGTGACTCGTTCTTTCTGCTCTACAAATGATCCAAATACAAATTGGAAACGAAATTAGAATCTAAGTCAGGGGGAGCCTATAACCTTTGCAAACATCTGCTAACTTGGGTTTACAGCCTGATGGGGGCAGGGCAGAAGAAGAGGCTCCACCTGGCGAAACTGTTTCCCAGGTAGGTGGCACCTGCCATTGGAGTCACACAGCATGTGTCAGGAAGAGAGGCAGGAAGAGACCGATGCCTTAACATTTTCCAGGCATAAAAACTTGAAGAAATCCCAGGCCTGTGCCAGGGGACAGATAGAGCTTGTCTCAAGTGGTGAGACTGGGTCTGAGCTGAGACGGAGAGAGGTTCTCTTCTCACACTGGGGTCTACTGACTCTTCTCTGATCTCATGGGCTCTTCAGAGCTCAGTCTCTTTGGCATCAGCTCAGCTTTTCGCCAGCTCTATAGGCCTTTAGATGTTAACAGAGCAGTGACAGAGGCTAATGCCCCAGAGAAAAGGCAAGTGGGTATACCCTAATCTAATTAGATGTCTAGCTTCTTGTTTCTAGTTCTTAAAAATCCAGTGTCCAGTGGACACCTCACACACACACACACACACACACACACACCCACACACACATTTGAAAGGCTGACTGAATAAAATGTCTAGGGATGCAGAATCCCCAAAACCACACCCCAGAAGAATTCCCTGGCATTTCTTTGGCCAGGGTATCCTTTATTTCCTTTTCTTGCCGTATTGCGCTGGCTGTAACTTGTAGCAATCTATGGCGTAACAGTGAAGAGGGTCAACTTCCTTGCCTTGCTCTCAGCTGAGACTTGGAGCTGAAGAAGGCAGAAACACAAATAGTCAAAGAAAACGTTACTCCCTCCCCAAAAGAGCAGAAAAATGCAGATCAAGATAAAAGTGTTAGGTACTCATGCCTCTACTCCAATCAAACTCCCTACAGCCCACCATGACACCAGCCAAGGCAGAGGAGGAGGCATAGACTCCTACCCTTCCTGGGTTGCACCACAGTCCTCCAGCCCTCCTGCTGGGATGCTCCCAAAGAAGCCGCAGTAGGCACCTGTGCATAGACAATTTTTTAAATGTAGGGAAATTAACATTTTTACTCTGTTGCGCCTTCCAACTGGCATGCCTTGTCTCTCCTTATTTAGATCTTCTCCAATTTCTTTCCATCTGTGTTTTGTAGTTTTTAACCATACAAGTTCTGTGTGTGTTTTTCACGACACTAAAGATGTAAGTGGCATTAAAATTTGGGGGGGGGGGGACCATTTGCTCATTCGAGGTAAAAATAAAAATGACTTTTTGTTTGTCTTGCATCCTTGACTTTAGTGAATTCACTTATTCTAGAAGTTTTCGTTTTATTTTCGTACATCACGTGGGGTCTTCTGCCATTGGAATGATGTCATATGCAAAGTTGGTTTTCTTTCTTACCTTATGGTAAGCGTGATCTTTAATTTACTTTTTTTTTGCCTTATTATACTTCCTATAACATATAGCCCTCTGTGGAATGAGATTGAGAACAGTAGATAAGTGAAAGGCTTTTTTTTAAAAAAATGGGTTATGTCAAATGCTTGTGTGTATGTGTGTGTGTGAATATATATATGTGAACATATATATACACACACATCTATACATATATATGTTATGAAATCAAGAGATCTATGTTGGGTATCTTCCTTGGCTGCTACCCACCATATTTTGGGGGACAGGATCTTGCACTGTCTCGAATCTTGAATCTCAGCTCTCTCACTTGCTCAATGGCTCTGCTAGGCTGACACAGCGAGTTCCAGGAATCTGCCTGTGTCTTCCTCCTCAGATTACGGATGTGTCATTGCTGGGAATCCAAACTCAGGTCCTCCTACACACAGCAAAGCTTACCGACTATGCACCTTCCCAGTGCCTCAGGTGCTTCTATAAATCAATTAATATCATATATTCTTTACCTGTTAATATAGTATATTGTTATCAGTTGGCTTTTGAATGTTGGGCCTGTGTGGAATAAAGTATGCTTGGTCACATCATGTAGTTATTTTTGTTGGCTGGGTTATATTTAATATCTTTAAAGACTTTTGCATGCATCTTTATGAAGATACAGGTTTCTTTTGGGTTTTTGGTTTTTTGTCTTGGTATAAGGACAGTAATTGTTTCATTGAAAACTTGGGGAGAGTTATCTATCCTTCTATTTCCTAGAAGAGATTGTATAAACTGGTTTTAATTATTTAAGGATCTGTTAAAATTGGGGGCAACATTTTTTAACTGTAGCTTTAATTTCTGTCATAGTATAGGTCTAGTCATTTATCTATTTCATACTGAGCAAATTAACACACTTTGTATTTTGAAATATTTGTCCATTTAGTCTAAGTTGACACACTTGTGTGATCAGAGTTGGTTTTGGTAATCTTGTGTTATCTTTTTAGTATTTATAGGGTTAGTAGAGACAGTTGTTGTACATCTTTTTCCCCCCTTAAGGTATGTGTCAGCCTTGTTGATCTTTGCCTAGACTGAAGCTTTTGTTTCTTCACCAGTTCTTTCCTTTATTGACATATAATTTTATGGATTTCTGTTCTCATCCGTACCATTTTGCCCATGCCATTCATTCCGCCCTTCTTTCCCCCACCTCTTAGTATAAGAGGTCAGAATATTGATTTAAAAGTATTCTACAATTCACTTCTCGGCATAGCTTTAACAGCCTCCCACAAATGTCGACATTAAATATTCACAACTTGTGGTATGTCTGAAGATTTTGCTGTGGAATCCCCCTGGATACATGCATATCTAGAAGTGTGCCTTGTGTACTCAGCAGGAGGAGTGTGGCGGTGCCACTACCCTCTCCTGGCTCCTATGGGGACATGTAATCTCATTATGTGACTTTCCTCACAGGTTCTCTCTGATCACCTGATGAAGTTGGCATCTCTCCTCCATCTTCATTTGATCCTTCTCTCCTAGTTAAAAAAAAAAATATCGGAAGACAAACTTGAAATTCATTAAACTATCTTCATCTCATCAAGCTTTAATTATATAGTACGAGTCACTGATTTCCTACACCATGGTTTAAGTGATGACTCATTCGTATCTTTAGATCATGGTACCCTAAACATCCACAGATGTGCTCATCCAAAGCTCCTTCTGCCCGACGTCTATATTCTTTTGACATGTCTTCATTGTTGACCACACAATATGATATAAGTACATCTTGCACTTGTATGTAACAGACTAGGGAATAGCGAGTGTTTCTAACTGGATCCCATAGGTCTTCGAGGCCTTGGATTTGTGTTGAACTCCTCAACGTGGATTGTATTGGAGTTTCTTTCTCTTTAGGTCTATTGGTGTCTTGCTTTGTAAGTTATAATTATTTCTTTTTGTCTGCTTTATCCTTTTATAATCATATGGCTTCCTTCTTTGTCGTTTTGTAGTTGTTTGTTTGATATAACTACTCCTGCTCACTTTTGGTGTCTATTTGCCTAAAATAATTTTTCCTAACTCTTAACTTTTAGTCTTTACTGGGGGAGTGAGTTGCTTGTAGATACCATTTCTGGATCTTTTTTTTTTTTTTTTGACCATTTGAGTGAGGTATTTTATGTATTTACATTCAATATTATGATAAAGACATGAATGTTTTGCATATTTGTTCCTTTCCATCTTTCCTCCCCCCCCCCCACTCCTTTTTTTTGTGGTTTTGTGCTGTCTTGGTTCACATATCTTTGCTCGCTGAATTCTATTGTTGCCCCTCAGTCACTCTACTAACTGTGACTACTCACCTTTTCTGTCGAGTCCCCTAATATTCTAATCCTTATTTTTGAGAGTTGGATACCTGCTCTTTATTAATTAATATTTTGCTTAATCAACTCCCCCACCTTTGTGATCAACTATCCATCACTGTTGCTGGCCAGCCTACCCCCACACTGTGTGTGATAAAACTTTTCCTGGGAGATACAGCATACACATCTACTCGTCTCAAATAAGAAGCCCATGACAAATCAAACGACAGATACCACCAAAGTCCAACTTGATGAACCATGAGTTTTACTGGGGTTAATTAAAGAAATATGGGCAAGGGGTTACTTACAGGAACAGAGGTGACCCAACCATAGCTGCCTCACCAAAGCCCACCCCAGCATGTGTGACCGCTCACAAAGCTGGAAACCTGGAACACACTGCACAGCCTGCAGGAAGCTCAACAAGTCGGAGAGTTCCCTTTCCATGTGCCTCAGTTGGTCTAATCCTTTTTCTGGACAGCTCAACAGCTAAGTTTGTTTCTGCTTCTTCCAGGCAGTTGTTCTGGTCTTAAGAGTCTTTGCCACTCAGCTTCATTTCCTTTGAGACCAACTCTCAGCTTTTATTTGCCTTCTGTTCTGAGCAAATGTCAGGTGACCCTGGAAGTTCACAAGGAAGAAGATACTAAAGTAGAACATAAACAGCATATAATTATTACAAATTATTATGGAATGTTCCATCCAATCATCTCAGTTGCTTCCTCTGCAGATCAAGTTTGGGTAGAAAGCATGAATGGGTAAAAGGCACTAACTTCATTGGTTTTCTACAATCCTCAGCCTTTCTCACTGAGACATTATATTTATACACCCCAGAGCTCTTCTGTGTGGTAAAGTCTGAACCTACTTCAGTGTTAGAAAATCCACCAATCCCTTTTGAAACCCCACCAATCCCGGAGCTTGAAATCCCACCAATCCCTGGAAATCCCATCAATCCCTGCCCTGGAACTCTCCATCCTGAAAAACTCAGCCCACAAGAAACCCTATATAAGCCTGTCTCCTGCTCAGTTTTCTGCTGCTTCTTCCCAAGCAGAGGCACCCACCCTCTTGTGTCTTTCCTAATAAATCTCTTATTCGAGGTTTGTTGTATGGTATGATTTTGTGTTATTAATTGGCTCCCAACTGCCATGATACCTTTCCCTTCAAAGCTGCAATACTTCCACTGGGGAAACTTGTTGGGAAATCCTACTACTTAAGGTTGAAGTCTACCACATCTAGATACCTCCTCTGAGCTTGGCTCAAAGTGGAGGACTCCCTTTTTCCAGCAGGGCTTTCCATTCTCTGGCTTTGTCTAGGGAGCCGGACCCCATCCTGAGAAAGGTCTCATAGCTTTTGGTAAACCTACAAGTTCAACTTCCTCTTTCCCCAATAAGAACTTTCCCAGCAAGTACCTGAGATTCCTGGAATGCCTCTTTATACTAATGAGGTATTCACCATAAGTTAAGTTCCAACCTGTGATTTTATATTCCCCCTGAAAACTCCTTCCCACTCTCCAAGATTCACGCATAGCCTCTGTTCACCCCAAATAAAGTATATGCACACCAGTTGTTTCACTGAAGATCTTTTTTTATTGAATATATTCATTTACATTTCAAATGTCATATCCTTTCCCTGTTTCCCCCTTCTCAGAAAACCCCCAACCCATCCTCCCTCCCCCTGCCTCCATGAAGAAGCTCCTTCACCCAACCCACTCCCACCTACCCCCCCTCAATTTCCCCACGCTGGGGCATCTATTGAGCCTTCATAGGACCAAGGACCTCTTCTTCCCCTACCCCATGCCCAACAAGGCACGAATGCGACTGGAATCATGTGTACCCCTTGGTCGATGGCTTAGTCCCTGGGAGCCCTGGGGAGTCTGGTTGACTGACATCATTGTTCTTCCCATAAGTCTGCAAACCCCTTCAGCTCCTCCAGTCCCTCCAACTCCTCTGTTTGGGACCCTGCACTCAGTCCAATGGCTGGCTGCTAGCATCTGCCTCTGTAACTGTAAGGCTCTGGCAGGGCCCCTCTAGAAACAGCCATATCAGGCTCCTTTCGGCAAGCACTTCTTAGCATCCACAATAGTGTTGGGGTTTGGTGACTGTTTATAGGATGAATCCCCAGGTTGAACAGTCTCCAGATGGCCTTTCCTTCAGTCTTTGCCCCACACTTTGTCTCCATAATTGCTCCTTTGAGTATTTTGTTCCCTTTCTCAGAAAAACTGAAGCACCTACACTTTGGTCTCCCTCCTTCTTGAGCTTCATGTGGTCTGTGAATTGTATCTTGCTTATTCTGAGTTTTTAAGCTAATATCCACTTATCAGTGAGTGCATACCATGTGTGTTCTTTTGTGATTTGGTTAACTCACTCAGGATGACACTTTCTATCTCCATCCATTTGCCTAAGAATTTCATGAATTCATTGTTTTTAATAGCTTAGAAGTATTCCATTGTGTAAACATACCACATTTTCTGTATCCATTCCTCTGTTGAAGGACATCTGGGTTCTTTCCAGCTTCTGGCTATTATAAATAAGACTGCTATGAACATAGTGGAGCATGTGTCCTTATTACATGTTGGAGCATTTTCTAAGTATATGCCCAGGAGTGGTATAGCTGGATCCTTAGGTAGTACTATGTCTAATTTTCCGAGGAACTGCCAAACTGATTTCCAGAGTGTTTGTACCAGCTTGCAATCCCACCAGCAGTGGAGGAGTACAGAGCTAAACAGAAAATTCTCAACTGAGGAAACTCGAATGACTGAGAAGCACCTAAACAAATGTTCAACATCCTCAATCATCAGGAAAATGCAAATCAAAACAACCGTGAGATTCTATCTCACACCAGTCAGAGGGCTAAGATCAAAACCTCAGGGGACAGCAGATGCTGGTAAGGATGTGGAGAAAAACTAATACTGAAGATCTTCTAAGAGCTGTTTCATTGAGTATCTTCTAAAAGAGCTGTAACACTGAACTCCTCAGAGACAGCCTCCTGTCCCCAAGGCCCCCAGTCTCAGTTGGACCAGAATCTGGCTTAACGTACAGCAGTGCCTGGACATCCTGAAGGAATAAAAGGAACCACAGCTGGTCCCTTAAACACACACCACAGAAACCTTTTTCCTCAACGCTGCAACACTTGCATTGGGGAAACCTTTCCCCTCCAGTCTGTAACACTTACATTGTCAACTGAGTCTCCTTACATTTCTCCACAACTGATAGACTCAGTGAGCATAACTTAATCTGTTCGGATCTTTCCCCCGGGACCAAAGGAGAACATGGATTATTTTTCTCCTCTACTGCACCTGTGGGCTCCCTAGGTGAGAGTGGTCAGTGGATGCAGTTGTACATGTTGTCTCCCATTCGTTCACCATACCTGCCAGTTGGAGGAGTTCCCAACTGGGCAAACCAGCTCCACCTAGGATAATTTTCTGCTAGGAGGAAATATACTCTCCTCAGTCTAGGGATGCAATTGCCCAGCTCTGGGGCAAGCTTGATCATCTTCCCCTGTAGTGTTCTATCATGAATGTCTTCTGTGTACAGCTTCTCAGGCTTTAAAGCCCTCTGGAAGCTCCTTAGCATAAAATTTGGCTATCTATCAGTTCTTTCCTCAGGAACTCCTACTCGACACAAATCCTGCCATATTTGTCTTCTGTAGAAGAAAATTCTCAGAACTGAGTAAAATCTGCTTCATTATTTTTTTCCCACAGACCACAAGAAATGTTTTAAGTGCTGTTGACATTATGTTGACACAATCTTAGACATATCTGTGAAGAGGGAGTCTTAACTGAAATAATGCCTTCGTAAGAGTAGCCTGTAGGCAAGTCTGTGAAGTACTGGATTTGTTGATGATTGCTATGAGAGGCCCAGCCCACCCTGTGCAGGCGGCCCTGGGCTGTATCAGGAAGAAAGGAGAGCAAGCCATGAAGAATAAGCAACTAAGCGGCAGTCCGCCATGGCTCCTGCTTTAGTTTCCCCCTCCAGGTTCCTGCTCTGACTTTCCTCAGTGGTAAAGTGTGATATGAGGGACATACGATGAAATAAACCTTTTCCTCTCTAAGTCGCTTTTGGTCATGGTGTTTTGTCATGGTAAAAGAAGCCCAAGCTAAGACAGAAATTGGTACCAGGAGTGGGATGTTACTGCAAGAGACCCAACCGTGATGTCTTTTGAGGAAAGTGGAAGACTTTGAAACTTCGGCCTAGAAAAGTGTTTGAACTTGCTCTACGCAGAGGCTCATGGGATATCCAAATAGAAGTTTAGAAAACAGTGCTGAGAGCAATGTGGACAGTGGAGGGCCAGCTCGAGAGGTTTCGGGAGGAGTGATATTAACAGAAGACTGTTCCTGTGATAACTGGCTGATTTCTGTTCCAGTCCTAGGGACTTACTTGATTTCATTGGTAAAGATTTCAAGACCACCTAATATTGACTATGTTGTGTAGTTATTGGTATCCATGCTTAGGTAGGTCTACAATGAAAAAGAGCAAGTGAGAAAAAAATACAAAATGTACCTTTTGAAGAAAGAGCACAAGCACAACACTTAATGTTGCAGCCAAGGTTGGTGCTCAAAGAGATGAAGTTAAGCAGAGGCCTGATCTGTATTGCAGTGAAGAGTGTCTCAGAGCAAGACCCCTTCTAGCTAAGCTGCCAACTCCTGAAAGGGCCTAAGGAATTTTCTGCTCCTAGAAAGAAACAACAAACAAAAGTTGCTGCAAATGTAATTCAAGGACCCAGGCTCCATCCCAAATTGGCTGCCAAACTTGGCAATGCTGCCCATGTGACAAGGAGTCAAGGACAAAGGGGTCATCGAATCTAATGCAGTTTCAGAGCACAACCAACAACAGACAATGTGTGATAGGGTAGTCTCTTCATGAGGTCCCTGAAATGGCAAGAGAGCTTGAGGGGTCACTATATGAGGCTGTGAAGGTAAAGCCTGCATTGCATTGGAGACCCCAAGACATTAGACATGCCACGGGCATGAGGTAACTGCCAAAGAGAACTGCACAAAGGAGAGTCAGGCTAAAGAGACAGAACAAAAAATGTATATTGCAGGCAGCAAAGTTAGAAGTGTGGGGCTCTCTAAGCCCACTGACATCAGACACAGAGCTATAATTTGGCCTGTGCCCTGCTGTGATTTGGTCTTGCTTTTGTGTTAGTCTCAAACACAGGACTAAGAGCCAACAGAGGTGCCTATTAACTTATCAAAGTGGACTTTAGCCACTAAGTTCTCCCAACGTCCTTCAGTCACTACTTCTTACAGGGTCCTCCTGCCTGGCATAACTCGCTCCTTACACTGAACTCTATAATCCAGGGGAGGGGCTGCCATTCCCCATATAATCCAGCTAAATTGGTTACATCTGTCCTCTTTACCTCTTGGTCTCTTAGGTGCCTTTCTTGGGCTTTGGGCCCTTCCCACACCTATCTCCTGTCTCCTCACAGAGCCTGGCTCGGTTTGCTGGCCCTGTCCACTCTACTCTTCCATATGCCTCTGCCCCAGACTCTAGCTGGATTCTTCTTCATATCTATACTACAACCTCAACCCCCTGCAAGCAATCATGACTTCCTTTTATTTTTCTATCTTACTTCTTTGGTCCAGTATTTCCTCTCTTGCTCCATTCTTTTGGAATAGAGATGCATATTCTGTGCCATTATATGTTGAAGGCATGCAATTAGCTTTTGGTGGTTTTGCAGGAACCTGCCATCAAGAGATTGCCTTGACTCTCTGTTCCTCTAAACTGTGCTGAGACTATGAAGGATTATAGAGACTTTTGCAGTTAGACTAAATGCATTTTGCATTATGGAGGCTCAGACCTTTGTATGCCTGGTCCCTAGTTGGTGGCACTGTTTGGGAGGTTTAGCGGGTGTGGCTTGCGTATATCACTGCAAGTGGGATTCCTCTGCTTCCTACTTGAGGTTTAGGTTGGAGATATGAACTCTCAGATGAGTCATATCTTCCTGCTGTCACTCTTCCAACCATGATGGTGATGGGTCCTATCCCTCTGGAAGTGTTGGGGTCCAGGGATTGCCACAAAAACTACTCAGACATAGATCTCAGTCAAACAAGGGTGGTTTATTGAATGACACACCCCAAAACTGATCGACCCATCAGGACTCCAGACTTTCCAGACTCGAGAGCTGACTGTGACATTGAGTCAAGATCCTATAGGGCCTTTTGAGCCTGAGATCTACAAACATCTTTGCCAAGTTATTCCACCAATCAGGATTTAGGGATAGGGGACTTCCTTAGGAATATGTCTTTGTTCTACACTTATCCTGCTCCTGTTGGTCAGGGTATTCAACTGTGACAGAGGACTTGCTTTATCTAACTTTCATGTCTTAACTTGCCAACCAAGATGTCAATTACCCATGTACATGTCTTTTTCTGCCAAGTAGGATGTCAGTTCCCAGTGAGGTCTTGAGAACTTAAACTTTACTCCACCCCTACTCAAAATGGAAGTCTTATTCCAAATAGTTTCTTATATTGGTGCAGGTCTCTCTCTTATTTTGGGGTCTATCCCAGGGGAAGCTTACAAAAGAGAACACCATAAAAGCTCATACAAAGGCACAGGAAGTGCTGCCGGGTAGTTGTTTCAGGTCCAAGTTTATTATGGGTAACTATACAAAGCAGTTCTACTCACTTCTATTGCCACGGACCACCCCAGTCGGGTAAGGGGAATCCCTGGGATGAGGGTCCTCCAAGTCCAGGTGAGTGAGGATTCAGTGGTGACAAACAGACATAGAGGCAGTTTGAATCTGAGTATATTTTGCAACTTTCAAGCAGGGGATTTTATACATTAAAAAAAAAAAAAAAAAAACCCAAGCACTGCAAGTCTTAGAAACTGTATCCAGTGAAGCAATCACAAATACCAACAAAATTATTTGGCACAGTAAAGCACAAAAATCATCCGAGCATTACAACTCTGAAACTATGTATTCAGTGAATCACAAACAGAACAGGTAGCATCATTATTAATATAAATCATTCAACTATAACAATTCTAAAAGGATGTATTCAGTTGGGCAGTTGTCCAAGGCTAGTGGCACATTTCTAAGAGCAGGTTAATAAATCTTGATGGTCAGTGCTCCTAACCGCTGAGCTAACTTTCTAGTCCCATATAGTCAGTTATTGTTTAACATCTAATGCCTGATTTTTTTTATAAATCTTCAATACATAAATTTAAACTATTTAATCCTTTCTAACTAAGGCTTTCTTTACCATATACCCACATTTCTTTACATATACCCACCTCTGATGACACATGTGTAGTCATATGGAGTTTTATTGTTGGGAAAGTTTATATCTATTGTAATAATTTTGTAAAAGATTTAAAAAGTAAAGCATTGGTTTCCCCGGAGATAAGGTCATGTTAGTGACCCCATCTCAAGGAATGATTTCTTTTCCATTATTCTTGCTTAAGATCATGGTCTAGGCTACCAGGAACATGTAAATAAGAAAATGAAAGAGAGCAAAACATAAAAATTGCCATTAGAACTATGACTCAATATGTTTGGTCTAGCCAAGAGTTCCACAACCAGCTCCAGGAGACCTCCTTCTTTTGAAGTCTAATGCCTCAGTCTGTGGAACTTGTCACACAGATTCTATTGGGGTTGGTGTGACATTTTATCATGATTTTTTTCCCTAGGTCACAGAACACAGCAGAAAATGTAGTCAACTTGGGCATGAGAAAGTTTCCTTGTAGAAGCAGAAACACATATAAGAAAGTTTTCTTACAATATTAGTAAAATGTAATAGCACAAATTGGAAGGCTAAACAGGTAACAGTTACCGAGGCCTTAACATTCCATCTAGGCCTTAATGCTTTCCCTAGGCCTTAACAGGAACCGTACACCTACATAACTGCTTCATCCTGTTAATGGCCTTGGCCATGTCATTTTGCCACAGCAATAAGAACGTAACAAATATAGTCACTCTCTCCAGGTAGATGTGTCTGGCTTGGGGAGGCTTGGAAAAGCCTGGTGCCAAGTGACAACTTGACTCAGGAATGCCCCTGCCCAGGAGACCATATATTCCCGACAGCTCACTCCACAGAAATGGGAGAGAACCCGGGGCTCAGTATCGATCTCATGTATGCCCCTCTGTAAGGAAGCACTGCAGAGAAGATTTCCTGACATTGATGAGAGAGTCTGAGACAGATTCTTTAGGAAAACCAGCATAAGCCAGCCAGCCAGCCAGCCAGCCAGCTGAGGCCCTTTGACTAAAAACAGATGGAGCCAGACATATTATGAGATGCTGTAATTGTGAAGAAGAAATAAAGCCAATAGTTACCTCCAGGAGAGTAAGTCAGACTCTCAGCAGCAACAGCAGAGGAAAGAAGTAAGGACCAACATCCCAACTTCCGGGAGAAATCTCTTCTGAAGCATAGAATCATAAATGTGCCCCAAATGTTAACCATTGTGAAGGGAAAATGAAGGATCATGCTTGATGTGCAAAGACCCAGCAAATTTCCAGTATGGCCCCCAAGTAATCACTGGGCAACAGGCTCTAGAATGATGACAGGCCTCAGGGAAAAGTGACACAAGAAGCAGCTGTGTATATCCCCATTTGTGCTGCTATAGAAAAATCATACAAAGGGTCTTTTATGAAGACTATGTGCTTGAGATCTCTTGAGCTCTGTAGGTAAAGTGCTTGCCTTGTGTGACCAAAGACATGAGTTCTATTCCTAGAACCTACATTAAAAAGTTGAGCACACACATAAGAAAAGAACACCAAGTTGAAAGAGGAGGGAGGTGGGGGTGAATCTTAGAGGAGTTAGAAGAATGAGGGGTGGTCGAAGGATTTCCCCAATTATATTAGTGCAGAGGAGACCTGTGATTAGATAGGGAAAAGGGAGGCAGGGCTAAGAGTTGCAGAGGCGGAGGGAGTGTGTGTGTGTGTGTATGTGTGTGTGTGTGTGTGTGTGTGTGTGTGTGTGTGTGTGAGAGAGAGAGAGAGAGAGACAGAGACAGAGACAGAGACAGGGAGACAGAGAGACAGAGGAGAGAGAGAGAGAGAGAGAGAGAGGCAGACATGAACCAGTCCAGCACGGCTTGAACCAGCCACAGGTAGTTATGATATCATAAGGTTAGAATAATTGGGATAAAGCTTTTATCATTACCAATTGGTTCTGAAATGATTGTATTGGCATCTTGTAAATTGTGATTTTATTGACACATAAATCTGATTGGTTAACTGTAAGTTTTAAGAGTTTTTATTTTTACCAGGTTACTGGATATTGGGATATCTAACAGCGATGTTGGTGGTTCAGTTTGGTTACTGGAATGTGGGACAGAGCAGGCAGGACCCTTCTGGGGCATAGTGTTGTGGCCCGCCGGTGCCAGCACTAGAGCTGAACATGCCAGCTCATTTTTTAATATTTCCCACAAGAAGGACCTGATATCCAATGCTGATAGGGAGTAAACAGGAGGCAGCGTGTGGCCGTGGTAGACGGTAGTCACTAAAGTTCCATAGGAGGGAGCAGAGATGACAGAGTAAAGATGATCAGGGAGGGGAGAGGGCTGGGGGAAGGGTGCCAGCCTGTTTTTTTTAATATTTCCTGCAACAAGGGGTGAAGATGTTCAAAGCATACTACATACAATTATCAAAGAATAATTTATTTTTGAAGTCTGATGGACTGGCATGCACTTGGAATACTGGGGAAATGGAGTCAGGTGGATCCCTGAGGCTCACTAGCCAGGAAGACAACCCTTATCAACAAACTATAGGCCGGGGGTTCTCAACCTCTGGATTGAGGCCCTTTTGGCAAACCTTCTTGAATGGAGAGAGAGAGAGAGAGAGAGAGAGAGAGAGAGAGAGAGAGAGAGAGAGAGAAGAAAGGAAATAAGGAAGGAAGGAAGAAGAAAGAAGAAAGAAAGAAAGAAAGAAAGAAAGAAAGAAAGAAAGAAAGAAAGAAAGAAAGAAAGAAAGAAAGAAAGAAAGAAAGAAAGAAAGAAAGAAAGAAAGAAAGAAAGAAAGAAAGAAAGAAAGAAAGGAAGGAAGGAAAGAAAGAAAGAAAGAAAGAAAGAAAGAAAGGAAAGAAAGGAAGGAAGAAAGAAAGGAAGAAAGGAAGGAAGGAAGAAAGGAAGAAAGGAAGGAAGAAAGGAAGAAAGGAAGAAAGAAAGAGAAAAGGAAAAAAGAGAAAAGGAAAAAAGAGAGAGGAGAGGGAGAGAGAGGGGGAGAAGAGAGAAAGGAAGGAAGAGGAGAGGAGGCTGGAGAGATAACTATGTGGTTAAGAGCACTGGCCCCTCTCACCGAGGATCTCAGTCCCCACACGGCAGCTCACAACTGTCAGTAAGTTCAGTTCCATGGGATCCAACACCCTTACACGGACACAACAATTCATAGAAAAATAAGAATAAATAAATCATTAAAGAATGAAGAAGGAAAAGGCCTTCCTTCTAGAAAGATAGCTCAGTGAATAAAGGCCCCCCCCTCCCCAGCAAACCTGGTGACATGAGAGCCAGTCCCTGGGATCCACATGGTAAGACAGAACTGGCTCCTGCAAGTCGACCTCTGACCACAGCACACATGTGCACACTCACATACATACACACTTACCACACACATACACATAAACATAAAAATATTCAATGCACAGGTTGATTAAGTGTCCAATTCTACCAGACCTTCAAAGAATAAACACCAGCCTTGGGTGACCTCAAGAGTCCTCCATTGTTTTTGAGACAGGGTTTTACTATGTAAGCTGGCCCGGAACTCACTGCCTCTACCTCCTGAATGAGAGAATTAAAAGCCTGTGCCACCCTGCTCTGCTGTAGCCCTCCCCCTTTATAGTGACTTATGACACATGCACATGAGACAGGTATATTGTCCTTTAATTTGGCTTGTTTGACTGGCGCTCTTCCGCGACAGTGCAGAGACAAGCTCTCTTTGCAGCACCATGAAGCATTGACGAGTCATCAAACTCCTGACCAACACGGTCATACAGCCTGCACTGGGCTTCCTTGTGCTATTGGCAGACATTCCCATTATATCCTTATTCTGACTGTGGTTTGATTCCTGCTACCCGTGGGTTAGATCTATCATTTTCTACACAAGAAGTCATTTGGAAGGTAATCTTTTACATTGGGTTCATTTAGCACACCGTATTGCTGCATGCCTGCTCAGTGCCACTGCTAGCGATTGTTTGATTATATGAGTGTAATTGTGTAGTCATCTAGACTGGCAGACAGTTGCATTGCTTCCTCTTTTGAGTTGATCAAAATAAAACTGTCGTGGACATCTGTGTGCATGCTTTTTTTCTCATTGTGGGTTGGGGGGTGGCACACTGTGGTGCATGTGCAGATGTCCCAGGGACTCATTTCTCCCCTTCCACCTTGTCATGGGATCTGGGGATTGAACCTGAGTCCTTGGATGTGTATGGCAAGCACCTGGCACACTGAGACATCTTGCCAACCATCCGTGTATGTGTGTGTGTGTGTGTAATTTTACGATAGTGTCTGCTATACCCAAGGTAGCCTTAAACTTGGTATATGTTGCTGAGACTGAGTAGCCTTGAACTTATCCTTTCTCTACCTCCTGAGTGCTGACATCACAGGTACGTAATCCACATCCAGTTTATATAATGCTGGGCACTGACCCAGGGCTGCCTGCCTGCTAGGCAGGCACCGTATGACCTACACTACAGCCTGTGCATGCACGTTGTGAAGATACATTTTCATTTTCATCCATGCCCAGGAGTGGGACTTTGAGTTTTAGGATGAATACATATTTGGCATAATTGGAAACTGCCAAACATCTTGCACAGTAGTTGGGGTCACATTTCTGCCAACAGAATCATGGAAGAGCTGCTATTACTTCCTGTCTCCACCCCATTCACAGCCATCCATGTTTCTTCCCTCATTTCTCTAGGACAGACATATTTTCAGAAGCCATTCATGCAGCTCCTGCCAAGCATCTGCTGTGTGTTTTGCCAAAAGATCATTACTAGACCTGCTGTGTGACTGAGCCCAGATCCGTAGATGGAAATCCCTGTTGATAGGTCAAGCTGCTAATTTTAATCATTTCCACTGAATCAAAATACTAACATTTTCTATCTTTATTCAAATGAGCCAATGCTGCTTGTACTTTGATCTTATAGCCCAACTTCGGAAATTTCCGTTGTCATGAATGGGCTCCCACTCAACTCTTAGAAGCCATGCTGATTCCTGCATCACAGATGGCCTTATGACATCATCACTGGCTCCCTTCCCACACTCTTCTTGCCAACCTCGTAGCTGGAGGAGTATAGACCTGAGATGACGACCCCATCATAACCCCAGCCATGGGGGAATTTAAAGGATTGCAGACCTGGGAGATTTGAACCATCTGTCTCCAGACATGGGCTGTCTGTGTTGTGTAAGACGTAGGCTATAGAAGGTGGATTTCCAGTTGACAGAGATAAGTCTGGTGTCTAGGGATACTGGGCCACTGAGGAGACTGGGCATGAGCTAAAACGGGTATGCCATTGTTCAAAGAATAACACAACTTACAGATCTCTCCTTTAACTCTGGTTATAGAAGAGGAAGGTTCGCTTTATCACAGATGATGAAATCTATGACACAAAGGAAACAGAGGAAACAAAGGAAACAGAGAAACAACAGCATGAGGAAAAGAAAATAAAAAAGCCCAGACCTTCATCCTCTTCAAGGGTGGATCGCACATGGCTCTCGAGGCTAGAGGTAACCCCTGATCTGCCATATCTCAGACCTATGTCACCCAGAGTTACCATAGTCTTCTCCATGTCCCACAACATAGAACGGTCATGGAACACGTTCTCCAAACAGACTTGTGCGAGCAAGAGGTGGGGTTGCTGTCACTCAGCACAACCATCAAAGCCTAACAGTTCTAGGATTGTGTACAGGTGTAGATATGTGCACACAAGCACGTGTGTTTGTGTGTGATTGTGTGAACTAAGGTTTAAGGTTTGGGAAGTGGGGAATAGATGAGGTCAGGACCCTAAGTTATGTGAGGAAAGAAATTTAATATTAGGACCTAATGGGGGTCAGGGGGCGGCACGTAGCAGGTGGCAGACTGAGGTGGTGAAGGAGAGGGCAGAGTGAAGAATGCCAGTTTCCTGGAAGTTCCTGATAAGAAGCCTTGGTCTCAGTATGTGGCCCTTTGCCCAAAATGATCCTATAAACTACCAGGTTCTTACTCTAAATTGGCCAGCCAGGTTCATAGACACCTAAGTGAGGGGCTAGGGAGAAGGCTTAGTGGTTAAGAACACTGGCTGCTCTTCCAGAGGGCCTGGGTTCAGTTTCCAGCAGACCCATGGCGGCTCACAACTGTAATTCTACTTCCAGGGGATTTGATGCCCTTTTTCTGACCTCTGAGGACACTAGGCAAATACATACATGGTTCAAACATACGTGCAGGCACAACACCCAGACAGATAATAAATGTTTTTAAAAACCCTCACAAGAGTGAATGTACCACATTCTATAAGTGGGGACATAGGAACTCGGAGGTCATGGTGATGTGTGTTCACTGACTGATACAGAACACAAAGGAGAACAGAGGTAGCGTCTCTTCCCACTTTGGCGGCTCATCTTGCTGCCCTTCTCAGTGAACCTGAACTTGAGAAGAAGCCATGGTTAGTGACATAGGATCAGGGCATCTTCTGGGAATATATCTTCATTCTTTTTTCATGCAAATATATATATACACACACACGCATATATGCACATATATATAAATTTCTGCTCTTTCTCCTCTCTCTCTCTCTCTCTCTCTCTCTCTCTCTCTCTCTCTCTCTCTCTCTCTGTGTGTGTGTGTGTGTGTGACTGCATGAAGAGGGGATTGTTCACACAATTAAACACAATCATGGCTGTACCCCTGAAAACTAAAACAATTTCTTCACCTTACACCCCACTACAGCCATTCCCACAGCGCCTATCAAAAAAAGCACTGAACGCCAGAAAGATACAGGCCTGGTGGCGGGGCACCCTGGTGAGACGCACGCTGCTGAGGGCCGCCCTCAGTGCATGGATCATTCAGTGCTGGTGGAGGAAGATACTGGCCACGATACAGGAAAGGAACCGACTGGTGGTCCTGCGCTGCATGGCACAAGAAACAAGGGCCTGCGTCCTTATTCAGTCATGGGTCCGGATGCTGAAAATCCGCCAGCATTATTGCAGGTTGTGCTGTGCCACCCGTGTCATCCAGGCAGCGTGGCGCTGGTATAACTGCCACAGTCGTGGCTTTTTCCAGGGCTACTATGAACTCCAAGGAAACAAACTACGTCTACAGCTTGATATCTTTCTGGCATCACAGGTTTGCCGAATATCAGACTGCATATCCTTGCCAATAAAGAACTGATCAGGTCTTCTAACATACGAATCCCGGTCTTGGTCTGTCCAGCAGCAAGTTCCTGCGATGACTGCAGACACGCGGCACCACACAAGCTTGCTCTGGTGACAGCAGTAGCATGTGTCTGAACTCCCAGGGGCAGAGCATGTGAGAGCCCTGGACCACACAGCGCCTGCATGGCTGGAGAGTTGGGGATAAGAGTCATCAGGAACACTACCAGATGCCACTCTGCTTAGCTGTTTAGTATGCTGTTCTCTTCGTCCTAAGGTCTCTCCACCTTAGAACAAGTTTGACAGTCCTCCCTCACCATGGCCCACCACCCTACACAGTCCAGCCACACTCCCAGTGTCCTCTGGGACACTCTGCCAGCCATCAAGCATCTCAAGCAAAACTTGCTAACCTTGTTCCCATTCAGAATTTGAATCTTGTCTTCTGTTTCCCCAGGGCTCTCCCCTGAGAGCTCTCCTCCTTCAGCTTTGTCTCTGCACAAGCACACCCTCGAGGGGGGCCTCCTCTGTCTTCCTAGTTTGTGTTGCTCTCTTGCCCGAAGTCGTATGGCTCTAGCTAGTGACTGATATCCTGGATGCAGAATCCTCGTCGGGACCTGGATGGTATAATCCCATTGTCTACAGACCTCCTGTTAAACAGCCAGCTGCAAGGGGACAGGGTTCTGCACCCAGATTTTTCAAAGAGTATCACTAGGTGCCTTTTTGTTGCTGCAGGGACTGATCACACACACACACACACACACACACACACACACACACAGGCAGAAAATGAAAACCACTCATTTCAGAGTTTAAGGCAATGCCATCTAGTGTGTTCACATTAAGTTGCCACCACCTACATCAAGTTCTAACATATTTTTAGGACACTATATAATACCTTAAGTTTTTAGTGTCCATCTCCCCTAACTGCTCCTCCAGTCTCTGGTGCCTTTCAAAATGTATCCTGTCCCTATAGGATTTGTCTGGTCTACTTCATGAAAACAGTCACGGATGTACATGCATGTGTGGCCTCTTTCAGTACACTGTGCTCATTTGCACCATCGTGTACATCAGTCCTTATTACTGCATAATAGCCCAGCGTAAGAATCTATCACATGCCTTTGCATGCATTTGGGTTCTTCTGACTGAAGTCACTATGAATGGTTAGCAGTTTGCAGTACCATCAGCCGTGGCAAAGAGTTGGGCAGGTTAGATTGGTACTGCTGAGCCAGGTCATAATCATTGTCAAGAGGACTGTCAAACATTATTAAAATAACTACTAATGCTTGGGTCTTGGATGAAAACCCACAACACTTTACTAACCAGAATAATTGCTAACCACATTCTGCAACTCCTCCTTACAGCCACAGATAAATGTTGCTCTCATTCCTCATCAAAGATGTTTCTGTTTGCAGCAGACAGTGGCCATTACAGAAAGCCACAAATGTCATTCTTTCAAATTATTGCCCTTCTATTGGCCTGGAATGGTGCTTCCTTGTGGGCTTTGATTTGCATTTGCTAGTGGCTAACAATTTTAAGCATCCTTTTATGAATACCGATCATTCGTAAAATATCTATTTGGGCAAATGTTTATTCAAGCACCTGAAAATTATTCTAATTAATTGTACTTTTAAAAAATGTTTATGATCAGTCCTGCTCTCCTCCCTGTCCTCTCATCCACCCTTCACCCTTGCAGCCTCTCCCCAAAATAAACACACAAAAGAAACAAAAGGCATCAAAAGCATCTCATTGTGGACGCTGGAGTCTATCACAGCGTGGCCCACGATCCCCTCTCCATTCATCCTCCCTTGCAAATGTTCATTGCTGAGTCATTGGTCTGGTTTGAGATCGCTGGCTTCTGTGACACCACCATTATCAGCTCCTCCCTGGGACTCCTCCCGATTATTCTTTTGTTACCCTGTGTCCTGGAGATCCTGCAGCTTTGAATCAACAAGACTGGCCCTTTCCTATGTCACAACCATTCGCAGATGATATAGATTTTGGGGTGGTCTAACTCGGAGCCCTGGATTTGGGCTGAGTGGCAGCTAAGCTGCTATGCACTCTGATTCTCCCGTATCCACACCACCAGCTCCAGCTCTCCAGCACTGCTCCAGCTACCGCCATTGGCAGGAGGCAGAGTCAGCTCTCCTTCTCTCATGCTCTCAGGGTCGGCATCCACACCTCCAGAGCCAGCTCTACTGTGTTACCTAGTCAAAGTGTAGGGCCCATCTCCCGAGTGCTGCAGCCTGTGAGGGGCTAGGCCAGCCCTCCCACTCTCACACCCTTAGGACTGTCATGCCTGCGCCTTTACTATCAGGGCCAACCTCCACTATGTCCAGGTGAAGTACAGGGCCCCTTTTCCAGGATTCTACAGCCAGTGAGGGGGCAGGGCTAGCTCTCCCTCTCTTATGACCCTGGAACAGGCTCTCCCGGCTACTGTAGGTGGCAAGGGGGCGAGGAGGAATGGCATCACCCCCAAACCCACACCACCTCATGGTAGAGGAATTAGCAGGACCACACCCATGACCCCCCTCAACCAGGGCCAGCACTGCGGTGTTGCCTAAGTGAGGAACTGGGCCTGCTCTCCCAAGTGCTGCAGCTGCAGAGGGGTGGGCGGAGCTAGCTCTCCCAAGTTCATGACCCTGTGGGCAGCTTTCCTGACTGACTGCCAAGGTGGTGAGGGGCAGGGGTATCACCTCTGAGCTTCTGCCTTCCCACAGCAGAGGAGTGGCAGGGTCAGCTGTCCCACACTCACACCCTCAGGCCAGCTCACCCACACCCCAGGTACCAGGGCCAGCTCCACTGTGCTGCTGGGACCATACCGTGGCCTCGGGTAGCGGGACTGGCCACTCGCCACGGGCTACTCCTCTCCACCCTTGAGTCTCCAGTTGCATCTCTCTTCATATGTTCAAGCTTCTCTTTCTCTGTCTACCACGCAGTCGCACATTGTGCTGGCTCCCTCTAGAGGCTGGGCATGAAGCTGGCAGGCTCCTGGATGACTCCTTCCACCTGAGGTTGCAATCTGATGCCTAAGGGCCTCCTGTGCCCTTCACAGAGGGCAGGTCTGTGGCTGGCATGGTGCCCTTCACAGAGGGCAGGTCTTTGGTGCCATGGTAGTCTCTTCCTCCTGCCTTGCTGCACTGCCTGGATTTGATTTAATTAATCAATTTGACTTGATTTGATTTTTATGAGTCCTAGGCATAAAACAGTGTTGGCCATCAAAGCCCAGCATCAGGCTAAGGTAAACAGAGGACTGCCATCTTCTCTGCCCCTGACTGGTAGAAGAACATCACCAACAAGGTGTCTCCTGGCCCACTGCCAGGGAAGGCACTTTTGTAGTCTTGGTATTTCTTTAATGAATGAATACATGATTCAAGGTTTTCCCCAGGACTTTGGATTTGTGGGTCCATTATGGATCAAAGTCCTACTCCCTAGGAGTAATTCCCTCCCACATCAACACACCTGAAAATTCACCCAATCAACCCAGTAAACACGGTTGACTCTGAATTAATTCATCTATCTATTTCTTTCCGTTCCTTCCTTCAGTAGTCTTCTCCTTTCTCCTTCCTCTTCTTGATCTTCCTTGCTAAAACAGAGAAATTCACTCAAGACACACTCCTTTTATGAAGTCAGTATTACTCTAACAATAAAACCAGATAAAGACACAGCAAGGGGAGGGGGTGGCGACAAAATTATAGGCCAAGCTCCCTGATGGATGTAGATGAAAATTTTCTCAATAAAATACTTGCAAACCAAAGTCAAAAGCACAGCAAAGAAAGTAATTTACTGTGATCAAATTTACTTCATTCTTTAAAAAAATATAGGGATAGTTCTACATGCACATATCAGTAAATGTAATCTCAGGTAAATGGATCCAAGGTAAACAAAAAAAGTCAAATGATCATCTCAATAGATGCAGAAAAGCACTTTAATAAAAATCCACCGTTTCTTTACTATTAGAAGTTGTCCTGAAGAGACCAGGAGCAGTGAGACTGTGTCTCAACACAAAAAATATTTCTACTACCCCTATTCTTTCTTCTTTTGGTGTTTTTAGACAGGGTTTTGATATACAGCCTTGGTTTGCCTGGAACAGGGACCCACCTGCCTCTGCCTCTGCCTCTGCCTCTGCCTCTGCCTCTGCCTCTGCCTCTGCCTCTGCCTCTGCCTCTGCGCCTCTCTGCCCCTCTGCCCCTCTGCCCCTCTGCCCCTCTGCCCCTCTGCCCCTCTGCCCCTCTGCCTCTGCCTCTGCCTCTGCCTCTGCCTCTGCCTCTCTGCCTCTGCCTCTGCCTCTGCCTCTGCCTCTGCCTCTCTGCCTCTCTGCCTCTCTGCCTCTGCCTTCCTGTGTTGGGATTAAAAGTGTGCACCGCCACACCCAGCTGTGGCTGCCTGCTCTTAACCTCTCAAGCAGCTGTGTTAACTGCACAAGACCATCAACATCATCAAGGATCAAGAAATGGCTTCTTAGCCCTCACCCCTCAGAGCTGTGGCCTCTGATAAGTTGCCTGTTGTCTGGAAAATGCCTATGTGCCTGTGAGTAACCCTAATTAACAATCTCCCCACCCCCAAAAAAACAAAAAAACAAAAACCAGACAAATATGTAAGTAGAAGAAGGACAAGTTGGAAATAGAAAGACAGAAGTGTGAGTAGGAGGGGACACCAGGAGGACATTCTAAAGAGTCCCCCAGAAAACACATTTCCAGTCAAGTCCCAAGAGGGGGAAATCAGCATATAGGCCCAGAGAGGTGGCTCAGTGGGTAGGGCTTCTTGCCATTGTCTGATGGCCTTCATTTCATTCCCAGAACCCACATGGCCATAGAGAAGAGACTCCCACAAGCTGTCCTGACTGTCACATGCTGTGTGTAGCAAATACACACACACACACACACACACACACACACACACATGCACACACATGCACACACACACACACATGCACAAATGCACACACATGATAAGGAACACACACACACACATACACACAACATAGAGGCTGTTTGGAAGGAGAGGGGCGGGCAGGAGGGGGAAGGGAGGGCCGGAGTGTGATGAAGGTAAATATAACCAGAGTGCAAAGGTATGTGGGTATGAAAATATCATTTTATGCACAGCCAAAGCACATTAACTTAAAAGACTTCTGATGAAAATGTTTTAAAATACATATACTAAAACTCCAGAAAGTAGGAAAAAGACAAAGAAACAAACTGTCAAACAGACAAAAGCTAAACCTAGAAAATCGAGGAAATACGTTTTTCATGTAATAAAGGCTTTCCAAAAATAGAAAAGTAGAAAAATTCAAGATGGGAACTATCAAAACTTCAATACTTCTCAGGGCTAAATAAAATGAACTTCAAGCTGGGCACGGTAGCACACACCTGTAGGCTCAGCCTTCAGGAGGCAGAGGCAGCCAGATCTCTGTGAGTTCCAGGCCAGCCTGGTCTACAGAGCGAGTTCCAGGACAGCCCGGGCTACACAGAGAAACCCTGTCTCAAGAAATCAAAAACCTTTTAAAAATGAAACCAAATGGCTAACCAAATACACAACACACTAAGTGTACAAAAAGTGGAATCCAGTATCTGTCTGTTTCATCATGCACTTTCAGAATATCGGGGATACAGGGAAGTTTAACTATTTCCAGAGGAGAAAATTAGGTCATATCTCACAGACGTAACAGACAAGATGTGAAGAATAAACTAGAACAAAGTCTTTGAATCCAGAAGGGAAATTAATCTAAAGTTTGATCATCTGCAAGGCGTGGTGGCACACATATTTAATCTCAGTACTCAGGAAGCAGAGGCAGGCAGATCTGTGTGCTCCAGGCCAGCCTGGTCTATGTAATATGTTCCAGGCCAGTCAGAGTTAGAAAGTGAAGACTGTGTTTCATATTTTAAATTTTTTAATTAAAAAAATAACCAAGACAGGGTCTCACTATGTGGCACTAGCTGTCCTGAAACTCAGTATGGAGACCAGACTGGCCTTGAACTCACAGATATCTACCTGCCTCTGCCTCCCTAATGCTGGGGTGAAAGGCATGCACTATAAAAGTTATGAGTCAGAATTGTAGGTATAGTGGGGATACAGATCCCAGGAACCATCATAGGATGTGCTCTCTAAGGGCTGCGTCCGAGAAGGGGAGGCTTGCTCTGCAGCACAACCTTCCTGTCACTCTGTGGAGACCTCCGTGCAAAAGCTATACCAGAATCTTACAGAAAGTAAATGAGAAAACACGTGTTTAAAACCACATGCTTGGGCTGGAGAGATTGCTCTTCCAGAGGCCCTGATTTCAACTCCCAGCAACCACATGATGGCTCAGAACCATCTTTAATGGGATCTGATGCTCTCTTCCGGTGTGTCTGAAGACAGCTATAGTGTACTCATACATAAAATAAATAAATCTTTGAAAAGGATAAATAAAAATAAAACCACATGGGTCTGGAGAGATGGCTCAGCATGGAAAACCTTTAGTTGCTCTTTCGGATGACCTCAGCTCAAGTCCCAGCACCCACATCTGGTGGCTCATGAGCACTGTAAATCCAGCTCCAGAACTGATGAAAACCTGCCACACTAGGAGCCGGTCCACAGGGAAGTCCACCTGGAGAGAGCAGGAAGCAATGGCGAGGACGCTGGCAGCTCGCCGAGAGCAGCTGATGGACATGAGAGAGAAGGGGAGGGAGAAAGGGAAGGGAGAGAAAAACATCTTCAACTTACCCCCATTTGGGAAGAGTCTGAGGACGAATTAAGAAAGGCAAGGCAATTGCTAGCTCCAAGCAAGCAAAAGGAAAGTTCTGGAAAGGCTGTGCGCTGGTGAGGCCCTGTTCCGGGGTAGAGAGCGGTGTGCAGTCACAACGATGTAATACTGATCAATTACACTAGAAGCATACTGGCGGCAGGGTAGACTAAGTCTTTATCCACACAGAAGGAACCCAACAGAGAGCGCTGAAAATGGAATCTATGATTTTCAATACAGTGTGTGAGTGAGGTTTTATGGGGCTGAAAAGAAAAGCGGCCGGGATGGTGCAGGACACTCGGGGGAGGCTTAGGTAGGAGGCTCTGGCTGTTCTCATTGTTTGTTCACACTTACCGAGGAAATGTGAACAGCTGTGTTCATGATGCTAACGCAGAGGCTGAAATTAAATGTCAACAAACCTCAGCATGAAATCAATGCTGCCTGTGGACTAACAACCGTGGAAAGGCGCAAAGGCAGATGACAGCAGGGGAGGGGCTTAGCAAAACTTCTCCAACAGAGAGTCGGGATTCAAGCAGTACTTCTTGTGAACAGGCCTGGCCTGGAGACTAAACAACTGTCATCCGGTTTTGTTGTTCTTACAGCAGACACGTGTGATGTCCCGTTGAAAGGAAGATTTATTTTGGCTCATGGTTTGGGTGGTTTCGGGAATCTAGATCATTGTCGTAGGACTCATAGTTTCTAGGCATTTCGTGGTAGGTATGGGGAACTGGAAATGCCTGCCTCGAAGCACCAGGAAACAAAAGTAGGTACAGAGGAAGTGCCCAGAACCAAAAATACCCCCCAGAACGTGCCCACTGCCCTATTTGTCTGAGGTAGGCCCCACCAGCCAAAGTTCTAGCATCTCCCACTGTAGGCTCTCACCTGAGAACCTAGCCTTCAAAACAGGGGCCTTCCAGAGACATTCCATACTCAAAGCATAACACAGACCAAGGCCAGCTTGAGGAGGAGTAATGTGAGAGAGGTTTGAAACGGGGCAAGAGAGGGATTGGAGGAAGGAAAGGGAAGGAAAAACTGTAATTTAAATTTTTATATTTTTAACTTAAAAATTGTTCAAATTTAAAAGTCCTTTAAACTTTCCAATGCTTATTTTTCCTGTAAATAAGCTATGTCATTGGATGGCAGGGGCGATCTGACTTCCTAGTTGACAGCAGTTTAACTCGTCACTAATGCCCTGGCTACCTTAAAGAACACTCAGTCAGGCAGCCACCTGAACGACCCTTAAGCCCACTTGTTGGCCCTTTTCCATCGACCCTTTGTGGAAGCTGCAAAGCAACCAAAGCTGCTTGCTATCAAAGCACAGCTCCAGGTCCCAAAGGTGAACAAACGGTTCAGTCTGCTCTGCAGTGGGGTGTCACCACAACACCTGCAGCTTTCCCACCCAAAGGGAGCACTTTCTATTGTAACCTCGCAGTGACTGCTCTGATTGGTGCAAAGGAACAGACAAGTTGATTTGTGTATTTGCATGAAGCTCTGCCATAATTGGCTATATAGGCAGTTTCTTTTGGATTGCTATTGCTTTATGAGCTGGGCTGAGACACAACTTCCTCCACACACACAGACACATGCATGCGCGCGCACACACACACACATACACGTGCACACTCACACTCACGTGCACACACATGTATGCACACACTTGCACACACACACAGATGCACACGCATGCACGCACACAACCCAAATCAAAAACTAACAACAAAATAGTGTGCGGTAACATTGGGCACGCACACACTTGCACACACACACACACACAGATGCACACGCATGCACGCACACAACCCAAATCAAAAACTAACAACAAAATAGTGTGCGGTAACATTGGGCCCAGTGAAAAGCTGTTCTCAAGTGACATTTTTCTTGCCTAGTTCTGACCCCATCACTAATAGAGTGGGCTGAGCTGCTGCCCTGCAGCAGGGATGACAGGAAGAGCTCTACCATGGCAATAGCAGAGTCACAGGAGTGGCCAAGAGCCAGGACAGCGCTAACAGTGCAGCCAAGAGAGTGCCCAGCAGCCTTGGCTGTTGCAGTGGTGGAGCTGGAGCAGCAGGGGCAGCAGCAGGCTGCCGTGGATGTAGTAGCATCAGTGACAGCAGCCGTGGGGCCATGTAAGAGTCACAGTAATGAAGAGGGAGCAGAGCTGGAGCAATCTGATAGCAGCGGCAACCGCTATGACAGGTGCCACACCAAAGTGACAGCAGAGACATCAGAAGGGCCACAGCACTACACGACAGTGGCCAGTAGCATCAACAACAGCAAAACCGCCTCTTCTGTGACAGCAGCCGTGACGGTGACTGCAGGCAGCACCAAGCTGCACCTGAACAGTTCTAGAGAGCTGCTCAGGAGGGAAGCAGAGCAAAGAGGAAGTTGAAAGAAGATGAAAGAAGGCAGAGTTGAGGCTGAAGGGCCCTGGAAGGCTGGAAAATGAAGTGAAGAGTGACTGCTGGTCCTGGTCAGCAGAAAACATCTATCTGGCACCAGAGGGCTGCCGGACAGTACTGAAAGACAGACACCTCGGAAGACAGGCAGAGAGGATAGGGAAACCCAATCAGAAGGATAAGAAGGCCTTCATCCCTTCCTGTAACAACATCAAGTATTCCCAATGGCGAGTGACAGAATGGGCCCTAGGGTGAGTCAGAGCAGCAGTCGCCACTGGGGTGGTAAAAACTCACACATCCCGACATCCCTGATCCATCCCTGGCAGGAGAATAATGGTCAAATGTTTTCTCTCCACCCAGCATCTTTGAGCTAGTAGAAGACAACGCCGGCCGTGAGTGAGTCACAGGTATCTTTGTGACATCATAGCCAGCTCCTCCTCTACCACCTGCCCTGCCCCCACTGAAGCTAAAGGACCAACACCTAGAGAGGAATGAACATCTAAGCTGGGGCCCTCCCACCATGGTCAGTCAGGGTTGCGTAAGACTTTTGCCAGCCTCTCCTGCCCTGGGGTAAAGATTTATCCTTGACAGGACAAAGCCCTAGATGACTCCATAGCACTCAGAAACAGAACATGAAGCTTGGGCATTAGATGAAACCCAGAGAAACTAGTCTTACCTTTGACCCAACTGTCATTGTCACTATTCTATTGCTGCAAAGAGACGCCATGACCACAGCTACTCTCATGACAGAAAGCATGTGACTGAGGCTTGTTTACAGTTTCTGGGGTTTAGCCTGTTTTGGTGACACAGGCAGACATGGCACTGGGGAAGCAGCTCAGAGGTCTACGTATGGAGCAACAGACAGCAGAGAGAGAGAGACTCAGGGTTTAGAATGGGCTTTTTGTAACCTCAAAGCCCACCTCTAGTGACACGCTTCCTCCAACAAGGCCACAGCTCCTAATCTTTTCAAATAGTGCCACTCCCTGGGCACCAAGCCTTCAAATCTGTGAGCCTGTGGGGTGGGGGGGGGGGGGGATGGAGTGTGGGGCTGTTCATTCAAACCACCACAGTTACCAACCCAATTCTGATCGCAGGAACTTGATCAAGATAAGCAAAAGGAAACACCAGAAGAAACAGAAAATGTAACTAACAAGACACAAGTGGAGGTAGGCGAGAAATGGGAAATGACAAATCCTATGATCTCACAGTCCCTAGGCTTAGGGGAGCCAGCTCTCACCCCATTGATCTGTCTCCCCTCCTGGCAAACTGTGCAAAGCACACGGAATGTAAAACCCAGAGTGGTGGGAAATGGGGAGGTGAATGGGTGGGGATGAGCCCCAAAGGTTATGGAGTGATTTGAAAGGTAGAAGTGGACATTAATAGTCCAGAGGTGAGGGAGACCCTGAGTGTTGCGTTTTATAAAAAGAATGAAGAGGAAGGGATATGTTTGGTGGAGGCAAGGTATGGTTCAGGGAGGGGGGAAGGGAGTGCCTCTGTGGACCCATTCTGAAGCATCCTTCCCTCTTGAGGTACCAGCTACATGGCTACAGTATAGAATAGAGTTTATTTAGGGCATGGTGGGGGGCTGGGGTAGTAGAGAAGGCAGTGGAGGCAAGGAGAGCAGAGGCCATGAGCACATGGTGGAGGGAGGGGCTGGGGAGAGAAGGAACAGAGGGGGGAAGAGAGGAAGAACGAGAGAGGAGGGGGCAAGCAACTCCTTTTATAGTGAGTCAGGCAAACCTGGCTATTGCCAGGTAACTGTGGGGCGGAGCCTAGAAGAAATGCTAACACTATGTGTCTAGGACGCTGCGTAGACTGTTAATAGACTTGAGGTGTGGGAGACCCTGGATGTCTAGGACACTGTGTGAGCAGCTTCCTGGGCGCAGGACAGAGTCACAAGTCATAGATTCAAAGTTTCTTCCTTGTAAGGGTCCTGTGCTTCCGATACACAGAAGGAGACATCTCCCCAAAGTTCCCCAGGAAAGTCTGTGTGGCAGGTATAACCCCACTTGATAGACAAGAACGGTATAGGTCAGAGGCTGAGCCAGTGTGGCCCAGAGCTCCAAGCAAGACAGAAAGGTACAGGTAGAACCCTCTCCCCTCCCCTGTGTCCACAGAAGCACCAAAAAAAGGAGTGACTGTTAGAGCCCCACATGTCTGACGTGACAAATACACTGGGAATCCTTATTGCTTCTTACAAAAATAAAATGCAGACTAGTGAAGATCTCACTTTTTGACACTATCCCCACCCTTCAGTGCTTGATTTTCCATGGTGTATATAGTCCCCTCCTACCTAAGCACAGCGACATTCTTAAATACTCCAAAATCAGCTGACAAGGCTCACAACACCCATCCCCCACCCCCAGCTTCTCATCACCGGGGACTCCAACCTTCATCCCACTTGTCACCCTGGGTTTGCAGTGTAGACCAGTTTCACAACATGTACAATTCTTTAAAACAGGCACTCCTTCCAGCCTCTCTCCCATGTAACAATAAACTCGAATTTTGAGAAATTAAGCATTGAAAGGGCAGACACCTTGGTCATCGATAACTACCCATAGTGATTTCGACGTGGTCACTCCCTCTCACCTCTCATGACCACCTGCCCCACTGCCACAGCTCTCCAATCCTTGTGGCCTCACCCCCTCACCGCTGAAGCTCTGACACCCCGAATCGGGTGCCCCTTTCCATGGATACCTGCCCTGCTCCACTTTGCCTGCACTGCCGTCTTCCACACTGATGGTAATCTCCTCCACTCGGGTCCCAGCACCTGCCAGGCAACTTCTTCACCTGAGCACAGTCTCAGTGGGATGAGGACTTCACATCCTCAGTGGCTTTGTTAAAGCCTGACTCTTCTGTGCCCAGATGTGTTTACTGTGCAGCCTGCCCATGTTCAGTTCAAGGGAGAAAGGGAATTAAAATGAGAGAGATGAAGAGAAATACACTTTTAGAAATTTTTAAAAAGATTATTTATTTACTTACTTATATGAGTACATTGTAGCTGTTTTCAGACACACTGGAAGAAGGTATCAGATCCCATTATAGATGGTTGTGAGCCACCATGTGGTTCCTGGGAACTGAACTCAGAACCTCTGAAAGAGCAGTCAGTACTCTTAACCACTGAGCCTTCCCTCCAGCCCTAGGGTTTTTTTTTTTAAATAAACAAGATGCAAGCTATCTGCACAAGAATATTTCCAATCACTGTCTAAAACGTGCTTCAGGGTCTCTTATCAAAGGAAACACAAACATCCAGAAACAACAACGAAACTAGAATGCCCAACAGACACTTTATCCAAATGCTAAGCCTACGCCCTGACCTCCTCACCCTCTTACACACACATAGGAGTATCAGAAAATAATGGTATCGTTTCAAAAATGGCTATTACACCTTTAAAAAGAATGTGAGAGGGAGCACTCCATAGTCAACAATGATGTGGGATCCCTAAAACATGAAAGGTAAATGTGACAAGACAAAGAAAATAGGTCCAAGCTATAAACTGATAGATAGATAGATAGATAGATAGATAGATAGATAGATAGATAGATGGATGAAATAGATGGGTGGATGGATAATGGATAGATAGATAGATAGATAGATAGATAGATAGATACATAGATACATAGATAGATACATAGATACATAGATAGATACATAGATACATAGATACATAGATACATACATAGATACATAGATACATACATAGATACATAGATAGATACATATATATACATACATAGATACATGCATACATACATACATAGATACATACATGCATACATACATACATAAACACATAGATACATATATAGATACATAGATACATAAATACATACATAGATACATACATAGATAGATACATACATACATACATACATACATAGACACATAAATACATAGATAGATACATACATACATACATACATAGACACATAAATACATAGATAGATACATAGATGAGACAGATAAGTGGATGGATGATGGATGGATAGATAGATAGATAGATAGATAGATAGATAGATAGATAGATAGATAGACAGATATTACAAAAGTGAAGAGAGTCCACAAAGGTCATCCAAGCTCAGAACAGCTGGTCTGGGGGCTGCTTGGGATTGGCTACTGAGGGGCTGGTTGGATCCTTCCAAGAGGAGCCATTGACTTTGTGTGTGGCTGACAAAAGACAGTCGTCAGTCCCCAAGAGAACTGAGGCTGGCTAACTAAAGGAGGTCTAGCAGGGTCTGGTGTCACACCCTTACCAGGACACTGGTAACACCATGACACAGATAACTGGTGACACCACAGCCTACCCATCCCATAGAACAGAAGATCCAGAGGTTCCAAAGTTAGGTAAGAATGCGCTCCTGAGACAGGAAGCAAAGAGCACAGAGAGGGGGTTAGGTCGGGGTGAGGACACCACAGTGTTCGGGCGGGTTCCCACTGTTGACAAAGGGGTTTGCCAGACGCACTTTAGAAAAATCAGATTGAAGTCAGCCAATGGGCAAACAAGTTGTATGCAGGGGAAGGTTGGTTTCCCTTAGTGGCCAGAATACAAGGCCTGTGTTAATTAGGCTTGCTATCTGGACAAAGCACTGTGTGCATATTAGAATCCTCACAGACATGGACACAGAACAATCTAATTACTTTGCCCTTTGACTCTGATCATAGAAGCAAATCCAAGGTGAAGAAACTGTAACTGAAGAGGTATATGGACCTGTACTTAAGAGGAGTGACTCGGTAAAAACAGAACTTGCCTCCCAGGCAGAGGTAGGTGGTGTTGGGGTGGACTTCTGATCTATACATGTCATGATCCGTGCTGCCCAGGCTGATGGCTTTTCTGTGGCCCATGCAATAGGATACTCAGGGAATTTATGCTCCAAGCATGACACATGTGTGAGTGGAAGGGCTGACAAAGCATCACCCTGATCAACCATCAGCAACCAAGACTGCCCGAGCTTGCCGGGGCAAAGTCATCCTCTCCAATGCCGCATGAATAGGGCTTGCTTATTCTTGACTGACTTACCCACTTGACTGTTAGCCTCAGAGAGGCAGGTGACTGAGCTACAAAGATTGGGGGGACGTGGGGGTCCCAGAGAGTGTTTTACTGCTGCGAACAGAGACACCATGACCAAGGCAACTCATGCAAGGACAACATTTAATTGGGACTGACTTAAAGGTTCAGAGATTCAGTCCATTATCATCAAGGTGCGAGCATGGCAGCCTCTAGGCAGGCATGGTGCAGAAGGAGCTGAAAAATTCTACATCTTGTTCTGAAGGCAAACAGAAGACTGGCTTCCAGGGTGCTAGGCTGAAGGTCTTAAAGCCCACACACACAATGACACACTTCCTCCAACAAGGCTATACACATCCTAATAGTGCCACTCCCTGAATCAAGCATATACAAACCAGCCCAGTCTACTCCCTGGCCCTCAGAGACTTGTTCAAACACATGAGTCCATGGGGTCCATACCTAACCATCACATAATAAAAAATATATTTAGTCCAACTTCAAAAGTCCCCATAGTCTATAGCAGTCTCAACAATGTTAAAAGTCCAAAGTTTAAAGTCTTTTCTGAGATTCATTCAATCACTTAACTATAAAGTTTCCCCAAAGCAAAACAGGGAACCAGCTGGGAAAACTCCAAACTCCACATCTCCATGTCTGATGGCAAAGCAGTCTTCAGATCTTCAACTCCTTTTTCATCTTTGTTGACTGCAACAAACTTTTTTTTTCTGTGCTGGTTCCACTTCCTGTTAGCAACTTTCCTCAGCAGATAGCCCACGGCTCTGGCATCTGGAACATCTTGGGGTCTCCAAGGCAACTTCAGTGTTACAACTTCTTGTTCCAATGTCTGGGATCCACACATGATCCTCTGAGCTCCTCCAAAGGGCTTGGGTCACTTCTCTAGCTCTGCCCTCTGTAGCACTCTAGGCTCTGGTCGACTCTACTCCACTGCTACTGCTCTTCTTGGTGATCCTCCCATGGTACTGGCATCTCCAATACACTGGGGTCTCCTACTGCAAGGAGGCTTCATCAATAGCCTCTCATAGGCTCTCTTCATGGTGCCAAGCCTCAACTTCTTTGCATGACCCCTGCAATCCTGGGCCATCAACTGCAAATGAGGCTACATCTTTACCAATGGCCTTCCCTGATCTCTCACAGTGCCAAGTCTCAGCTGCTCTCCATGACCCCTTCACACCTTCAAAACTAGTAGCACTTGGGTGATTCTTAAACATTACAAAAACCCAACTGCAAACGAGGGGACTGTCTTTGGAATACAGCTTCTTTGTGCTCTCAGAAAACACTTCCCAGACTTCACCTCAGTGATGCTGGTTTCTTCTTAACCACCACTAATTTCTTAGCTCCAGCTAACAAGCAAGCATCAACAGTCCCGGGAATCCCTTCTGTTCTGGACTCTAAAGCCAGGGCCCCAAGGCCAAAGCTGCTGAGTTCTGTCTGCTGCTTGCTGGGGCTGGAACACAACCCACTTCCCTTATTTTATTACCAGTTTTTTGTTTCCAACTCCCTCAATGCCTAGACTTAGCTGTCCCGGAGTTTGCTCTGTAGATTGACCTTGAACTCAGAGATCTGCTTGGCTTTGTGTCGTGGGATTGATTAAAGGTGTGTACCACCACATCTGGACAGCTCCGCTCTACTTCCTACTGCTCTTTTAATACTTAAACCATATATTTTGTATTTTTCCTTTCTCTGCTTGCTCCTTTTCATTAAAATGCTCTTCATAAGAGTAAACTTTAGTCACCACACAACAGAATTTATACCCGGTTGTTTTGAGACTTCCTTTTGCAAAGAAACTAATCTAAATCTCTTCACCTTGGCCTCAGGCAGACTCTTCAGATCATGGCAAAAGCATCCATGTTCTTCACCAAAGACCTCAAAAACAGTCTCTACTCCACATACTGAAATTCTTCTCCACTGGAAATTCTTGGTCCCAGTCTGCATAGCTCAACTCTCAGCAACAAAGTCTTCCAAATTCCTATAAGGATATCCCATTAAGCTCCACTTATACCACTACTTTCCAAATCTAATGTCCCCAAATCCAAATTCTTCCAAACAAATGCATGGTTAGGCCTATCACAGCAGTACCCCAGTCCCTAGTACCAACTTCTGTCTTAGGATTTTATTGCTATGAACAGACACCATGACCAAGGCAACTCTTATAAGGATAACATTTAATTGGGGTTGGTTTACAGGTTCAGAGATTCAGTCCATTATCATCAAGGTGGGAGCATGGCAGCCTCTAGGCAGGCATGGTGCAGGTGGAGCTGAAAATTCTACATCCTGTTCCAAGGGCAAACAGAAGACTAGCTCCCAGGGTGTTAGGATGAGGGTCTCAAAGCCCACACCCATAATGGCACACTTCCTCCAACAAAGCCCACACCCATAATGACACACTTCCTCCAACAAAGCCCACACCCATAATGACACACTTCCTCCAACAAAGCCATACCTCCTAATGGTGCCTCTCCACGGGCCAAGCATATACAAACCATCATACTCAAGGAGGTCTATCAGGTCTGGTGCCACACCCTTACCAGGACACTGATAACTGGTGACACCACAGCCTACCCGTCCCACAGAACAGAAGATCCAGAGGTTCCAAAGTTAGGTAAGTGTGCGCTCCCGAGACAAGAAGCAAAGAACACAGAGAGGGGGTTGGGTTGGGGTGAGGACACCACAGTGTTCAGGCGGGTTCCCACTGTTGACAAAGGGGTTTGCCAGATGCACTTTAGAAAAATCAGATTGAAGTCAGCCAATGGGCAAACAGGTTGTATGCAAGGGAAGGTGGTTTTCCACTAGTGGTCAGGATACAAGGCCTGTGTTAGTTAGGCTTGCTGGCCGGACAAAGCACTGTGTGCATATTAGAATCCTCACAGACATGGACACAGAACAATCTAATTACTTTGCCCTTTGACTCTGATCATAGAAGCAAATCCAAGGTGAAGAAACTGAAACTGAAGAGGCAGATAGAGCCATCCTTGAGAGGAGTGACTCGATAAAAACAGAACTTACCTCCCAGGCAGAGGTAGGTGGTGTTGGGGTGGACTTCTGATCTATACATGTCATGATCCATGTTGCCCAGGCTGATGGCTTTTCTGTGGCCCACGCAATAGGATACTCAGGGAATTTATGCTCCAAGCATGACACATGTGTGAGTGGAAGGGCTGACAAAGCATCACCCTGATCAACCATCAGCAACCAAGACTGCCCGAGCTTGCCGGGGCAAAGTCACCCTCTCCAATGCTGCTATGAATAGGGCTTGCTTAGTCTTGACTGTTAGCCTCAGAGAGCTACACTGAGCTACAAAGATTGGGGGTAGGGCTTCCAGAGAGTGGAGATAGGACTGTGTATCCTGTAGGGTGGGGTGTGTTTAGGGAATACATGGCCAAACAGGGCCGTGTGCATATTTAGTAACTGCACAGACTTGGACACAGAACAGTCTAATTCCTTTGCCCTTTGACTCTGATTATAGAGTCAAACCCAAGAAGAGGAAACTGAAGCTGAAGAGGAAGATGAAACTGTACCTGAGGGAACTGAGTTGGTGAAACGCCCCGCCCAGCTAGATGTAAGCGGGGTAGGACCTCAGTGTTGGGGTGGATCTCTGATCTACATGTGTCTTGAGCCGTGACACCCAGGCTGATGGCTTCTTCTGTGGCCTGTACCGTAGGATATTCAGGGAATTCATGCTCCAAACATATCTAATTACTTTGCCTTTTGACTCTGATTATGGAAGGATGCACGCCCAAAATTATGCAGAAGTGTGGAGTGTGTGTGTGTGTAAATTACAAGAGAAAGACCACAGACTGTAGGGAAAGGAAACATTAGGGCCTGACAGAGTGAGGGGGCAGGTTGTAGATTAAAGCTAAAAGGAGGGAGGGGCCCTGGTGGTTGTCAGATCCAAGAAGGTTCTATAGAACCTAGGACTATTGTCCTAAACTGTCCAACCCAGCTCTATGGAAAGCCAAGAGAGTGGGAATGCCAAATGCCTTCCCTGATCTGTGAGAGCCTTGTCAGTTTCCCAGAGCATTCTGAGGCTGGGGTGTCTGAGGACCAAGGGACTTTTCTTTTTCCACACCACTTTTCTTCAAATTTGTAGCTGCCTGCTCACGTCCTGCTGGCAGGCATAAAAATCCAGGCCTGGTGGCGAGGCACACTGGTGCGCCGAACCTTGCTGCTGGCTGCCCTCAGTGCTTGGACCATTCAGTGCTGGTGGAGGGAGACAAAGGCCAGGCTGCAGGGGAGGAAGTTACACGAGGTGATGCGCTGCAGACTCAGGTGAGTTTATGCCACCGAGAAGCTGCCGTGCAAGCGTGGATCATCCGTAAGTGTTACCTCCATTTTGCACAACGCTGACCACAAACTGCAACAGTCCAGGGATCATAACTACATTTGCAAAATTCCTAACACACTCCAGGGCTTCTGTGAGGTCGCAGGAAACAAGCTAAAGCTTCGGGTTGGTATCTTTTTCGAATCACAAATTTGTAGGCTATCAGACTGCATACCTTTCCCAAGACGATGAAGAACTGACCAGGGTTGCTCCTAACAGGTGTCTCTTGGGTCTCTGTAAGACAAACTGCTGGATGTCTGAGTTTCAACAATGGGTCGGGAAAACGTCTGTTGACTCAAAGCCCAAGTTTGCTCAGGAGATTCAGGAGAAAATGTTTATACTCCCTGGGGACAGAGAACGTGAGGGCCTCAAGTTTAGATGATCAGGAGCTATGACTGATTAGCAATGTTGGTTGGAATATTGGTATTGCAGGGTTCGGGTATCATGTGACCAACTCCAGAGACCCTGACTCACTGATGTCCATTTAAATAAGCTGTGCAATACAGAGGAGATCATCCTCTAGCACCTCTGGATTTAACTCTTTCCCCATAATCCATTTGGCCTTGTTTGGTCTGGTCCTGTCTTTGCACCTTCTCAGTATCATTGGACAGGAGAGAACTTTGATTTCAGCATATAAATGTGATAGCAAAAGTTTTATAGGTTGGAGAGGGTAGGTTCAGCTAGAGCTAAAGGAAGCTAGTACAGACAAGATACCAGCTTCCCTTTGCATGAAAGACACAGGACTTTCAGTGAGTTGCTGATGGACTAGGACCTAGAAATGTCCCATAGATCATGGGTATGGTGGTTTATTTGTTTTTTTTTTATTTCTGTTTTTGTTTTAATTTTTGAATCAGCTACTGTATTAATCAGACTTCTCTAGAGGAATAGAACCAACAGAATGAACCTATGTATATACAAAGGAGATTTATTAGAGTGGCTTGTGGATGGACCATCTGATAATCCAGGAGTTGAGTCCACCAGGCTGGATTTCTCAGCTGGTCTTCAGTGTCTGTTGGAATCCTGGAGAAGTAGGCTATAAGGCCAGATATCACGAACAAGGGCAGGCATGAGTTCCAGCACCAACATTGGACTTCACAGACAGCTGTAACTCCAGTTCTAGAGGATCCAATGCCTTCTGACCCCCATAGGGACCAGGCATGCAAGGGGTTCACAAACACACTCAGGCAAAGCACTCACATACATAAAATACATCATTGAGAATTTTTGAAAAAGAAATCTTTTCTTCTCCCTTAAAATTCTCCAGGTATTCTGCCACAGCAATAAAGAGATGAATAAGATACTCTTCTCACACGTTGTGCATCCATTTAAAGGACTTTCCCCATCCCACGGGAAAGACAGAGAGTGGGATGTAAGAGGCACATGTACCTTTTTGTCATGTGAGCTACTGCCCTCAAAGGCCAATGACAGAATGTACCTGGTATAACCAAACCATAATTCATCCTTACAGCCAGAAAACTCACACCCTAAGGACTCTAGTCCATCCCTGGCTAGAAACAGAAAGGTTTTTCCTTCATCCAGTGCCTGTGATACTGGAGAAAGCCATCTAGTCCCTGGGTCACAGTTGGCCTTATGACATCATGGGCATCTCCTCCATCAGCCGTCCTGGGCCTGCTGGAGTTGGATGAGCAGCAACCAAAGGGGAATGATCACCTGAGCTCCTGCTCTTTGCCATGGGCGCTCTGTTTATTGTAAGACTATCAGATTCACTGACCTCAGGTTGCGGGGGGGGGGGGGGGATACTACTTGGCAGAGGGAAATCCCAAGCTACTGTAGGGGGCCCTGGAGAAGACCCGGGAGCTGAGATACAGGAATGTTTTCGTGGATGTTGGTTTTTACTTATGACCCCCCCCCCTGTTTTAATTGCAGAAGCCTAAACCTAAAGTCCATCAACAAGAGAAAACAACCCAACCAAAGGTAGGTACAACCCAGAACCATAACTGACCCAGAAGGCCCTGATCCTTGACCTCAGTGTTTGTAGAAGTAGAGGTGGTGTCTTTATTCCCATTCAGCAGATTCAGTATTACTCTCTTGCGCCTTAAATCCCATCCCTATCCAGAATTAACTGTGCACAGGACACAGGAAGGTAAGTCACGACCTTAAGAAGGTAGACAAGGGTTGCCGAGGGTCTGCATCGATGAGAGGTAGAGATATGAAGTGAAGGAGGATACTTAGGGAACCATGACACCTAGCGGAATTGCGGGCTGGTTCAGGACCGAGACTCAGGCTGTAATGGTTCTTCCTTATGAGGGCCTCATGAGATCTTCAGGGTCAGAAAGTCTTTTCCCTGAATCCCCTGTGAACGCCACAATACAAGCATGCCTTGCTTTATAGAGGAGACCACTGTGGCTCAGAAGGTGAGCAGCTCTAGCCATAGCCATGGACCAGACAGAGGTACAGACAACAAAACTCTACCGGTCTCTCTTCATCCACTGAGAGCTCTGTCCTTTGCTTGGTTAGCTCCTTCCTTTAAGACAACCCAAGGACTCAAGGATAAAAAAGACCCGAGCAGCCAGGAAGATCCAGGCCTTGTGGCGCGGATTCCTGGTGAGGCAAACTCTGCTGGCTGCTGCCCTCAATGTCTGGGTGATTCAGTGCTGGTGGAGGAACATTCTCCACAGGCAGGTACTTAAACGGCGGCTGGCCCTGCTGAGGATATACGTCATCGAGGAAGAGGCGGCCGTCAGGCTCCAGGCCTGGGTCCGCATGTGGAATTGCCGTCGATACTTCAACCAAATATGCAACACACTCTGTGTGGTCCAGTCCGTCGAAAACAGCCTTACCTTCAAGAACGATGACATTTTGCAAGTTCAATATGAAGTTGTTTCCAGGCAACCAGAGTTCCACATTGAAATCCTATCCATCTAAAGGCCCGCAGCACAAAGAGTTGGCTCCAATGCCTAAATAAACACCTGACCTAATATTGTGAGTCTCAGTGATTGTCACGCCACAGAGACACCCCAACCCCAGGGGTTCAGACCCTACACCTCTTCCTCTCCTTAGGGGAAGACTTTCTCCATCCCCACAGGGCCTGTCACCTCCAAACCAAGAAATGAGGCCCAAGATGTCTATGTCTATGCAGAGCCAGGCATCCAATGATCCAACCCTGGGATCATTTGAGGGTTTTTGAAGTTGGAATTAAAACAGACTGAGCTTCATATTTCTAAAGCAGTATATGAGATATGCAGTTTCTCTGAGTATTACCAAGCACTTGGTGTAATCACTAATGAGCACCTTCTCATAGCACGGAAATAATACAGCCTCCAATTCACTGTTTTCTCGTCTTCTCTCTTCTAAGAGAGAGGTCAGAATATTGCAGCCTGTATAGCAAGGCTGTCACAAATAGACTGAACATTAAGCCCAATATACTATCTGGCCCTTACGATTCTCATGTGCTAAGAGATATTTTCTAAAGACTAATTAGAACGCCTCAGAGGCAGACCTAACCAATGTTTCCCTCTCAGCTGCGGCGTTCATGTTCCTGCCCCTTGGTAGTCCAAGATTTTATCTTAATGACCCCTTCCCTCCACATTTGAACGAGCCTAGCTCTCCATTCCTGCTTCATTGCTGCACCAGAGGAGCTAAAAGAAAAGTCTTTTGAATGGGAGGAAAGAGTTTGTTGATTCCTTGAAAAACTGGTGGTGCGGTAGTGTGTCTATAATGCCAGAATTGGCGAGGATGAGTCAGGGAGGGCAAACTGCTACATGGTGAAACCTTGTCCAGAAAACGTCACAGGTGGAGAGTGAGCTGGGCATGGGGTTCAGTGGGTAAAGACACTTGCCCCCAAGCCTGATGACCTAAGTTCAATTCCCAGAATCCACACGTTGGAAGAAAACTGACTCCCACAGATTGTTCTCTGGGAGGCATACTGGGGGAAGAGGGAGAGGGAAGAGGACAGGTGGGAGAGCTAACATTAAAGACATTTTGAAAAGTCATATGGAGAAGCTTTCTAAAATATACACATCCATCATATACATTACACACACACACACACACACACACACACACACACACAAAGTTTAAATAGAATTACCCCATTACAGGACCCTATTGCTAAAGATGCCGCATGCCTTGGATGATAGAACAGAGCAAACTCTCTAGAAATAGAAAGGAAAAGAAACTATCAGCCTTGCCATGCTGTGCACCCTGTGACCTACAACAAGGACTGGCCTGTCAAGAGATGCCTGCTAGTGCATAAATATCATGTGGCTGGCCAATCACTTATTGAATTTTAAGGCTCACGTCACAAGTTGAAATCCATACCTGGCACTCTTACTGGGGCCATGATTATATGGCTAGACAACTCAGAGGCTGGACAGGAGAATCTACCACTAATAACTCTACTAAATGGACATACTGTTAAACTGACTCCTAATGGCTTGTTAAACACCCTAGAAAAGTGCATCTCTCAACCCTCATCAGAGGCTTCCTTTTGCAGTAGATGGACATTAGCACGGAGAAACACATCTGGTCAAGGTGCAAAGAATAACAAACTGAAAAAGGCTTAGTCCTAAGTAAGACACCTATTTCGTAGCCCCTCCTCCCAAGGCTCAAAAGTCACTGAAGTATAAGGAGCAGAATGATAAGACCTGGAGGTGATAGGTGACTTGCCTGATGACTTTCTGGGCACAGCAGAGCAGCTGCGCACATGAAGTCACAGCAGTGAAGACAGTATGTACAAAACCTGCATCAGACAAGATTCCAGCATACAGAGGGGAGGTGGGCACGAAGTCCCACCTCAAACTAAAGAGCTACTGGTGATTGTTAGCTGCAGGGAGGGAGGGAGGAAGAGAGACAGACACACACAGACACGGAGACAGAAACAAAGAGAAAGCCAGAGACACAGACATAGAGACAGAGTGTTTAAGGTGCAGCCAGGTGAAGTGACTACCCTCCAGTGGAGGTCACACATCCAAGGGTACACTGGCAGCACAAATTGTACTTGATGCTAGGAAGAAAGACACAGTTGAGTTAGTTGGAAAGGGGGGGATGGATCTGGGAGAAGTGATGAATTATGGTCAAAAAACACTGCACAAAATTCTTAGAAAACTTAAAAAGAGAAGAAAAGTTGTCACTGACCTCCATATACACCCTGTGGTACGTGTGGCCCATGCATACACAGTCACACAGAGGAGAGAATAAATGTGAGAAACAGAAGTTCTGTGGCATAAGTTAACTTTGAAAACATGTTATGTGAAAGACCAAAAAAACCATATTGCAGAGTTATATAAAATTTATATAAAATGCCCAAGAGAGGCAAATTATAGAGCTATAAATAAACTAGTAGCTGCTGGCATCAGCAGGAAAGAAGTGACTGTTACAGGGTTTTTGTTGGTGGTGACTTCTTTGTTTTGAATGGTGAAAATGTCATGGAATCAAATCCCCAGGATGGACGCTGTAGCAGTGACATTTCTGTTATGATAGAACACAAAGACCCAAAGTCAGCCATGGAAGAAAGAGTTTATTTGAGCTTAGAGTTCCAGAGGGGAAAGAATTTATCATGGCACAAAGGAAACATGGCAGCAAGTGACAGGAGCCAGAAGCTGAAAAAATCTCATCTTCCCCCACAAACAGGAAGCAGGAACAGCATGCTGGCAGTGAGGCCAGGGTGTGAACTCTCAAACTTAGTTTAGAGGTCTGAGTGAGACTGGTTCCCACAGCCTCATGTTTGAATGCCTGGTTCCCAGCTGGTGGAACTGTTTGAGAAGGATAAGGAGGTGTGGCTTTGTTGGAGGAGGTGTGTCACTGGGGGTGGGCTTTGAGGTTTCAAGTTCCCCTCTTCTCTTTCTCTGCCTCATGCTTGTGAATCAGGGGTAAGCTCCAGGACCACGCCTGCCTGTCTGCCACCATGTTGCCCATCATGATAACCATGGACTCGAACCCTCTGCAACAGTGAGCCCTCAAATTAAATGCTTTCTCTTCTAAGTTTCTTGATCATGGTGTTTTGCCATGGCAATGTAAAAGTACCTAAGATCCTCACTTCCAGGTGAAGGAAGCAAAGATAAAAACTCTCCATGATATAGACAAATGGAGGCGGCAAGAGAGAATCTGGAGTACAAGCCTTGGGAGGCAGAAGATTCCCAGGTACTGAGAAAAAACAAAACTGCACAGAGCTGGCCGCTGCCTGTCGTGTTAAACATACTTCAGAACAATGAAGGTCCAAGAGGTCACCTCTCCTGATGGCCAGTTTTAAGTCTTGCCAAATTTATACCTTGTCCATATGAAGACTTTTGGGAAATGATTAGTAGTTCTTCATGCTTTCAGTGGCTTCGGTTGACCTAGAGCTATGGGAATCTTCCCTGAGTCCAGGCTATACCGCTTTTCATACTCTTTCTGACCAAGCTGATATTCTAATTATTGATCCAATAGAGAGCTCTTTATACCTCAATATGGGGCCAGGGAGATGGTCTACTGGGTTGCTGCCAAGCCTGACATCCCACGTTTAATCCCAAGATTTCTGCAAATTATCCTCTAATCTACACACAGAAAGATATACACAAAAACTCAAAAGAAAAGAATACCATAATGCACCAGAATAGAATCCATTACTTTGTATCATTACTTTAAAAGTTAGTTTTTAAGCAAGAAAATATTATTTTTTTTTTGTCCTTTGGAAGTTTCTTTCTTAATATAGCCTCTAAAAAACTTCGTGTACATACTAAGTCATAGGTCTTGTTTATTGTTTTGTGTGTGTGTGTGTGTGTGTGTGTGTTAATGTGTATGTAGCACTGGCTGTCCTGGAACACTCTCTGTAGACCAGACTGGCCTTGAACTCAGAGATTTGCACCCCTCTCAATTGTTGGAATTAAGGGGGTGCACTGATACAGCCACCACCAGCAAGTCACAGTTTTGTTTTAAAGTCGTCAGGACCCGGGGAAGCAGTTCAGAGACAGAGTGCATTCTCAGCACTAGAAGGCCTGGGTTCTGTTCTCAGCATTACATGCCAATGACGTTCTCATTAACACATACCAGCTTTATTTAAATTACAACAGGAGGTACTGCAGAGATGGCTCTGTTTTTATGACTGCAGAAGGTGCCCAATGCCCATGTCCTTCACCGCCCAGAACCTTCTGTGTCCCAGTTCTAAGGGATCTGCACTGTCTTCTGGCATCTGCTGGAGCTGCATTCACATTACACATGATTTAAAATGAAACAAACCTTTAAAACTGTTTTAAAACTTGAAACATAGCTGGGCAGTGATGGTGCCTATCTCTGATCCCAGCACTCAGAAAGCAGAAGCAGGAGGATCTCTGAGTTGGAGGACAGTCTGGTCTACAGGGTGAGTTCTAGGACAGCCAAGACTATACAAAGAAACCAGGTCTTGAAAAACAAAACAAGAGAGGATGTGGAGAAAGAGGAACACTCCTCCATTGCTGGTGGAATTGCAAGCTGGTAAAACCACTCTGGAAATCAGTTTGGCGGTTCCTCAGAAAATTGGACATAGCACTACCTGAGAACCCAGATATACCCAGCAGATGTTCCAACATGTAATAAGGACACATGCTCCACTATGTTCATAGCAGCCTTATTTATAATAGCCAGAAGCTGGAAAGAAACCAGATGTCCCTCAACAAATGAATGGATACAGAAAATGCGTTACATTTACACAATTGAGTACTACTCAGCTATTAAAAACAATGAGTTCAGCCGGGCGGTGGTGGCACACACCTGTAATCCCAGCACTCTGGGAGGCAGAGGCAGGCGGATTTCTGAGTTTGAGGCCAGCCTGGTCTACAGAGTGAGTTCCAGGACAGCCAGGGCTATACAGAGAAACCCTGACTCGAAAAAAACCCAAAAATCCAAAAACAAACAAACAAACAAACAAAACAAACAAACAAAAAAAAAAACAATGAGTTCATGAAATTCCTAGGCAAGTGGATGGAGCTAGAAAATATAATCCTGAGGGAGGTAACCCAATCACAAAAGAACACACACAGTATGCACTCACTGATAAGTGGATATTAGCCCAAAAGCTCGGAACACCGAAGATACAACTCACAGACCACATGAAGCTCAAGAAGAAGGAAAACCAAAGTGTACATACTTTGATACTTATTGGAAAGTGGATCAAAATACCCATGGCTCACAGCCAACCAATAAAATGAACATAGGGTACCCAATGGAGCAGCTAGAGAAAGGACCCAAGGAGCTGAGGAGGTTTGCAGCCCTGCAGGAGGAATAATAATATCTACCAACCATTACCCCCAGAGCTCCCAGGGACTAAACCACCAACCAAAGAGTACACATGGAGGGACCCATGGCTCCAGCTACATATGAAATAGAAGATGACCATTTCAGACATCAATGAGAGGAGAGACCATTGGTGCTGTGAAGGCTTGATTCCCTAGAACAGGGGAATGCAAGTCATGAAATTGGGGGCAGGGGAATGAGTAGGGGGGTGGGCTAGGGGTAATGTGGAAAAGGGATACCATTTGAAATGTAAATAAAGCAAATATCTAATTTAAAAAAAAAACAGATTCTACAAGTACTCTGCTCTCCCTTTTAAAAAAAAGGTAGAGCATTCACAGAAAATTCAGGGCTGAGAATGATTTTTACCATTTAGCTACTCTATAATAATACTCTTTAAGGCTGTATAAATGTTATTTTTATTGCAACACAGAAACACTCTGACTTCAGTTATAGTCATGTTATGAAAACTTCAGAAAAGGAAAGGTCGAAGTTCAAACCAGACTCATGTTCACAGCTCCTGCTGGATGATAATGACAAACCTCAGGAAGCAACCTCACGATTCCCTTTTGTAAAGGAACTGGTGCGCTCATTCATGTGCTTGCACTTTCGTTTGTGTGTGTGCAGGCAGAGGGAACCTCATCACTCCACCTAATATTTCTGAGATAGGGTCTCTCAAACTCGAGGCTTGGGAATTGGCTAAACAGGCTGGCCAGTGAACTCCAGGGCCCCGCCTATCTCTGTTGTTCCAGCACCAGGGTCACAGATACACCCCCTATGTGTGTGTGTGTGTGTGTGTGTGTGTGTGTGTGTGTGTATGTGTCTGTCTGTGTGTGTGTCTGTGTCGTGTCTGTGTGTCTGTGTGTGCACGTCTGTTTCTGTGTTTGTACGGATGAGTTCACACATGATCTCTGCGTCCCGTTCTGTGATCGCTGGAATTTCAGGCACACACCACCACACACCACAGCTGGCTTTTATTTGTGAGAGTCCAGGCCCTCAATCTTGTGAGGAAAATGTTTACTGAGTTGTCTCCCAAGCCCCAAGAATGAGTCGTCTATGTTATAGCTGCTTTCAAAGAAAACTCAGATGTGATACGAGTACCTTTGGCATTGTGTGGCACAGCCTGGAGACTGGTGGAGAAAATCTGATCCAGGCAGGAAAGTCCAAGTCCAACACCTTACCTTTCTGTTTCATGCACAAAGCATACGTACCCAGAAAGGGACATTTTTTTTCCTATAGGTAAAATATATATTGTTGTAGGTATAATTATAAAGCTGTATTACCATATTCTAGAAATGACCGATGGCATACGCTCTAAGTTATAAATATTTTGTTCTGCTAATAGTTTGTTAAAATATTTTTCTACTCCCTAAAAAGTATTCAAATTAAATAAAGAGCTGGGTGCAGTCCTGCACACCTCTAATCCCAGCAATTGGAAGGCAGAGGCAAGGAAGATCTCTGTGACTCTGAGGCCAGCCTGGTCTACATAGTGAGTTCTAGGACAGCCAGAGCTACATAAAAGTATTCTGGCACAAAATAATGATGATGGTGATGACAAAGTAAATAAATAAATATTGAGCCAGATATGGTGACACTTGCCTGTAATCTTAGCATATGGGAGGGCAAAGCAAGACGATCGGGAGTTCGAGACCAGCCCCAGCTGCATGACAGTCTATCTCAAAATACAAAACAAAATAAAAATGTTGGCACTGTATCAGTTAAATAACTGTGGTTTATTTCCTTAGCATTGCTAACACTCATTGACCTTTGTGTCCAAATTCAAAGACAGTAGCGTTGATCTAATACAGCTACGTAGCTTTCTAGCGGTGACAAATTAGACCATCAAATAGACAAAGCTGAATGCTGGGCTGGCTACTCTAGCCGTGTCCCAGACTCAACAGTTGCTTCTCGGTACACATATTATATAATATTGCACTAATTGGACATACAGCTTAGCAGGTTACTATTTATTTTTTTCCAGAAAGCTTAAAAAAAATGGTCAGGCACGTGTTGCATACCTGTAATCCTAAAACTATAGGGGTCAAGGCAGGAGAAATTATAAGTTCAAGACCAGTCTGGCTACATAGAGAGATCCTATTTTAGGATTTATTTTTAGGTTTTACCATTTTAATACATCATGACAGGAAAGGCATGGCAGAGCAGTTCAGTTCCTGGTAGGGGACTGTGTGGTAGAAGCTGCCAACACCGTCGGTCCAATCAAAAAGCAAAAGGAAACAGGAATCAGGAGCCAGGCTGCGACCTTTAAAGGCTGACCCCGACTTCCGCCAGCTAAGACCCACCCCCCTATAGACCTACTTCCGCCAGCTAAGACCCACCCCCATGGACCTACTTCCGTCAGCTAAGACCTACTCACTAAAGACGCCATAGACTTTGAAAAGAGCTCTGCCTGCTCTGGAACAAGCCTTCAAAGCACGATCCTGTGGCAGACATTGCAAATGGACCCCGATGTTCACCTTTCATATTTCAGTCAGGCTGCAGGCTACACACAAGAGCTTGTTAGCCTAATTATGATCCTAGCAAACCCTCCATAGATACTCAAAAACTTTTGTCTGTAACAGTACCAAGAAAGTCAATTGCTCCATATTAAATAACATCTTTTTTTTTAACTCAAAGGAGATCATTTTAGCTGCTTTGTGAGCCTTTTTATTGCATCTCTATTTTTTTAAAGCTTTATCCAATATTAGAATTCTTTCTCAAGTTCCTGAAGTAGCATTTCGCCCTTAATACAATATTTCTAAAAATGAGAAGTTTTTCTTTAAAAAAAATTCAACATTTCAAAATATAATGGGAATGTTCTAAGTATTTTTAAAAAAAGATCCCAACTAAAACGCATACAGCAGCACAAGAGACTCTGGGCAGGGTAAAGCAGCTGTGAATGAAGAAGTCTTAAAAATCTGGGGATAGGGAGAAAGAAGATTAAAAGTGGGCAAAAGACCTAAAAAGACATTGTTTTCCAAAGAAAGCATATAGCTGGCCAACAGGTACATGGAAAGGTAGTTAACATCACCAGCCATCTGGGAACTGGAGACCAAAATCTCAGCAAGCCATCACGTGACATCTGCTCAGATGGTGATCATCTTAAAAGAAGGGACAGAAAGTGTGGGTACGGGTGTCAAGAAAAATTGGGACGGCCATATGGGAAACAATATGGAAGAGTCTTTAAAAAAATAATAAAAATAGAACTACCATGTGACCCAGAACCGTGTTTCAGAGGACATACCCAAAGGACACAAGTATCTTGAAGGCAGGGCGTCACTCTATGCACACGCGCGGGAGCCTCCAGGCCCTGCCTCGCCCGGCACCGGGAGTACAGGTGTGTGCCACCTTATTGGGTTTTTTTTTTTTTCATGTAGGTGGCAGAGATCCAAACTCAGTGTGTCACACACTGTCAGACAGTGTACCCACAGAAGGAAAGGAAATGTTTCACAATTCCTAGATCTGATCGAGAACTTAGGTCGTCTACTATGTAACAACTCAAAAACAAAAACAAAAACAAAAACAAACAAAAAAAAAACCCTCTGAGGGTCCTGGCCGGAGCCCCTGGGTGAAAGCGAAGGAAGCAGCTTGGCCCTGGCAGCAGTGAGGCGGGGCCTGTACCCTCCCTGCCAGGCCCGCTAGACAAACTCCAGCCCTGAACGCTAGCTGTGGCTCTCCTCGAGGGCCTTGAGCAGGGCTGCTGCGAATGAATGCATCCCCGCACCGTTCTGCAGAGGCTGCCAGGCAAGGTGACCTTTAGCGCATTAATGCACAAATGCTTCGGAGAACCCAAATTACGAAAGAAGACGATGCTGGTTTGAATAAGAATGGCCTCCGTGGGCTCAAGCTTTTGAAAGCTTAGGAAATGGCCCTACTTGAAAGGATTAGGGGTGTGGCCTTGTTGGGGTAGGTGTGACCTTGTCAGAGGAAGCGTGTTACTCGGGGGCTTTGAAGTTTCAAAAGTCTGCGCCAGGTCCAATGTCTCTCTCTTTCCTGCTACCTGAAAATCCAAATGTAGAACTTTCCATTTCGCCAGCACCGTGTCTGCCTGGGTGCCGCCATGCTCCCCTCCATGGTGATAATAGACTAAACTGAAACTGTAAGCAAGCCTCCAATTAAATGCTTTCCTTTGTAAGAGTTATGGTGGCCATGGCATCTCTTCAGGGCAAGAGAGCAGTGACCAAGACGGCGACCATAGAGGATGAATTTTTAGACACTTCCAAACAAACCATAAGAATGCCGTTCATCCACTTGGCAAACGCAGACCTCACCAAAGAGGGTCCTGGCTCACTGGGCACCTCAGCGACTTTCTTGTGAGTACCATGGTGTGCATGCTGTGCGTCTGTGTGGAAGTGTCCTGGATGACTGCCACAGGCTAGCCCCTGATGGGATGGAGGAGTCTGATGTCTGGGAGGATTGCCACAGGCTAGCCCCTGATGGGATGGAGGAGCCTGATGTCTGGGAGGATTGCCACAGGCTAGCCCCTGATGGGATGGAGGAGTCTGATGTCTGGGAGGATTGCCACAGGCTAGCCCGGAGTCTGATGTCCTGGAGGACCTTCATAGACTAAACCCCTCAAGCCTGTGGATGTGTCAACTTTGCAGATGACACCTTCCCACACTGAGAATGACAGGAGCCCAGCTTTGCAGCAGAACTAACTCATTTCTTCCTCTCTGTCCCTCCTTTTCTTCCTCAACTTTTCTCCGCTGCCTCTTTCTGCTCTCCCCTGCCTCCAGACTACTGTGACTTTAAGGAAAATTTCACAAGGCCCACGCCCAGATCAACAGCTACAGGCAGTTAATGACAGTGGGTGGGGAAAAAAATCAGTCTTCCTCAGGGATAAACTCCTTAATTGGTTATCCGGTGCTAAGTGCTTAGCCAAAAATAAAAGCATACGTACAAGGAAGACACATACATGTGTGTGTGTGTGTGTGTGTGTGTTTGTAAAACAAAGAAGAAACCATGAATGGAGCTGGGCAGGGAGAACACAGGAAGGATTGGAGGAAAAAGAGAGAGGAGAGGATGTACTGTAGTACATATCTAATTTTTTTTTTTTTTTTTTTGGATTTTTTGGTTTTTTCGAGACAGGGTTTCTCTGTGTAGCTCTGGCTGTCCTGGAACTCACTCTGTAGACCAGGCCGGCCTCAAACTCAGAAATCCACCTGTCTCTGCCTCCCAGAGTGCTGGGATTACAGGCGTGAGCCACCACTGCCCAGCAGCCACTTAAATTTTTTTAATTTAATTTTTAAAAAGGGACAAAGAAAAAATGATGGAAGGGCCTGTGAGCTACTAGGGATCCCTAACTCAGTTGCTCTACAAAGGGACTCAACATGCAAGCAAACAATCATATTTGCTTTAATCCTGGCACTTGGGATGCAGAGGCAAGATAGATCTCTGTGAATTCAAGGCCAGCCTGATCTACACAGTGAGTAGATGTAGAGAACTATGTAGAGAGACCCTTTCTGTAAATAAATAAATAAATAAATAAGCAAGCTTTATTTGTCATTGAGAATAAAATAGTGTGCATTGTATTAATTAGTATATTAGTATAACATAAAATACATACTTCCTGCACATGACCCTCTTCCATGCTTCATGACCCTCCGTGTATATAAATACACACATGCATACAGATGCACACACACACATTTTAAATCTAGCCTCTGCATACATATAAGAGAAAATGGGATATTTAAATTTTTATGTTTTAGTTTTGTTCTACGTGCATCAGTGTTTGCCTGTATGTATGTCTGAGAGGGTGCCAGATCTCGGTGTTACAGACAGTTGTAAGCTATCATGTAGGTGCTGGGAATTGAGTCAGGTTCCCTGGAAGAGCAGTCAGTGGTTACTGAGCCATCGCTCCGGCCCCTGAGGTATTTATTTTTTTTAATTAAAAATCGGGGTGTTGTGGAGCTCTCTGTCTGACCCCGCAACATCGTGGAAGAAAACAGAGCATGCTCAGTAAACACAAGACCCACCTGGGGTTAACAATAACTCAGTGACCTCTGTGAAATAGGAATGCTTTCTGTTGTTATTGTATTTTTAAACAGACTTTCTCTATACAGTTCTGGGTATCCTGAATTCTCTGTTGTAGACCAGGCTGGCCTTGAAACTCACACATCTGCCTGCCTCTGTTTCCCTAGTGCTGGGATTAAAGACTACTGACCCAACATCTGACTAAGACAACTCTCTTATTCAAAATAGCTTTGTAGTTCTTGTTCTAAAGCCTGTTTTCTAGGTGCTGATAATACTGCTATTTTTTTAATGTTATTCATTTCCTACAAAGTATCTACAGGACTATTGGACAGAGTAGATTCTTAAGACTTCTATATAGCCATTTGTCTTTTATGTTGTATTTTAAGTTGCAATTTAAGTTCATTTATTATTATTTCAGGTGTGCACGAGGCCATGTTGTGTGTGTGTGTGTGTGTGTGTGTGTGTGTGTGTGTGTGTGTGTGTGTGTGTGTGAGGTGGCCACAGACAGCCTGCCTCCTTGTGGGCAGAGGACAGGCTCCAGAGCTGGAAAATCAGCTCTCTCCTGCCACCTTGTGGATAGAGGGATGAAGTGCAGATCATTAACCCTTGTATGCAAGTGCCTCTACCCACTTATCCGGCTCTCTAGCCTTACGTTATTGTATTTTTAAGTTTTTTAAATCCCCTCCCACCAAAATCTAGTGAATAAATTAAAATACACAAAAGACATAAAATGCACAGTTCTCCGAAGACACAAATAGCCAATAAGCACACACAATATACTTAACAGTATTAATCGCCAAAAAGTTAAAAATATCAGATGTGGTTGTATGTGCCTTTAATCATCACCCGGGGGGCAGAGGCAGGTGGCTCTCTTCTGAGTTGGAGGCAAGTCTGGTCTACACAGGTATTTCCAGGACAGCCAGCACTATATAATGAGAACTTGTCTCAAAAAATAATAATAATAACTATGTCTTCTCTTATATGCATACAGAACCTAGGTTTAAAAATACATGAACCTTGCTGCAGGTGAGACCTGTGTTAATGCCTGTGGCCAGGTTGATGCCAAGGGTCATGATAATGTCAGTGGTCTGTGCTGCTGCCCAGGACCATGACCATGGTCCATGTTACCACTGAAGGCCATGGGATTGTTCATGGTCTGTGTGGCCACCTGTGGCCACCTGAATCCATGTCGATGTCTGGGGTCCATGCTGCAGCCAGAGGCTGTGTGGATGTCTGTGGTCTGTGTCTCTGCTGTCCATGGTCTGTGCTGCCCTCCCCCCCCCCAGGGCCATGCTGATGTCTGTGGTTCATGATGAGCCTGGGGGTGGTACTGATGTCCAGTGCTCATGTAACCACCGAAGGCCATGGGGATGCCTGTGGACTGTGTGGCCACCTAAATCCATGGTGCATGCTATAGCCAGAAACCAGGAGGAAGCCCATGATTCGTGTTACCGCTGACTAAAAGGCAAGAAAGCTTCTTCTGCAGTGACATTGATGACTGCAGACTCACAGTTGAGAATGAAGGACACAGAAGGCTTCTGATACAACCTTTCTCCCCATACTCCCCAAAAGAAACAGTGTAGACAGGAAGCCACTGGAGAGAACTCTTAAAAATTGTGACAGGGATGCTGAAGGGTAGTTCTTCACAGTGGATGGGGTCTTGTGGGGGTGTGGTGGAGAAAGGACTCAGTCATCTTCAAGGGCTGGTCACTGGAAGTTTGAGCGTGCTCTGGTGATTATAGACGCAACACAAATTGAACTTGGGTATTTTTTATTATTATTACTATTATTATCATCATCATCATCGTCGTCGTCATCATTATTGATATATTATTTTAGAGGAGGTCACAATGGTGGGGACTGGACATGAGAAAACCAGGAAGTGAATGTGATTGGAATACATTATATGAAATTCCCAAATAATAAATAAGAACATTTAAGTTAAAAATAAATGTGCCTTTATCTATACCTACATGTGTATTTATATGGAGGAGTCATGGAACAAGAAAAAGAATTATGAAAGGGAAAGAAGGAATGCTTTTGGTTTTTTGGGTTTTTTTTGTTTCTTTGTTTTTCGAGACAGGGTTTCTCTGTGTAGCCCTAGCTGTCCTGGAACTCACTCTGTAGACCAGGCTGGCCTCAAACTCAGAAATCCACCTGCCTCTGCCTCCCAAGTGCTGGGATTACAGGTGTGCACCCAGCTTCGAAGGAATGTTTTTAAATATAATATTTTTATTAATTCTTTGAGAATTTTATACATTGATTTTCAGTTGTATTTACTCCCCCTCCTTTCCCTAACTACTCCTAGATCCATTCCTCCCCCTCCAGATAGTCTTAAAAAAATTATACTAAAAAGAAAAACTAAACACTTCAAGATGATACCCCTACACATCCAGTAGGATAATTAATCAAAACATCAGATGGTAACAAATGCTAATAAAAATATGAAAGAATAAGAACTTACAAACACATTAGCAGGAAATTTAAATGGTTGATCCCTATGGGGGGGGGGGGGGAAACGTGCCCCTGCTCCTCGGCGACCAAACACAGAGTCAACCATGAGCCAAATGTTCAGTTCCTATACGGAGAAATGAAAGGTGTTCAAAGAAAACTTGTACATGGGTATTTATAGCTGCATTATCTGTAATAACCCAAAGATGAAATCAAATACCACAAATGGCAGGCACACGAACAGAATGTGCTATGTCCATGCAGGGGACTATTGCTTAGCAATACAAAATCATCATCAGCACTGATGCATACTGCAACAGGGATAAACTGTGAAGACATTCAGTAAGTGAAAGAATCCAGACACAGCGGAACACACGCAAAGAAATACTAACGTGCTGGGCTTACAGATGTCTGCAGCCAAGCCCAACTGTCCTCGTGAAATTCTTCCTTTTTAACTCTTTACTGATTCGGTGTGAACGTCACATCATGCACCCCAACCCCACTCATCTCCCCATCTGTATCCAACCTCCGCCCTGCAACCTCCCCCACAAACAGAGTTTTAAAAACACACATGTACATCTCAGAATGGAAGCAGCAGTGTGCAGTGTGTCCCACAGTATAGCCTTTGGTCCACACCTCTTCACTTACAAATGGTCGTTGCAGTGAGTTATTGGTTATTGTTTAGAGGCCTCTGGCTTCTGCTACATGATCAATACTGGATACACTTGGGGACTCCTCTCAGATATCCTGCTGCTGCCCTGTGTGTCATGGACATGCTGAAGCTCTGGATCTGCAAGACTGGACCCGTTACTCCGGCAGATTACAGATGGGGTAGATATCAGGGTGGGCCAACTCGAAACCTTGGATCTGGGCCTGGGAGGTAGTTGAGTTGGCCAGCCTGCCAACGTTCCTGTGCCTGCATCACCAGAGCGAGCTGTTCGCTGCCTAGCTCACCCAATGCCACAGCTGGCAAGGGACAAGGACGGCTCTCCTGCTCTCACACCCTCAGGCCAGCTCACCCTTGCCTTCGCCACCAGGGCTACCTTTATTCTCCTGCCCAGGTGAGATGCAGGGTCCACTCTTCCAAGTGCTGCAGTAGGTGATGGGCAGGGCCAGCTCTCCTGCTTTCATGACCTCAGGGTCAGCTCTCCCACCTGTCACAGGCAGTGATGTACAAAGGGAAGGCATCTTTCCCTTGACCAAGCCAGCCCACAGTAGACCAGTAGCAGAAACAGCTTTCCTTTACTCATGCCTTCAGGGCTGGCTCAACCAGTTCCTGAGGTAACATGGGCCTGGGATATCAGCATAAACCCTACGTGCCGTAAGACTACAGACCCAGACATGGCCTCTGGCAGCAGCACAGGCCCTGATGTCCCCATAGCCTCAGGTGGCAGCAGCACAGGCCCTGATGGCATGCCTTAATTAGCAGCAGAGGCCACTCAGATCAGCATGGCCCCCTGTGGTAGCACAACCTTCAGATACCCACATAGTCTCTGTAGCAGCCCAGACCACGGATATCCTTTGGCCTTTGGGGGTAACTTGGACTGCAGACACTGACACAGACCCAGCCGCAACAAGACCACTGATCCAGGCCTGGCCCTTGGTAGCAGCCTGGGCCAGGACCTCCCCATAGCCTCCCCATATCTGCCTGTTCTTCACCACCACCGAGTCTCCAGTCCCACAGTGTATGACCACCTGGGCTCCTCTTTCTCTTCCATCTCTCCACCACGTATGCTGTCTCTCTCATCTCCCCATCATGTATTCATCCATCAAAGTGGCCTCCACGGCGGGTGCTTAGATGTCTTTCTTCCAGGCCCACATAAAATTCTTGATGGAAATTCCTATATTTGGAGATGATTTTTAATAAGTAAGATCTGAATTTCTAAGTTTTAAAAGATTCAAATTGGATCTATCAGATCTTGGTGCCTATTTATGGTAGGTCTTTAATGGCCTTCTCAGTGGGTTCTGGGTCTATGTATTAATCTCCATCTACCGTAAAAAGAAGGGGGTTTTTTTTGTTGTTTGTTTGTTTGTTTTTTGTTTTGGTTTTGGTTTTTTGGGTTTTTGGATTTGGTTTTTTCGAGACAGGGTTTCTCTGTGTAGCCCTGGCTGTCCTGGAACTCACTCTGTAGACCAGGCTGGCCTTGAACTCAGAAATCTGCCTGCCTCTGCCTCCCAAAGTGCTGGGATTACAGGCGTGTGCCACCACCCCCTGGCAAAAAGAAGCTTTTTTGATAAGAGTTGAGAGGTGCACTAATGTATGGGTATAAAAATAAGAGCTTGGGGATGTTTGTTACCATGATCACCTAGCAGAATAATATTACTAGGTTCTTCCCTAGGAGAGACATGGGTTCCAGCTTGAAGGATACACTTAAAATCCAATCTGAAAGTTTGGATTTCAGATTTTTTTTGTGCCATTATTGCACCTCTGTATATATCTGGTCAGATCACTTGTTCTTATAGCTTGCAGGGTTTACAGCTTTATAAGACTGTTAAATACCTTTCTCCCCTGGTGGTATGCATAACAACCTTTGAGCATTATGAAAGACAGACAGTTGAACTGAAGCTTCTAGTTCTGACTATAGAAATACTTGTACATCCATGTTCATCAATACTTATTCACAAAGGAACCAGTCAGCCTAGATGCCTACCAATTGATGATGGATAATGAAAATGTGATATACAAACAGAACTGAATTTGATTCAAGTGTAAAAAAAAAACAAAACAAAATATAAGACCTCTGGGTAAATGGATGGGACTAGAAAGTATTCTACTGAGTGATGTAACCCAGGCTCAGAAAGACAAATGTGGGGGCTGGAGAGATGGCTCAGCGGTTAAGAGCACCAACTGCTCTTCCAGAAATCCTGAGTTCAAATCCCAGCAACGACATAGTGGCTCACAACCATCTGTAACAAGAGCTGACACCCTCTTCTCGAGTGTCCGAAGACAGTTACAGTGTACTTACATACACTAAATAAATAAATCTTTTTAAAACGGGAAAGAAAAGAAAGACAAATGCAGGCTGTCTCATGTTCAAAGAACCTAGTTTTGAATGTTTAGATTTGTGTGTTTTTTCCATTAGAATGCCTGTAGAGGTAAGGAAGCTATAAAGAGGCCACTTGGAGACAGAACTTAAGAGAAGAGGGTCAGTAGAACATGTGTTATATAAAAGTAGAAGGGCTGGAGAGATGGCTCAGTGGTTAAGAGCAGTGACTGCTCTTCCAGAGGTCCTGAGTTCAATTCCCAGCAACCACATGGTGACTCACAACCATCTGTAATGGGATCTGATGCCCTCTTGTGTGTCTGAAGACAGTGACAGTGTGCTCACATACATAAAATAAATAAATCTTTTTTTTTAAGTAGAGAGAGAAGAGTCTCAGACAGATATCTTAATCCTACATCACAAAGCCATTGTAAATTAAGTTTCCCCTCTCTCATACCAGACCTTGGGGAGCAAAAAAAGCTACAGGTTGGTTATGATGCTTAAATTTTGTATAAGAGACATAACCAGATCTAGCTGGTGGTTCGAGTAGGGGTGTGGGTGGGTATCATCCTGGTCTAGGGAAAAGAGGGGATACTAAAGCAATGGATGGTTTTGTACAGTTCCATAGAAAGAATCGTTTTACTAATGTATGGATTTCTCATTTGATTTTGGTAACAGTCCAAGACCAGTTTAGTTAGCGAAGATGAAGATGAAGATGAAATTATTCAAAGGAAGCGTACTGTAAAGGTAAGAGAATAGATACCTGCAGCCTATAGCTGTGGTAGTGGATAGAATTAGCACAGAGTGAAGAGAACTGCAAGCAGTTTGTATCCATGCATGTCCTGGGGGTGTGGGTTGTAGAAAATATTTAATCTCAATCCAAGGCTTCTACCATGCACTTGGTCATTCAGTCCCCAGAAAAAGACACACAACTTTTATTGTTTACAATAAACCTTAATCAACACTAGAGCTGGGCAGATATCTACCCTCTATGCTATTAGAATCTACTTTCCTATCAATAACTCAGAGTTATTACTCACTATGCCTCATCTAGGCTGCTCTTATCCAAGTGTCCATCTTCAGGCCATGCTTTCTTGACTCCTAATCCATGGTGGCTTTCTCCTCTCTCCACCTTCTCTTGCTTCTGTTGGTCTCCTCTGACCCCAAAGCTGGGAACACCAAGCTGTAGGCATCTTTATTCACCAATCAGAAATAACTTGGGGGCAAGGTCACATAGTGTCACTTGGGTCTACTTGCAGATTCTCTTGTCTCTGGGGCAACTTGATCTTGGGGCCCTACGCTTAGTATTACAATGCATAGCAACAGACCAAACCTCAACATAATAAATAAAATAAAATAAAGAAAAGAAAAGAAAAGAAAAGAAAAGGCCTATTTTCTCTCAGATATAAATTGAACACAATCATAACAATTATGAAAATTATAAGATATGATATACACTTAAAATGTCCAGTCCATTATATTTTGCAATTTAGATAAAGGATTTTATCATCTATCCTATCTTGGTGAGTTAGAGATTTATATCTAAATTATTTTTATCTTAACTTGTATTATCATCCTAAAAACATCTTCTTAAATCCTAAAACGTTTAATTGTGAGTCTATGACTATCTAGTCTTCAACCCCATCAGAAATCTGAGAAAGAATCTTTGAGTATATAGGTAGCACAGGGATGCAGCTTCTAAAAATCATAGAAATGACAGAGATAGCTTACTGCCTGGACAGTCCCCAATATTCCTTATAATGTTGGAGCATCTCTATCTTCTGGCCCAGAACATCTGACAAACTTGAGTAAAGCAGGAATTATGAAGGACTAGCTAACTCTGTCATGGCAGAGCTTCATAGTCAACTATCCTGCATCTGTTTGTCCTTTTGGACAGCATTCTGTCTGCAGATAAAGTTAGGGCTTTCCCCTGCCACCAGCCCCAGTGGCTGGCTGGCCATAATTGAAGCAATGCCATATGGAGGCCATCGATGGCCATCATCTTCTTTATAGTGGAATGGAGGTACTGTCAGGAGCAAATCTGTCTCATAGTCAAAAGATCTTTTAATAATGAAATTATTTTAAATGTCATATTCTGTGGATCTCTGACAGGTTTGAATAACATCTATCTAGCATAGATGAATTGTTAAACATTGTTTATTTTTAGCTATTTAGTATTTGAATAACTTTGAAAACATTTTATTTTAAATACTTAAATTAGTATCTAATATGACCTTGAGTTTGATGATATGACTACTAACTTGCATTACTTAATTATTCTAAACAGTTTATAATAGCAGCTATTAAAAGGTCTGGGACTAAGCCTTGTATTCTTAAACGAGTTGTGTAGGTATAACACCTATATGAGTTGAAAAATACATATATCATGTTATAACAAATTAATATTAAATTTTTTATTAATGTACAAAGATTTGAATCAATGTAAAAAAACTATAATTTCACCAGGCAGTGGTGGTACACAACTTTAATTCCAGCACTTGGGAGGCAGAGGCAGGTGGATTTCTGAGTTCAAGGCTAACCTGGTCTACAGAGTGAGTTCCAGGACAGCCAGGGCTACACAGAGAAACCCTGTCTCAACCCCCCCCATATATATATATAATTTCAATTATGCATCAAAATACAAAGATTTGTATCAATGTAAGATTATGACTATAAATGCTTTTCAGAATGAATGGATTCAATAATCTACCTCTATTTGTCCAATTTCTTATAATATTCCTATATCTCCCTTTTTTCTTTTCTAAGAGGAAAGGAAAGATATAAATCCATAAGTCTAAGTTCCTTGTTTTCTCCCTGTCCAAAACTATAATTATTTAAATGACAACATATCTATAATTCAGAAAAATAACCATCCATCCCAACTTAAGGTATTGGGAAAACAGTCTTCTTATAATTGCTTCTTGTAGAATTGGGGTGAAAGATTTCTGTTTAGAAACTCAAAAGGAAATTGGAAAAATGGTTAAATCAAAAGAAAGCGAGCTGGCATTATTTGTTGTCCAGTCTCTATGTGCTGAGAAAGTCCAGGGCTTAACTGAAGTCCTGACTGGAACAGTCAGAAAGGCTAGACGAACCAAGGTCATTTGGGATCAGCAGTGCTCTTGGAAGTTGTTCTAGAAGCAAGTCTCTGGAAACAGCATCAGTTTGAGGCAGGATTGATTCGAGAGCTGGAACACCTACCTCCCCACTCAGCCTCCTCCAGGGTGAATCCTGTCAGTACTACCCTCTTGGTGTCTCATTCTGTAATATGTAAATCTCACAAGCAATACACATAATTCTATAAAGACATCTGTATGGAATGTGCAAGGTGCACAGATCAATTAAGGACGGTTTCCTGCTCTTAGGTTGTGCAGCTGAAAGACAACTGTCTGTCTCTAGAGTTAGTCTGCTCATGTAATCAAACTGTAATCTAAGTTTCCACTCACACCATGTGAAAGGATGGTGTAATGGATCTTGAGTAGTCTGTAGCCAACAAGATCCATTGACTGAAGTTCTGGCTAGAGGACGTTTTATGTCTCAGCCAGTTTAGAGCTGTTCACACCTTGAGGGGTCAGTAAATGTTAACCTGTGCTGTTTGGTCTTCTTGATTTCCTTCTTCTCGTCTGCAGCCAAGATCTTCAGGGGGTCTTCTTCTATCAAATATGATCCTTATTACTTTGGAAGAAGTCTAAAACCTCTCTTTTTTTTTCCTTTCCTATTAACACAAATACAGAGCCTTTCTCCCAACATAGCATGACCTTGGTCCAGCAACCCAAAAACCTTCAGTTTAGCAGTTGCTTTTTAAATTAGGTCTGCTCTACTTTGAGCTCTTTCATAGAGGATTTATAATACCATTATAACCACTGAAAATTAGAACCATCTGAATTTTGATAATTAAAACAATTTAAAAGTAATTGTTATTATTTATTGAGACAGTTTCTCTATGTAGCCAGGGCTGACTTGAGATTTGCTCTGTAGATTAGGCTGGCCACAAGCTCACAAGAAGTCTACCTGTGCTTCCTTTTGTCTTCCAAGCATTGAAATCAAAGACCTGAATTTATTTATCTAGGCATCCTTAAAAACATTTATATCGCCGGGCGGTGGTGGTGCACGCCTGTCATCCCAGCACCCTGGGAGGCAGAGGCAGGTGGATTTCTGAGTTCAAGGCCAGCCTGGTCTACAGAGTGAATTCCAGGACAGCCAGGGCTACACAGAGAAACCCTGTCTCAAAAAAACCAAAGCCAAAAAACAACAACAACAACAACAAAAATTTATATCAATTCTCACTTCTTTCTCTCTTTATCAGAGACTAATATCTCTGTGGATCAATACACTTAGATCCCCTTTCTCTTTATATAAATTAATTTAATATCGTTCTCTATATTTAAGCTTATTTAAATTTCATTTTATTTACTGTATAAGCACATTCTCAAGCTACCATGTGTGTGTTCTGTGCTAGGCCAAGCAGTCCCAGTATTCCAGTAGAGGCAAAGTTGAAGGAAAACTGTTGCTTAAGGTAGTGGTGACATCTTAATTCATGTTATTCTTTGATTTTTTGATTGAGGGAAGCATTCAGCCTTGTTTCCTGCTCTCTGAGTAGCAGGCCTTTGCCTGCTTCGTTGCAGAGCAGGGACTTTTAGCATCTGCATGATTAAGCTGCATTTCCAAGGCAGCATAACACAGCACTTGGGAAGACCCTGGGCTGGAGTTTGAGCCTGCCACTTGGCATGTTTGGTTTGGTTGAGGGGGGGGGGGGTGCGCAGCTGTGTCTTAGCTCACACTATAAACCCCAGAATCAGGTGTGTGTATTTTCACCCTAGTCCTGAACCCCATGCATCTTGGGGGTGGGGGGGACTGTGGCTTGGAGATAAACTAAAGAACCAATTCTCCCCACCTCTATACTCTTAAAGTGTTCTTTATTCTGGAATCTGAAATTATTTTTTTCAGTGAGTTTTTGCCCCATGTTAGGTGCCAATATGTTGTAGAAAATATTTAATCTCAATCCAGGGCTTCTACCCTGCCTTTGGTCATTCTGGAAAAAGACATACAACTTTTATTAGTTGCAATAAGCCTTAGTCAGCGCTAGAGCTGGGCAGATATCTACCCTCTCTGCTATTAGAACCTACTTTCCCATCAATAACCCAGAGTTACAGCATTTCATCTGGGCTGCTCTTTCTTATTTTAAGAGTTATTTATTTATTTTATGTATATGAGTACACTGTAGCTGTACAGATGGTTGTGAGCCATCATGTGGTTGCTGGGACTTGAACTCAGAACCTCTGATTGCTCCAGCCCTGCTTGCTCTAGCTCAAAGACTTATTTATTATTATATGTAAGTACAATGTAGCTGTCTTCAGACACACCGAAGAGGGCATCAGATCTCATTATGGATGGTTGTGAGCCACCATGTGATTGCTGGGGTTTGAACTCAGCATTTTCAGAAGAGCAGTCAGTGCTCTTAACCGCTGAGCCATCTCTCCAGCCTTATCTGGGCTGCTCTTAACTCTGAATGGCCAGCTCTCGTGGCCAAGCTTTCTTGACTCCTAACCCATGGTGGCTTCTTTCTCCTCTCTCCACTTTCTCTTTCTCCTAGTGGTCTCCTCTGACCCCAAGACTGGGAACACCAATCTCTCTATTCTGCCAAGCTATAGGCTGTAGGTGTCTTTATTCACCAGTCAGAAATAACTTGGGAGCAAGGTGTCTACTTACAGACTCTACTGTCTACTTACAGACTCTCTTGTCTCTGGGGCAACCAGGTCTTGAGGCCCACACTTAGCATTACAATGCATAGCAACAGACCAAAGCTCAGCAGGTGTGGGATTCTGCATATAGACATCTCAGTCTAAAATAACCAAGAGTCAAGATAACATTCATTTGCTCATTCCCCTACGTCTCCTCAGCCTAGACTCTTGGATCTGAGTCTGACTCTGACATAGATGCTGGAAAGGGGGAAACTGGTCAGAAACTGCTTGGGGCTAGAAGTCAAGAACTTGACTACTCTGAATTAAGCAGAATGTTCTAACTACAGGAGGGATGGTTGCAGAATATGCAGGAAGTGCTGCAAACCCTATCACAAAATCAAAATACATTGTTGTTATTGAGAACGATCAGACGGTGTGTTCTGACACATGGGTCATCAGGGAAAGCCAGGCAAGAGTGTTGGAAGAGCAAATGTTCCCAAACCAGTGAGTCCTAAAGACCTGGTGTGACTCACAATGCTGTGCTGCTCTCCTCTCCACCCTTGATCTAGGCAGCAGTGAGGTAAGCAAGAGAGGAATGCTATAAGCCAAGGGTGGAGATATATCCCTCTAATACTAGCTGTGGGAGATAGAGGCAAGATGAACAGAAACTTAAGGAGATCAGTGCCAGCCTAGAATACATGGGATGAGAAAGAGGGACTTTGCCCATGAAAGGGAGCTAATGTGACCACAACGGCAGAGAAGCCAGTGTGCTAGATCCCCAAACTCTCTAAGGAAGATTCAATGTTAAGAGACAGCCCAGAGCCCTTCCAGGAAGATCCTGGGAGTTTGTAGCAAGGAGGTCTCTAAGCACGCTCTCTTATCTCTGTCTAGAAAAAGATCTTGGAAAAAAGAAAAAGAGCAGCCATTCAGGTGCAGGCCTGGTGGCGTGGGACCCTGGTGCGCAGGGCACTCCTACACGCAGCCCTTGGAGCCTGGGTCATTCAGTGCTGGTGGAGGCTGACGCTCAGAAGGATTCTGGAGAAGAAACGGAGGAAAGTGCTGATCGACTTCTCAAACACAGAGAGAGCGGTGGTGACGCTCCAGTCTCTGGTTCGGATGTGGCGGATCCACTGGCGGTACTGCCAGGTCCTCAGTGCTATCTACGCCATCCAGGGCCACTGGAAATACCACAACTGCGAGTCATGCGCACTCCTGCGGGGTCACTGTGTGATCACCACCACTCACCTGCAGTTCCATATTGAGATCATTGACCACTGAGGGCTGATGGGAAGAGATGCTGTGTCTCTCTGGTCCTCAGTAAAGGTCTCAGTGGTTGGTATGCGTTTGTGTTCCCAGCTAATTGAAGCCTTGAGAGTTGAGCCTCATTACTCCTGTTGTCCCTCACAAAGATCAAAAGTGGGGTGATACTGTAAGCTATTAATGGTACTCAAATAGTCTGGTGGCAGCAATGCAAGTTCCTCACTACCCACCCCAATGTTCTGGATTCCCAAATGAAAGACACACACACACACACACACACACACACACATCTTATATTTAATATGCTATGTGCTTTAATCAGCTCAATTAATCAGCTGAGACTCTTCAATTTTACCAACTTTACCAATCAAAGCCAACTTGGAAACAGGGACCCTTGGCGTCTTACATGCAGAAATTCAGATTCCCCGTATACTTTTGGGAACCCAATTAACATAATACAAGCGTTAAACCAATCCACAACAGTGAGGGTTTCCTGTGTCTGTATATTGGAATGATAATGGTCATGTGCCACTCAGTCTTCAAAGCGGCAGTTAGATCCCAACCTGACCCGACCTTTGACGCAGACAGAAGTCCAAGTCCCATTCCTACACTCATTCTTTCTCCCCACCACTGATCTGAAGATGTCTGAGCTACATCTCATGAAAACTCTTGACACCTCTGCACACACAGTCTCTGGGGGCTGGAATCAGGGTTGGTTGGGATCTAGAGTGCCTCAGTTTCCTCTTTGGGAAACATCTAAAAAAAATCAGTGTCTAAATAGGGCATTATGAAGTGGCCCCGAGTGGAATGGGAGTTCAGCTTCAGTTCTTTCTTCACAATCTCTCATCCAAACAGGGTTCTCTCTGACATCACTTCCTCCCCGTCCCTCCTCTCAGACCATCCTCCCAAGCTTTTTAATTATTTTCCCATGGTCATGCTAAAATAGCCCTATTTTGTAAAACTTTCTTTACTTACACTGTGTGGTATAAAGAATCCCTAGAAATATAACCTAGTGCAACTGAGGAAACGGGTGCTTATCCTTTTTATAAACTTAAGTTTATTTATATCTTTTATTTATAAACATACACTGTCGCTCTCTTCAGACACACCAGAAGATGGCATCAGATCCCATTACAGGTGGTTGTGAGCCCCCATGTGGTTGCTGGGAACTGAACTCAGGACCTCTGGAAGAGAGGTCAGTGCTCTTACCTGCCAAGCCCTCTCTCCAGGCCCTAAATTTAAGTTTAAACAACTGTGTCGTGGCTAGTGACTACTGGATTGAATAGTGAGGCTCTAGACACGATTTTCCCCAGGGATGTACTACTGCTCTAATTGCTTTCCCCAGGGTCTTGTCTCTGGCTACTTCCTCCTTTCCTTCTGGTACAGCTTCTCAGTAACCAACAGGGTGTCTCCTCAGATGTATCACGATCTTCTCTCTGTAGATTCTGCTACTTTTTCAGCCACTGCTCCTGTGGTTCAGGTTCTGCATTTTATTATGTTCTCTGAACAGTCTGGCTTCTTCTCTTCTTCCTCCCACGGGAGGAACCTACCTGCCCTAGCTGCCCCCTTGCCGTGTTACAGTGGAGTGTGGTTTGAGCAAGACTGTCTAGACTCAAGACTGTGTATCTCAACTGAATGTCCTCAAATTTCCTCTCATGGTTTCATTTCCATTTTATGAGTTGAATCATCTAAAATCTTTCCAAATACCCAATTTTACTTCTTCTCTTCACTTGATTGAAGAAATGGGAACATATTAGATCTCCAATTTCCTATCACCTCATTCTCCATCCCACTGATTTCTCTCCAGTGAAATAAAAGGTCCTTTGTCCCAGTCACAAGCCAACCCCCTTGTTACTCTCCTACCTTCTTAAGACTCCTGATCCTGTCTACGGAGCCTTGCTGTCCAAATGATCAATATCTTCCTCTCCTGTCTTTAAAGATGCTTCCTTCAAGCTGGATATCTTGATGCCCACCTTTAACCTCAGCACCCTGAAGGCAGAGGCTGACAGACAGGAAAAATGTTTTTAAATCATATATTTTTTGTTTGTTTTTTGGATTTGGTTTTTTTTTGAGACAGGGTTTCTCTGTGTAGCCCTGTCTGTCCTGGAATTCACTTTGTAGACCAGACTGGCCTCGAACTCAGAAATCTGCCTGCCTCTGCCTCCCAGAGTGCTGGGATTACAGGCGTGTGCCACCACTGCCTGGCTTAGGAAAAATGTTTTTATGCGATGATAATTTTATACATTTTGGCATACTATACTAATTCATAATATCCATACTGATGATATTGTATGGGGAACAAGATCTCCCTCCTTTCCCTTCAATCCATCCCCACATAAGAAGTTTAAGTGAGACTCTTGGGCTGGAGAGATGGCTCAGCAGTTAAGGACGCACACTGCCCTTGCAGAAGACTCAAATTCAGTTCCTAGGATTCATATCAGCTGCCCCCAAAATGCCTGTAAGTTAAACTCCAGGAAATCTGATGCCTCTGAACTCCACACATGCTCAAATTCACACATGTATATATCCATGCACAGGCTCACACATCTACACATGATTAAAAATAAACGCTTTAATAGACACTTGACTTGAAGGAAGACTTTGGGTCTGTTTTGTTAGAGTTGGTTACTTAGAGACATTTGCCCACATGTAGTAGCCATATACCAAAATGTTATGAAATTGTCCCAGTGATAAATGGGAACCACTAAAGTTCTCCAATTGAATGAGCTATACAGGGTTTTATGTTGTTACTGGTGGTGGCTGTTGGTGACAGCAAAAGAACGTCACAAGATATGAAGAAGAGCTGGGTAGCATGGAGAAGGGAATGCTGATCTTCCTGTCATCCTTTATCTGACATCCACAGAACACACCCCTAATCCCAGCACTGGGGAGGAAGAGGAAGGTAGATAGATCTCTGTGAGTTCAAGGCCAGCCTGGTCTACAGAGTGACTCTCGGGATAGGGTTACATAGAGATGCTGTCTCAAAAAAATAATAATAATAACCATTTGAGAAAATGGCTCAGCGAATAAAGTACTTGCCTGAGGTCAATCCCAGCACCCATGTAAAAAGAGCTAGGCACAGCAGGACAAACCTGTATCCCAGCGGAAAGGCAGGAACAGGAGAACTGCTGGGTCTTGCAAGCCAGCATCTAGCTAACTTGATGCATTTGAGGCTTAATCAAAAAGACCCTTGGTCAAAGTGGAGACCGCAGAGTGACTGAGGAAGGAAGCTACCCATCGCTTCCACCAACGCCTGCATGCTCCCACACGCACACAGTTTAGAATAATTCTAAAAATCAGGTTTACACAGTTTCATCCAGAAATTAGAACAGAAACCAGCTTTTGTGAGGCTGGCATTCCTATCAAGGTGAAACTGGGGAAGCAAGAGAAGAGAGTGAATAAGGGAACCAGAGAACAACCACTCTAGGAACTTACACGCCAAAACCCACAAGAAAATACTAGCATTTCAACCCCAAGGCAGGAGCTAGCTCTCAGCATGCAGCGTGAGGAGAGAGCCCATGGCGGAAACTGGAGTTGCTCACACAGGTTTTGAGGATGGAGGCTGTGTCTAAAAGGAAGAAAATGGCAGAGTCTGGAGCACTGAAGAGGGCGAGGTAGGACACAGCCACGGCGTTTGAGGCACACAACATCCTTTCACAAATCCTTGCTTTCAATATAGCTAATTGTAACATTAAATGGGAGCATCAAAAAAGTCCATCCTCTAACCCCACCCCACCCCCATCCTTCCACTCCCCACCACCCACTACACACTCCCAACCACCCACCTCCCACCTACCCACACACCCCACTTCCCATCCCACACCTCCCATACCCAACTCTCCAACCCCAAGCCCAACCCCAACCCACACAAGTGTGTGATTGTATGTGTGGCTATTTTACCTACATGTATGTCTCTGAATCATATGTATGCCTGGTACCCAGAGAGGCCAGAAGAAGACATCAGATACCCCAGAACTGGAGTTATAGGTGGTTGTAAGTCACCATATGGGCATGGGAATCAGACACAGATCCCCTGGAAGAGTGCTTTCAACCACTGGTAGGTTTGAGGAGCAAAACTAGCTTAGTAGAATTAATAGCAATTGAGACATCTCCAAAGTCGCAAAGTCAGAGGTAGATGCAAAGGGTAGCAGACAGTCAAGATCAACGACTAACAAAGTCAGAGTCAGACATGGACAAAGTGGAGGACTCACCACCCCTCCTGGGGGGCAGCACATGATCATCTCCTTGGGTGGGCCAGGGGGACATTCACAGAGTGCAGGGGCCTGCATTGTCTCTGCCCATGATAGCACAGAAGACAAACCCCAGAGCTTACCTCAGCCTTTGCCCAGTTTCTGCCATAGACCTGTAAAAAACCCCTAAACAAGCAAGTTCAATAGCTGTTAACCTCTGTGAAAACTCCTCCCAGTCTTAAAGTCTTTCAAATCTTTCCCCCAGTTTCTTACTGTTCTGCAACTCTAATAAAGCTTGCTTGTGCCTTTCATACTTCCACACACACCCAAGTCGGTAGTCTTCACTGGCACAAGCCCACAGACTCAGAGCCACTGGCCCAGATTGACCTTTGGGGAACATGAGTGCCCAGCACCCTAGGTACTCGGGTCATGTATAATCGGACTATAAAACGACTCATCACGCCGGGCGGTGGTGGCGCACGCCTGTAATCCCAGCACTCTGGGAGGCTGAGGCAGGTGGATTTCTGAGTTCGAGGCCAGCCTGGTCTACAGAGTGAGTTCCAGAACAGCCACGGCTACCGAGAAACCCTGTCTCTAAAAAACCAAATCCAAAAAACCAAAAAAAAAAAAAAAAAAAAAAAAAAAAAAAAAAAAAAAAAAAAAAACCCGACTCATCACACTCAAAAACCTAACAATACATCAAAGGGATTGTCTATCCTGATCAAACAAAATTTAAGTCAAGAAAGTCAGGATAAAACACTAAAATTCATCGGGGAAAAAAAAAGGACTTGTCAAATCCAACGTCTGCTCATGATAAAAATTCCTAAGCATTTTAGAAATCTGATAAGGGGGATCTATGAGAACCCCACAACCACCATAACTGTAACAGCACACCTGCCCGACCCCCACCCACTCCCAAGATGGCAAGATGAGATCCACCGTCAAAGCTTCTGTTCAACATTGAGCTGGAAATTCTAGCCAATGTGATTAATCAATAAAGAGAAATAAAGGGCAGACCGACAGGAGAAAGCCAAACTGCTCCTACTTACAGATTGAGATTACAGATCTGAGAATCTAAACACAAGTGAGAATCCACCCAAAGAAACAGATGTAGGAAGTGGGCTACTTCCGCTGGCAGGGCGCAAGGCCAGCTTGCATATAAAACAAGACTTGGCGGTGCACGCCTGCAATTCCAACACTTGGGAGCTAGAGGCAGTGGGGTCAGAAGTTCAAGGACATCCTTAGCGGCATAGTGAGTTCAGGGCTAGCCCTGAGCTACATGAGACCCTATCCAGAAAGGAAGGGAGAAAGAAAGGGAAGAGAGAGGGGGAGAGAAAAGAGGAAGGGAAGAAGGAGGGAGAAAGGGGAAATTAAATTTGGATAATCACTTAATATAGTAAATACAGATCTCTATACTGAAAAATAAATTTTAAACCTTTTTACCTGCAGTCTTTAATCCTTTTTTTTCCCCTTCCTTTCTCCCTCTCGCTCTGGCTCTGCTCGCTCCAGCCCATAGCTTCTTTGTTCCTCATTATGGATGGCTGTGAGCCACCAGGTGGTTGCTGGGATTTGAACTCATGTCCTCTGTAAGAGCAGTCGGTGCTCTTAACTGCTGAGCCAACTCACCAGCCTTATACTGAAAAATTTTAACTACTGATATAAAACACCAAAACACAGCACAATCAGCGAAAGACAGTAGGCTCACGGGCTAAATGAGAGCCAAGCAGAGACGTTATTTACTTACTAAAGTTAGCGACTAACCTGAGATGCAGATTTAATTCGCTCACTGTGGAGGTCAGGTCATCTGGTTTGGTGACAGGCACCTTTAACCACTGAGCCACCTTGCCAACCTACAAATGTTTAGTTTTTGTTGCTGTTTTGTTCTGTTTAACTTTTTTGGTACAATTTTAAATTCACAATAAATTGACAGTGAAAGGATAGAAAATACAGCCTAATTCCAGCCCCAAACACTTCATATTCCAGAGCCCGCTCTTTGTGCTCTTTGTTAGAAAAGGTCACATTCCAGAGCCTGCCCTTTGTTTAGACCTAGCAGAAAGGCCTTGAATAGGTGATCCTGGCCCCACAAGGTAACTGGAAATGGGCTAAGCTTATCTTGCTTCTGTAAACTGCTTACGGCATTACCCCTAAGCAGGAATTCGTGCAGCTATAGACATCCGAGAAAATAGGAAACTAATTAGTCCACTGAGCGTGGGCTCCGATAATTTAAACTGATTGGCCTAAAAACTATGGAGTGGTACAAATCGATTGGCTCGCATTTCGAGGGCTCTCGATGCTAAGGAATGATTGGTTGGTGAATGATTGGTTGGTGATTCGCAGGCTTCCTTGTGAACTTATAAAAGCTGTCCCAGTTCTGCACTCGGGGTCCACAGTCCTCTACCCCTGTGAGGTGTACAGCTGTGGAACCCTGAGCTCTGGAATAAAGAAATCCTCATGTTATTGCATCGAGACCGTTTCTCGTGAGTGATTTGGGTGTCACCTTCTGAGGCGTGGGATGCTGGGGCACCCTCGGTTTTTAGGGGTCTTACAACAGTACAGAGACTTCCGCCCCCATCCCTGTCCCCAAATGCTCCTGGCCTCCCTCATTGTCAGCGCCCCAACCAGGACAGCACATTTGTTTCATAAACCCACAAGCTTGACAACGATCTCACCCGAAGTACGTTCTTTCCCTTGCTACAGGCTCTCGGGTTTGCCATGGAGTCATGAATAACAGTTTAAGAGCCTTTTTAAAAATACTCCTATGTGCTCAGCTAGATGTGCACCCTTGAACTCCCAGCCCTCAGAGACTCGAGGACTGCAAGTTCAAATCCAGCCTGGGCCACATACTCCTCCCTCCTCAAGCCCTAAAAAGCCAACCAGTCACTGGCACTTACTTGCTTTCTCCACAGTGTCTGTTTTTTACCAGAATGCTACTTAGCAGGAAGCACACGGTATGTAGCCTTTCCGGTTGGTTTCTTTCCTTGAGTAATATGCATGCAAGTTCTTTCATATGTTATCATGGCTCCCTTTAACACCACCTAATACACCACTTGAGGGACATACTACTATTGGGGTCCAGGAATTGACCCACAAAACACACAAACACTGATCTCAGTCAGACTGTCTTAACTTGCCAACCAGAATGTCGGTTACCCACATACATGTCTCTTTCTGCCAAGTAGGATGCTTCCGTTTCCGGGGAAATTTACTGGACCCCTACTCAAAATGAAAGTCTTATTCCAAATGGTTTCTTCTGTTGGTGCAGGTGTCTCTCTTATGTTGGGGTCTATCCCAAGGGCAGCTTATACCATAAAAACTTATACACAGGTGCAGAAATCACTGTTGGGTGGTTACTTTGGGTCCAAGTTTATTGTGGGTAACTGTACAAAACAGTTCTACCGACTTCTATCATGATTTGTTTCCAAGGGCACAGAACATAGCAGAATATGTGATCAATCTTGGCATTAAAAAATTTCCTAGTGCCAGGCAGTGGTGGCACATGCATTTAATCCTAGCACTTGGGAGGTGGAAGCAGGCAGATTTCTGAGTTCGAGGTCTGGTCTACAGAGTGAGTTCCAGGACAGCCAGAGCTACAGAGAGAAGCCCTATCTCAAAAAAGAAAAAAAGAAAATTTCTTAGTAACAGAAGAAACATACAAGTTTCCTTATAATGGCAGACTAGCCAGATGACAGTTACCTAGGCCTTAACATTTTGCCTAGGCCTTAATGTTTTACCTAGGTCTTAGCAACTACAGTTTATTCAACCCTAAGGATATCTCAAATGTTTGCAGAGTTGGACAGTTATAAGTAAAGCTTCTATAATCACACATGCTCAGGGTTTTATGGGAATGTAAGTTTTCCATTCCTTTGTGTGCAGACTAAGAAACATTTAGCTACCAAGAGGACCTGAGTTCAAGGCCAACTACATAGTGAGACTTGTTTTCAAGAAGCAAACAAACTCACAGCTAAGTGTGGTGATGCACACCTGGGAGGGATGGGGACAGGGAGAGGCTCCGAGGTTCAAGTTTGCCCTTAACTACATAGTTTAAGGGTAGCCTACGTGCATGTGCATGAACATGCACCCAAGCATGCAAACACTACACACATACACACACAGACACCATACACACACACAAGCATACAAACACTACACACACACAAACACCACACACACATACAAACATGCAAACACTACACACACACAGATACAATACACACTTACACACAAGCATGCAAACACTATACACACACAGATACAATACACACACACAAGCATGCAAACACTATACACACACAGACAACACACACACAAGCATGTGAACACTACACACAGAGAGACACAATACACACTTACACACAAGCATGCAAACACTACACACACACAACACACACACAAGCATGCAAACACTACACACACAGACAACACACACACACAAGCATGCAAACACTACACACAGACACCACATACACTTACATACAAGCATGCAAACACTACACACACACACTTACACACAAGCATGCAAACACTACACATACACACACACACACACAGAGAGAGAGAGAGAGAGAGACTATGTTCATAGCAGACTTATTTTTTTTTAAGATTTGTTTATTATTATATTTAAGTTCACTTTAGCTGTCTTCAGACGAACCAGAAAGTATCAGATCTCATTACGGAGGGTTGTGAGCCACCATGTGGTTGCCGGGATTTGAACTCAGGATCTTTGGAAAAGCAGTCGGTGCTCTTAACCACTGAGCCATCTCTCCAGCCCGCAGCCTTATTTATAATAGCCAGAAGCTGGAAAGAACCCAGATGTCCTTTAGCAGAGGAATGAATTCAGAAATTGTGATATATATACACAATGGAGTACTACTCAACTATTAAAAACAATGAAGTTCTTAGGCAAATGGATAGAACTAGAAAGTGTCATCCTGAGTGAGGTACCAAGTCACAAAAGAACACACATGGTATGCGCTCACTGAAAAGTGGATATGAACCCAAAAACTCAAAATAATTAAGTTCACAGACCACAGGAAGCTCAAGAAGAAGGAAGACCAAAGTGGGGGTGCTTTGGTTCCTCTGCGAAAGGGAACAAAATACTCACAGGAGCAATTATGGAGACAAAGTGTGGAGCAGAGACTGAAGGAAAGGCCACCCAGACTCTATCCCACCTGGGGATTCATCCTATAAACAGTCACACAACCCTGACACTACTATGGATGACAAGAAGTGCATACGGAAAGGAGTCTGTTATGGTTGTCTCTGGAGGGGCCCTGCCAGAGCCTTACACATAGAGGCAGATGCTAGCAGCACTGCCGTTGGACTGAGCACAGGGTCCCCACTGGAGGAGTTGGAGGAAGGACTGGAGAAGCTGAAAGGGTTTGCAGCCCCATGGGAAGAACGAGATGTAGATCAACCAGATGTCCCAGGGATCCCAGGGACTAAGCCATTAACCAAGGGGCACACATGGTTCCAACCAAGAGTGGCAGAGGAACGCCTTGTTGGGCATCAGTGGGAGGAGAGGTCCTTGGTCCTGTGAAGGCTCAATAGATGCCCCAATGTGGAGAAATCAAGGGGGGATAGGTGGGAGCTGGTTGGGTGGAGAGGCATATTCTTGGAGGAAGGGGGTGGGAGGATGGGGGAGGGGGAAACAGGGAAAGGGTATAACATTTGAAATGTAAATGAAGAACATATTCAATATAAAAAAAATTTTTTGGAGAATATGGGTGTAGCAGACCTGATCACTCTTTTATTGGTAGGGTTATGCATTGTTCCACCTTACAAGCCTGTGAGCCCAGGGAAATCTCAAGTTGAATATTCAGTCGGTTTTCTTTGATTTCATAGTTGCCCCGAATAAAGCCTCGAGTGTGACAGCTATGCCAACGCCAATAAACCTGGATGATGCGGACGGCATTTAGCAAACGACAGTATCGTTGGCGGATATGCCACATTCTGAAGCAGGACTGCAGTTTGACTATTGCCCAAGTTTTTCGAGCATATAACTCCAGAGCCATTCGCCTTTTCTTCTCCTGCACCGTCATCATTATCTTTCTCCACCAGCACTGAATGATCCACGCGCTGAGGGCGGCATGCAGCAAGGAGCGTCGCAGTAGCGTCCCACGCCACCATGCTTGGATGCGCACAGCCGCTGATGTTTCTGTCATGGCGGTAGTCTCTTCTGGGCCTTCCGAGAGAGAACAGACCACTTAGGACGCTTAGGGAGCTCGGGGTGAGCCAGACAGGAATCCCAGTCCTCTATCTAGGAAGTTCAAGACCTGCAGAACCCGACAGGGTCACAGATGCACCCAGGAGAACAGCTAAATTGAACTACCTGTGGTACATGCCAGTTAATTCATCATGATGAATACATCATCTGAGTTTCTGGACATGCACCTGTTGTGATAATACTTGTTGTGATAATAATTTAAAACTCTCTTTCCATATTTGGGGAAAAAGTAGGAGAGAAGGTAAGAATGTTTGCCCTGGTACCAAGTCAATAAGACTCAGCTTCTGGCCTGCATGTGTGTGTGTGTGTGTGTGTGTGTGTGTGTGTGTGTGTGTGTTTGAGACAAGATCTCACTATGCAGTTCTGGCTGTCCAGTAACCCAGTAACAGGCTGGCCTTGAACTCACAGAGATCTGCCTGCCTCTGCCTCTCCAAGTGCTGGGATTAAAACTGTGCACCACCACAACCAGTTATTTATGGCCTTTATTATAAATTCCCTTCTGTAGTAACTAGGAGACATTTACTGTACCCTACCAAGTGTGGCCAACCTTTAGACATTGTGAATAACTTTGTCACCTACTAAGTTCACAGAAAAAAACAAAAAAACAAAATCAACACATGATTATGTTAGGAAATAAAAATCAGTCACACACATAAACCTCATAACACTTTAAGGACGTTTACAACTTTATATTGGGCCACATTCCTAGCTAGCCTCATCTGCATGCTGTGGGTGAACCACCCCTGGATAGATCAGTCTCTTATAAAACATTCAATCCCCTGAGTTAGGCATGCATGCTTAACCCCCACCCCCTCAAATCTGAATTCTATGAATTACCCATGGTTAGGGGCTAGATGTTTCCATCACCCTCCGGTCTGCTCTCCTAGCTCTGACCCAGCAGAGAGAGTAGATAGGAAAGGGTAATGACATCATAAGGGTGCCTATGACACAGGCACCGGGATGGCTTCTAGCCACCAACATTCTCAGCTCTTGTGTCATGTGTCACTGGCTGTGACGGGAGGGTCCGATACACCCACATACAAATCTGTATACCCCACATCTTTATACCACTCAGATCTCCTTGCTTCCCACAGCTTGCTTTCACTCCTTCAGAAAGCTTCTTTGGGGCTGGAGAGATATGGCCCAACAGTTAAGAGCCCTGAGTGATGCTCCAGGGGACCTGGGTTCAGTGCCCAGCAGCCACCCGGTGGCTCACAACTAACCCAACGTCCTCTCCTGGCTTCCGTGAGCACTACACACATGGTGCACAGACACACGTGTAGGCAAATACTCATACACATAAAGTAAGAATTAATCTTCTTTTTAATAGCATCTTTGGGCTAGGAAGAGAGTTCAGATATTAAGGTGATAGCTGCATAAGCTTTGATCCCCGGAACCTGCATAAAATAACTGGGCTCCGTAGCACGCATTTGTAACCCAGGGCTGCAGAGGTAGAGGAGACAGAAGAATGCCTGAGCATTCTAAACCGGTCATCCGATTCTGCTCTGCGAGCTCCAGACAGTGAGACCCCTTGTATCAAAATAAAAAAGAAAGTGGGTATCAGCTGAGGAATCATACTGAAAATTGTCCTCCAAGACTTCTACAGGCACACAAGTACATGTGCACACATGTACCTGCATGAGAGCATGCACATGTGTGTGCACACACATGGAAAAAACTTCTGTTTCCGCACACTAGCTCCTAGACACCTACATTCTATTAAGCTCCGAATGCCACGTGGTAGGCACTGACTGGAGCCTGGCTAACGTGCTACAACCCGTAAGTCAAATCTAACCCATGCCCTGATTCCGGTAGCTTTTACAGGTTTTAAGTAGCTGGAACACCACAAAAGAATACTTGTATTTCATGAAGCATAAATGAGCTAGGTCTAGTAGCACAGGGTGATGATCCCAGCCACTTGGGAGGCTTGAACCAGGTATATCACAAACCCAGGGCCTTCCTGGGCTACATAGTGAGTTCAAGGCCAGTTTGGGCAACTTAGTGAGGCTATGTCTCAAAATAAAAGGTGAAAGGAGATCTGAAGACATAGCACAGTGGTTGAGTGTTTGCATATCTGTGTGAGGCCTTAGGTTCAGTCCTCAGGACCACAGAATTAAAGAAAAGGAAAATCCAAATGTCTGTCTGTGTTCATAAAGTTTTATTGGAGGACTGTCATGCTTATGCTAAACTCTTCAGTATGTACAATAAATTAGATCTGATTTATGGGCATGAGAGAAAATGGAGCCATGAGTCGGGGGCGGGGAGGGGATGACTGACAGGGAGATCAGAAAGCCCATGAGGACACTGGAGATGATGACACCCCCAGATCAGCATCGGGGAGACAGATCAGCTTTATTCCGGATGAATCAAGCATTATATAGTTTTAGGGAAGGGGGTAGGAATGTCCAGGGTGGGCAAAGGTCACCGGCTGAAGGCTAAGACACTGAGATGCCGCACTAGCTCTGGGGAGGCAGTCCAGGAACCTCAGTGCTGCTGAATGGGTTTCCTATAGGGGAGTTGGGGGGAAGTTGGACCTGTAATTTCCTAATGGCAATGTGACATTCCTCAGGTACGTGATGTGGGGTCCAACATCCCCCAGGTAGAGGACGCCCTGCTGACAAAGGGAGTCCACCATTTTGCACCAGAGCTCAGGGCTTTTCAGTGATGTCAGACTTTGACCTTGGCAGCAGTGTTTTCCAACAGGGTAGTATCCCAGCCCTGCCATAAATCAGTGTCCTATATGGTTGGTAGTAATGTTTCCACTGCAGTGACAGGATTAGACAGAGGCAGTCAGCAGGGGTCGCTCTCTTCACTTGCCGCTGCTCCTGCCTGTGACCATGCTGTAACCTATTAGTTATTACAAGTGCATACTCATCATCGAAAACCAAGAAGAGCACTCAGGAGGCAGAGCAAGTACGTCTCTGTAAGTTCAAGGCCAGCCTGGTGTACACAGTGAGACTCTGTCTCAACAAAAAGCAAGCAAAGAGAAGAGAGTCACGCTTATAAGATAATGGTGAAATACAGGCTTCATTATACAATGGCACTAAAGCTGTGTTAAAGGGATTCAGTATCAGGCAGCCCTGGTGGTGTGTGCCAGCAATGCCAGCATTTGGGAGGCTAAGTAAAAAGAGCTGTTGGGGTAGGAGAGATGGCTCCGTGGTTAAGAGCACTGGCTGTTCTTTCAGAGGACCTGGGTTCAATTCCTAGCACCCACATGGCAGCTCACAGCTGTCTGTAACTCCAGTTCCAGGGGATCCAACACCCTCCCACAGACAAGTGTGAAGGCAAGACACTGGTGTACATAAAATAAAAATTATTTTTTGTTGTTGTTGTTGGGGGTTTTTGTTTTGTTATTGTTGTTTGTTTTGTTTTGTTTTGTTTTTGTGAGGGGTTTTTTTGGGTTTTTTTTGTTTTTGTTTCTCGAGATAGGGTTTCTCTGTATAGCCCTGACTGTCCTGTAATAAAAATTACTTTTTTAAAAAAAGGGGAAATAAAACATCCTATTGTTATGGAGTTTGTGACCTCCGTGGAAAGAAAATAGGCTCCATTCAATTATAATTAAAAGATTTATTGATTAGCTGCTAGCAGGACAAACCATCTCTGAGCCAAATTTGAGGTGGCCTTGAGAAGGAGGTGCGGGGAAGGATTTTCAAAGGGGAAAACCATAAGAAGACCTTCAAGATCTATGCAAGCAAGAAAAAATTGCTCTGTTCTGTTCTGCCAAGTTTAAGTATTAAGGCAACTCAAAACAATCTTTGGGTATCTGTGTAAGCAAGTTGCAGAAGCCAAAAAACAAACAAAAAACAAAAACAGTCATACAGCAAGTAGATGGTCACATCTGTACATTCTTGGGTGGGGTCACTGAGTTGGCGTTACTGGGAACTCCTCTTCCAGGGACTGGAGTCAGGTAACCACTGATAGTGGCTACCAAGATGGATACCAAGCATGAAATAGCGTTTCTTTAACCTTCACAACATATCCATCTAGATCACCTGGAAGATGGGTCTATGGGTGCCATCTTGATTTAGGACAGGACCATTCCCTAGGTGTGGGGTCCCTGACTGTGTTGATGAGTAAAGAGAACGGAGCATCGGCATGCCTTGATTCATTATGTCCTGGATTTTAGAGGCAGTATGGTGACCAGCAGTTCTCTTGATTTTAGACGCAGTTCCACCAGCAGCCTCAGCCTCACACTGCCTTGACCCCCTGGGCATGATGGCGTGTGCCTTGAACTGGGAGCCAAACTAACCTCTTCCATCCTTAAGTGGCTTTTGTCAGAGATTTTATCACAGTCACAAACAAAGAAATTAAGATGCGGGGCTGGAGAGACAGCTCCGTGGTTAAGAGAACTGGCAGCTTTTCCAAAGGACCTGGGTTCAATTCCCAGCACCCACATGGTGACTCACCACCATCTGTAACTTCAATCCACCACCCTGTTCTAGCATCCAAGGGCACTGCATGCACGCCATATACAGACATGCAGTGCATGCATGTTGTATGCAGACATGCAGGCAGAGCACCCATACATATAAAGTAATGATGAAATTTAAAGAAACTAAGATGAAACAGTATTGCTAGATGAAGCAAGACACCATCTTCCCAGCTCATGGAAAAGCAGTGTGTGAGCACACAGATTGGGAAGGCTCCGTGGCATATCTCAGCACAGCAAAAAATTTTTTTTTCCCAAACTAAAAATGTGAAGACGGGACGGCAAAGAAGATGAATTTCCAATTTGTTTGTGTGCTAACAAAACAAGGAAAGCTGTTACCGGGAGTGAACTTAATCAAATTAGCTTGATTACAGCGGCTGAAGAAATGTGTCCAGAGAAAACCAAGAGCACTATTAGCCTTCCAAAGAAAATAGCTGCGAGGCGAACTGAAGACAGAGTGGGAAACATCAGTAGTCAGCTTCCAAACAAGAAGGAGGCATTCAAGTGGCTTTCTTTGGCTCTTAATGAGTTGGCAGACGTACCAAATCAAACCAGCTGCTGTTACTGACAGGGCAAACACCAGCTTTGAAGTGGCTGAGACCGAGCCTCTATAAATAGCATGTAGGAAACAATTATACGTGAGGATGTCTGTTGAAGAAGTCAAGGGGAGGAAAACTCAGCAGCACTCGACACGGACTCTTCCTAGAAGTGACAAGCCTAATAGAATTGAAAATAGGTGTGGGACAAAGGAGGTGGGTGTGGGGGTGGAGGTAGAACAAGCTTATGAAAGGCTTGGGCTGAGGCTCAGACACAGAATGTTTGCCTGGCATGTTCGTTCATGTGCAAGGCCCTGGGGCGTTGATCTTACCACCACAGACAGACAAAAGTGTTCAGTGCTTATAGACCATAGCTTCTCACTGTATCCATATCCATTGATAGATATAAAAATTAATAAATATGGAAAATCACAGAATCTTCTGCCTTGCCAGGAAACTGCTAGGCATTGTCCATTTAGCTGATATCAATTCCACAAAGGTTTGTCAGAAATTGTCTTAGTAGGGTATTATTGCTGTGAGCGGACACCATGACCAAGACAACTCTTATAAGGGCAACATCGAATTGGGGCTGCCTTACAGGTTCAGAGGTTCAGTCTATTATCATCAAGGCGCCGGACATGTGGCAGAGTCCAGGCAGGCATGGTGCAGGAGGAGTTGAGAGTTCTGCATCTTCATCTGAAGGCTGCCTGGAGAAGACTGGCTTCCAGGCAGCTAGGACAAGGGTCTTAAAGCCCATGCCCACAGTGACATACTTCCTCCAACAAGGCCACACTTCCAAATAGTGCCTTGCCACTCTCTGGGTCAAGCAAATTCAAACCACCACAGAAGTCAAAGCTGGATGAGCTGACTTGTCCAACCACCACAGGCCTCCATGGCTTAGCAGTAAGAATAGTTGACTGAGCCAGGCAGTGGTGGCGCACGCCTTTAATCCCAGCACTTGGGAGGCAGAGGCAGGCAGATTTCTGAGTTCAAGGCCAGCCTGGTGTACAGAGTTCCAGGACAGCCAGGACTCAAGGACAGCCAGGACTATACAGAGAAACCCTGTCTCAAAAAACCAAATTAATAATAATAATAATAGTTGACTGAATTCCAACTTTCCAAATAAGAAAAAAATATTTGCAGTTACAGTATCAAACACTGACCAGCCCTGAGGAGAAGCTGTGTTCTGGTGCCTTTGTGTTTCTTTTACTTTGGAGGAGTTTTGATTTGTTTAGTTTTTTGGGTTTTTGTTTGTTTTTTTTTTAAGAATTTTTAAAATTAACATGAGGGGGAACGGAGAGATGGCTCAATGGTTAAGAGCACTGACTGCTCTTCCCAAGGTCCTGAGTTCAATTCCCAGCAACCACATGGTGGCTCACAACCATCGGTAATGGAGTCTGATACCCTCTCCTGGTGTGTCTGAAGACGGCTACAGTGTATTCACATATATAAAATAAATCCTTTTTTTTTTTTAAGTTAGCATGAGGGAAGGAGATGAGAAGATGACTCAGGGGCTAACAAACTGCTGGCCACTCTTACAGAGGACCCAGGTTCAGTTCCTCGCAACCACGTGGCAGCTCACAACTGTAATCCCGGGGGATCTGACACCTCTTCTGACTTCCACAGGCATTATTACATGAATGCAGTGTGCAGACATACATTAAGGCAAAATATCCAGATACATAATAAAATAAATCTTATTTTTAAAGTTATAAAAATATGTAAGAAATAAGATTAGTATGTAAAGTAATGGGTTTCCTTTTAACATGTTCATACATACTTTGTGCACATGTGTACGTGTGTGCATGTGTGTTGTGTGTGTGCATGTTTCTGTGTGTAGAGGCACATGTATGTGCATCAGATGTACACGTATGTGCAGAAGATGTGTGTCAACCTTAGGTATAATTCCTCAGAGGCTGTCCCCTCCTCCACTTGTGTTATTGCTGTTGCAGTTTAATTGGATTTTGTTATTATCTTGTTTTTTAGGGATTTGTTTTGTTTTTCTGTTGTTTTGATTTGTGTTTTTAAAGATGTATTTAATTGTGTATAAGGGTATTTGCTCTACATATACAACTGCACACCAAAAGAGCCTCCCATGGGCCTACAGTCACAGATGGTTGTGAGCCACCATGCACTTCCTGGGAATTGAACTCAGGACCTCTGGAAGAGCAGTCAGTGCTCTTAACCACTAAGCTTTCTTACCCAGGGATGAATTCAGGTTGTCAGGGTGGCATGACCAACACTTCTACATGCCGAGCCATTCCACAGGCCCCGCCTTTTCTTCTGCCTTCAGAGTCTCATCGGCCAGGGACTCTCCAGTTCACCTGGGCTAACTGCTCTCAAGCCCCAGGGACCTCTCTGTCTCCACGGTTTCAGCACTCCCCTACAAGCCCCTTTCACTGCTGCTCATTAATGAGTGCTTTGGCTTAGATTCAAGTCTTCACGATTGTGGAACAAGCACTTTTCTTCTTTTACCTTTTTTTTAATCATTCCATTCGTTTACATCTCAAATGATATCCTTCTTTCCAGTTACCCCCTCCACCAACCCCCATCCCACATCCACCCTCCCCTTTGCCTGTATGAGAGTGATCCCCCACCCACCCGCACTCTTGTGCCCTACCGCTCCAGCATCTCTCTACTCTGGGGCATCAAACCTCCCTAGGACCAAAGCCCCCGCCCCATTGCTGTCATCCTCTGCTGCACATGTATCTGGAGCCATGGGTCCCTCCAGGTACACTCCTTAGCTGGTGGTCTAGACTCTGGGAGAACTGGGTGGTGCTAGTCTACGTTGGAACAAGCACTTTTTGACCGAGCTCCAGTCCTGTTCTTGGTTTTCTTGAGGGGGGGGAAGGGGGTGCTCATTTGTTTGTTTGTTTTTTGTTTTCAGACGAGGTCTTGTTTTTTTTGTTGTTGTTTTGAGACAAGGTCCTGTGTAGCCCAGGCTGCTCTCAAACTCACTATATAGCTGACACTGGCACTTGAATTCCTGATTATCCTGCCTCCATCTCTCTAATACTAGACCATAGGCATGCACACACCAGGTCTTCCTTCTTGTTAGTTCTCTTCCACCACCCCAGTCCCTCTGCCTGCTCCTGCTGGACCATTCCCTTCCCCAGTAGACCCCCCTCTTGTTTTATGTCACGTGTATTCTAGTCCCCTCATCTTCTTTTTTAAGGCGTTTTCCTCTGTGGCTGGAGAGATGGCTCACCGGTTAGGAGTACTGATTATTCTTCCAAAGGACCAGGATCTATCCCCAGCAGCTCAGACAATTTGTCACGACAGTCCCAGGGGTTCCCATGTCTTTCTAGCCTCTGCCAGCACCAGCCACAGCACACATGCAGGCAAAATCCCCATACAAATAAATATAAAGATACATACATCTAATAATAAAGATATTTTTCTTCTCCCAGGCCTTTGTGTTTCTTGATAAATTAAACCCAAATTTAAAAGTAAAATCATGAGAAAAAAAGAAAAAGAAAAGAAAATCTGGGCCAGAGAGACGGCTCAGAGATTAAGAGCACACTGACTGCTCTTTCAGAGGTTCTGAGTTCAATTCCCAGCAACCACATGGTGACTCACAACCATTTATAATGGGACCTGGCGCCCTCTTCTGGTGTGCAAGCATGCATGCAGGCAGAATACTATGTACATAATAAGTTTTTTTAAAAAAAAAAAAACACAAATCTATCAGTGATTTTTTAAATAAGTAGTGCCATTTTCCTCTTAACTCAGCTAGCTCCCAATAATTGAGACAGGACTATTATATTTATTTAACAAGCTTTAAAGGCACAACAACTGAGCAGTATTACTCTGTTTTAATCCTCTATGCTAACCAGGCTACCCCCTAGCCAAGGTCATGATTCTTGTATTTTATGACTTTCTCTCCTCCAGGTATTTCTCCAATGTCCCACTTCCTCTCTCTCCTACCCCTCCCCTGGCTAGGAGGAAGTCCTCCCCTATTCTTTCCCCTGCTCAGTCATTGGCTGATCAGCTAGCTTTAATGACCAATCAAGGAATAATTGGGGAGCAATGATTATACAACACTGCGAAAGAAGACTCACAGACTAAGGATTGCAACAAGATATAGAGACACAGAAATCGCCATTTGAATAATCATGGTGTCTTTACACAATGCACAATAACATTATGCCTACACATGGGACTCACATGGGAGCTAAAGAGATGGTTCAGTGGCTAAGAGCAATGGCTGTTCTTCCAGAGGACCCAGGTTCAATTCCCAGCACCAACAGGGCAGCTCACAACTGTCTATACCTCCAATTACAGGGGATCTGGCACCTTCATATATACATGTACTAATGAACATAAAAATAATCTTTATGGAAAAAAAGCAAGACAACGATGCTTGTAGCTAACGTTTGTACTCTGGCGAAGTCATGATGAAAAGAATTCTGAATCCCAGGTATGTCAAGCTTCGCTGTGTACGTCCTGTGTCATCGAAAATTGAAACAAGTGAGACATCCACTTGTACACAAATCTGCACTGAATACATTCTGAGCTCAGATTATAGGTACAGCAGCCACGGTTTGTCAGTTCTCCCATGCAAATATGAGAATGATTTCCATATGTCTAGATACATTTATCAAGCAAATGAGGAGCAACCACCCACATTCCAGATGGAAATAATCCATGAAACGATGACACATTTAAGGAAACATCAAGAGGGGAATCTAATAGAATCTGTAACTGTCTCCCAAGTGATGAATATTCTCAATAAAGAGAGTATGTTCATAGACGTGTATCAGTGTTGGCAGGGCCAAATATCTTATACAGTAGCTGTATTGTGAAAGAATTTTTCAAAGGTAAAATATGTAATATTTCATTAAAGACAAGCATCTCCTTCCTATTTTTTATTGTCTATATTCTTTGTTTATATTCTGAATGCTTTCCCCTTTCCCAGTTCCCCCCTCCCCAATCGATCTCATAACCCTCTTCCCTCCTCCCATTTCCCAATCACCCCCCTCCCATTTCCCTGTCCTGGTACTCGCCTACAATGCTGGATCAACTCTTTTCAGAACCAGGGCCCTCTCTTTCCCTCTTCTTGGGTATCATTTGATATGCTAATTGTGTCTTGAGAATTCAGAGCTTCTGGGCTAATTAATACCCACTTATCAGTGATTGCATTCCATGTGTATTCTTTTGTGATTGGGTTACCTCACCTAGGATGATATTTTCCAGTTCCAACCATTTGCCTAAGAATTTCATGAATTCATTGTGTTTAATTGCTGAGAAGCATTTCCTTTCTAATTTCTTTCTTTTCTTTTCTTTTCTTTTCTTTTCTTTTCTTTTCTTTTCTTTAGTTTTGTTTGGTTTGGTTAGTTTTGAGACAGGGTTTCTCTGTATAACCCTGTATAACCTGGAACTCACTCTGTAGACCAGACTGGTCTTGAATTCAGAGATCTCCTAGCTCCTGCTTCCTGAGGGCTGGGATTACAGAAGTGTGTAGTGGAAAATGGTTAAAATATAATACCGCCCTGCCAGGCCTCTGCTCCAAGTCCCATTGCGGGTCCCACTCTCCCGCCCAGCCCCCACTACTTCCAAGTATCCGGTAAAGCATGACTCTTAAACTTGAATAGTTAACCAAATATATTAATGTATATGAAACTCCCAATTACATAATGCCAATTTACAATGATAACCTTTTATCTCAACATTTCTAACCTCAAAGCACCGCTCCCTCGTGCAGCTTCCCGGCTCCCTCTGTCTCCGCCCCGCTTTCTCTTAGCTCCTCCCACCTTCTCTTAGCTCCTCCTCCTCTCTCCCCTCCAATCACTGGCCTCTCACTGCCTCCGTGTGAATAGATAAATATCTTGCCAGGCTGTGGTGGCGGAGGCCTGTAATCCCAGCACTCTGGGAGGCAGAGGCAGGTGGATTTCTGAGTTCGAGGCCAGCCTGGTCTACAGAGTGAGTTCCAGGACAACCACGGCTATACAGAGAAACCTTGTCTTGAAAAAATCCAAATCCAAAAAAATAAATAAATAAAATATCTTGCAACAGGGTGTGCCATCCTTCCTAGCACAAGACAAGCATTTTTCTACGGATTTTTCCCCTGTTTTCAAGTTTTGTTGTTTGTTTTTAAAGAGTCTGTTTTTTGTTTGTTTGTTTGTTTGTTTGTTGTTTTTGTTTTGGTTTGGTTTTTTTTGGTTTTTGGATTTGATTTTTTCGAGACAGGTTTCTCTGTGTAGCCCTGGCTGTCCTGGAACTCACTCTGTAGACCAGGCTGGTCTGGAACTCAGAAATCTGCCTGCCTCTGCCTCCCAGAGTGCTGGGATTACAGGCGTGCGCCACCACCGCCCGGTTTAAAGAGTCTGTTTAAAAGAGCTCAGCTGGCCTTGAACTACAATGACCTCCAGCTCTTTCCTGTGCTTCCTGCCTCCATCATCCAAATTCTGGATTTGCAGGCACATATCATCACCACTTCCAACTTTGCAATCGATTATGGGGAGAGGAAACAAGAACTTTCAGCCTCCGTTACACACTCAAGTTCAGTGTCAATAATCACATAACAATGATCGGTTTTCAAATATTGAAATTGTGTATCTGATATAAGGACTACTGAGTGTGGTGTATGTATGGGCTTACAGAATATAATACAGACTTTATATTTAGTATATGCTGTTAAGTTAGACTTGCTAATATTTTATTGACTTTATTTCCTTTGGTGTTCATGAGGTAGTAATTTTGTATTTTTGTATTATCCTCCTTTAGTCTTGATATGAAGTATGCTAATTAATTTTCCATCAATATAATAATATGCTTCAAGAAATTTTTTTTTATGTAAGTCTGCTTAGGTCCAGAGAGGTGTCTCAGCCATTAAGACTCCTTGATGCTCTTCCAAAGAACCCACATCAGACAGCTCCCAACTGCCTGTCCCTCTAGCTTCAGGGATCCAACCCCCTGCTGTCTTTGCAGGCATCTGTATACACAATGCCCATACCCACACATGAGAAAGCACTGTTGACCCCACAGCAGACGTGTGGTAGCCAAGACAGACTTAATCCCAGCACTTGGGAAGCAGAGGCAGGCAGATCTGTGAGTTCCAGGACAGCCAGAGCTACACAGAGAAACCCTGTCTTGGGGATAGGGGGATTCTGGGGATAGCCTAGTCTCCCCTTGCTCTCCGATGCCTCCAGCAACCTCCTCAGATGTTGGTGTCATCTGAGACTGCACTCCTGTTTAACAGAAATCTGCACGTAGAGAAATTCTGTTGGTTGTGACAATAAAGTCTTAGTTCATCGATGCTTATTGTACCCCGCTCCTGAATTTGTTTTGGTCTTAGAGTTAACTCCCCAGAAATACTTTCAGAGAGTGGCTTGGGAGATAGAAGTAAAATGTTTGCTTGCATAAGCATAAAGCCTTGAGCTGTATTCCCAGAACTGACATTAAAAAGTCAGGTGTGGCCGGGCGGTGGTGGCGCAACACCTGTAATCCCAGCACTCTGGGAAGCAGAGGCAGGCGGATTTCTGAGTTCGAGGCCAGCCTGGTCTACAGAGTGAGTTCCAGGACAGCCAGGGCTACACAGAGAAACCCTGTCTCGAAAAACCAAATCCAAAACAAAAAACAAACAAACAAAAAATGTCAGGTGTGGTGATGTGCACCTGTAACCCCAGCACTGGGGGAGGGGTGTGCAGGAGGAGTAAGAGGTTGGGGCTGTCTTAGTCAGGGTTTCTACTGCTCTGACAAAACTCAGTGACCAAAAAGCAAGCTGGGGAGGAAAGGGTTCATTAGGCTTACACTTCCACATCACAGTTTATCACCAAAGGAAGCCAGCGCACAGGAACTCGAGCAGGGCAGGAACCTGGAGGCAGGAGCTGATGCAGCAGCCATGGAGGGGTTCTGCTTACTGGCTTGTGTCCCCTGGCTTGCTCAGCCTGCTTTCTTATAGAATTCAGACCACCAGCCCAGGAACAGCACCACTCACAATTGGCCCTCCCGGCTTGATCACTAATTGAGAAAATGCCTTACAGCTGGATCTCAAGGAGGCATTTCCTCAAGGGAGGCTCCTTTCTCTGTGACTCTGCTTATTGGTCAAGTTGACACACAAAACCAGCCAATACAAAGGTCATCTTCAGCTAGTCTTGAACTACATGAGACCTTGTCCCATATATATATATATAAATTTACACACACACATACACACATATTTGAGACACATTTGGGGGTCCTCAACACTCCTTGACCTCTTTCAGAGCACTGGGGTCCCTCCATATTCTTCCCCCACCTGGCATTGATTTGAGAACACCCAGACCGATCTGATACTTGGTCCCTGGATAGGTAACCTGTTTATCGCGTATCCTCTTGTCTGCTAAGTATTTTGTCTTCACCAGTTACGACACTGTGCCGTGGCTGGTGTGGAGCGCCATCTGTCTCCAAGAAGACTGCAATCCAAGGACTTCCTGAATCTATAATTAGTGTGCCTTCTCTGTCGCTCACCCCAGCAGTTAATGGTCTGTCCTGCTCCCTTCTAATGACTCTTTGAAGATGGTTATCTCCTGCCTGACACAACCTCTTCCATTCACTGAGGATATCAATTTCACTCTTTAAATTTCTTTCCCAGCGCTGGTGAGATGGCACAGAGGTTAAGAGCACTGGCTGTTCTTCCAGAAGTCCTGAGTTCACTTCCCAGCAACCACGTGGTGGCTCACAACCATCTGTACTGGGCTCTGACGCCCTCTGCTGGCTGGTGGATGTTTATGCAGCAGAGCACTCACACATTAAATAAAAATAAATACATCTTTTTAAGAATCCAGGAAAAAATTAATTTCTCTTTCATTCTCCCTCTCCCCCTCCCCCTCCCCCTCTCCCCCATCTCCCCCTCTCCTTCTCCCCCTCCCCTCCCCCTCTCTACCTCTCCTCCCCTTCCCCCTCTCCCTCCATCTCCCCCTCTCCCCCTCTCCCCCTCCCTTCCCCTTCCCCCTCTCCCCCCATTTCCCCCTCTCCCCCTCTCCCCCTCTCCCCCTCCCCTCCCTTTCCCCTCCCCTCCCCTTCTCCCACTCTCCTCCTCTCCCCCTCTCCTCTCTCTCTCCCTTTCTCTCTCCCCCTCCCTCTCCCCTCTCCCCTCCCCTCCCCCTCCCCCTCCTCCCCCTCCCCCTTCATCCCTCTCCCCCTCTCTCTCCCCCTCCCCTCCCCCCTCTCCCCCTTCCCCCTTCTCCTCTCCCTCTCTCCCTCTCTCTCTTTCTCCCTCCCTCTCTCTCCCCCTCTCCCCTCCTCTCTCCCCCTCCCCTCTCCCCCCTTCTCCCCCCCTCCCCTCCCTCTCCTTCCCTCTCCTCTTCCCTCCCCCCTTCCCCCTCCCCCTCCCTCCCCCTTCTTACCCCCTCTTCCCCCTCCCTCTCTCTCCCCCCTCCTCCTTCTCCCCCTCTCCCTCCCTCACTTCCCCTCCCTCTCCTCCCTCGCCCCCCCTCCCCCCCTCCCCCTCTCTTCTCTCTCTCTCTCTCTCCCTCTCTCTCTCTCTCTCTCTCTCTCTCTCTCTCTCGTGTGTGTGTGTGTGTGTGTGTGTATGTGTGTGTGAATGGCCTTGCTCATTTGTTCACTCTACTACTGACCTACATCCTACATTCTTTGAAGTTTTTGTTTTCTTTTATTTTGAAGTTTTTTGTTTTGTTTTTTGAAAGAATATCTCATTATATAGCTCACTTAGGTTTTCCTCAAACAATCCTCCTGCCTCAGCCTCCCAAATTCTGCAGACTTACAGAAATGTGCCACCACCCCAGCTTAAAAATTTTTTAAACACACTTCACCTCCCCTTTGGTTTTTCATGACAGGGTTTCTCTGTATAGCCCTGGCTGTCCTGGAACTCAGAGATCTTCCTGCCTCTGCCTCTTGAGTGCTGGGATTAAAGGTGTGTGCCCCTACTCTCAGCTTTAAAAGTACATTATCTCTATATGTGATAGTCAAGACTCTCTTGACGAGCACACTTCTACTGGGGGATTAGCAATGCTTTCTCATGTTCTTGGCCTCCTCAAAAGCTTGATTATTTTTCTTGGTTATTTTTCTGAATGTTAATCGTTGCTTCTGGATCCCGACCCTAGCCTTTGTATGAGTGAGGACCCCACCTCTGACTCCATGAATTGCAGAGATGGAATATCAGTGTCCACAAGCAAGAGGATCACCCCAGGCTTTGGCCCGTTACAGGTCCTCCTGGAGGCAGATCCTCTGCTCCAGCTGCATGGAGAGTATCAGCTGCTCCTCTGCAGAAGAGCCAAACAGCCCTGCTCTAGTCAGCGCCCAGCAGCTCCTGGACCAGCTGCCGCCTCTGCACTCAAATGGCCTACATGGCCTCTCTTGGTTTTCTCAAGACATTTAAAATAACTTGGATCTGCCAGGCATGGTGGCTCATGCCTAACATCCCAGAGCATGGGAAGCAAAGGCAGGTGGATATCTGTGATTTTTATAGACAGCTTGGTCTATATAATGAGTATCAGGATAGCCTGGGCTACATAGTGAGACCTGTCTCAAACATACACATAGATAGATAGATAGATAGATAGATAGATAGATAGATAGATAGATAGACTAAAATTGATCCCCTTTCCACATTTACCTTCTTTGATAATTGCTATCTACTCTATGTTCCTTCCTGTTTTTTTAAATACAGTTAGAGATGTATTTGTATTATCTGTATTATATGCATGTGGTGGGGGGGAGGGTATGCATGAAGGCTGTGGAGATCAGAGATGGGCACTGGGAACTGAACTCAGCTCCTGCGAGAACAGCATACACTCTTAACCACTGAGCCGTCTGTTCCGCCCTGGAGATTAATGTCTATTTTCCTGTTGATCCTGTAAGTGTGAAGAGAAAGGAAGGCCAGAGCCCGTGCTCAGCTCTCAGGCTATCGTCTGATGGGCACTTTCCAGCTTCTCTCAGTGGCCTTTTTCCTTGAGGTTTAGGGTGAAACCTTAAAACACTTAGCCAGTCATTTTTCGGAAGGTGACGTGATTCTCCTTAACTGAATTTTAGGGTTTTTTTTTTTTTTTCTTTCTTTCTTTTTTTTTTTTTCCCTGCCCCTTCCTGGACATCTGAAAGTTCCCGAGTTGGGCGGTGTTATGGGAATAGGAAGAGAGTCAGGTAGCTCAGGGCCTGTGGGAATGCCAGGTGCTTTGGGGAAAGCACTGCCTGCCACAGGAGATCCAGGCTTCAGGAGGAGGGGTCCATACAGGGGTCCAAGATCCTATCACTGAAACATGCTTGTAGAAACTGCTCTGAGAAGCACTGACCCTCCCCTGGGCCCACAGGGGAGCTACAAGAGATACAAGACAAAAGCCTGGCATGTGCGCCTGCATTTCCTGTCTGTCTCTTTCCCTTTAGGTCACCTGGTGACCTCTGCAGGCCAACTGTCAACCGCCCAAGGAATATCTGAACTATCTCATTCCCTCCAAGGCACAGAAATGAGACTGACCTAAGTATGCAGTCACCTTAAAACCCATGAGCTCCCAAACCTCCAAGACAGACGGCCCCCAGATGACAGCTGTTGTCTTTGAGGACAAGGCTGCACCCTGGAGCCCAAGCAACCATCCCTAAGGACCACTTTGCCCCGTCAAGCAAGAAGGACTTGTGTAGAGCATCTTGCAGGACTGGAACAGAGACAAGGATTAAGAAGCCCACCCCCGGACCATGCCTAATGATGCCTACCTACCTCCTGCCCCTTGCACCAGTTCTACTTAAACCTAAAGTTGATTTCAGAGCCTTAAAATGGACTTGCAGCTCCATTGACTGAATCTCCTGTTTCTCTCCATTCCTTGTCCCTTTAATTGGCATCCTGGAGATGGGTGACCAAGCCCAGCTGGTTAGGGCCGCCAGAACCTCCCAGGCTTTACTCTACAAACTGCCGCTCCATCACTGAAGCAAATCATGTTCCATGGGATAGGAAAGGGCGCCTGTGCTCTGTCACAGCCAGAACTTGAGTGTCACCTTTCTATCCTTGGCTGCGTGAGTTGTCTCTGCCGAGCAACAGGGCTCTGACTGGGTAGAAGCCTGAGCCAATGAAAGTGCGTGGAGGCTGAGAGTCAGTGAGAGGGTCTGTCACTACTCAGGCAGGGTAAGGCGGGTCTGCGCAGAAGGAAAGCTGGCCGCGACCACTGTCTTCTCACAACGGGGAGGATCCCACTTGTTTCCAATCGTGGGAATCAGAAGTCATCTCCAAAGCCGGGCGGTGGTGGCGCACCCCTGTAATCCCAGCACTCTGGGAGGCAGAGGCAGGCGGATTTCGAGGCCAGCCTGGTCTACAGAGTAAGTTCCAGGACAGGCAGAGAAACCCTGTCTCAAAAAAACCAAATCCAAAAAAAAAAAAAAACAACAAAAAAAAATTTTTTTAAATTTAAAAAAAAAAAGTCATCTCCAATTCAGAATGAAGAGTTATAGAGAGATGTAGGACTGGAGAAAAGGCTCAGTGGTTAAAAACATTTGCTGCTCTCAGTAGAGGACCAGAGTTCCCAACAGCCATACCAAGTGAGTCACAAGCACCTAGAACCCAAGTTCCAGGAGACGGAGAGCCTCTTTCTGGCTTCCACAGACAGCTGTCCACATGTGCACACACCTACACACACCTGCACACAGACATAACCACAACATATGATCTTTTTAAAAAAATAATTTTTTAAAAAAAAGAGTAATTTGGAAGGAGAGCTTACCGAGTTTATAGTGGGATTGAAGGTCTTATGCAATTTCGGTGTAGATACAGAAGCAAGCAGCGCCAGATGCGGCAGCACATGCCTTTAATCCTAGCACTTGAGTGGCAGAGGCGGGCATTAGAGGTCAGCCTGGTCTCCAAATCAAGATTCGGGACAACCAGCACTACACAGAAACACCCTGTCTTGAAAATCAAAAACTCCAGAAGCCAGCTCAGCTGTGCCTGTGCTCGCTGGCACAAATACATCTCCAGTCTGTCCACTGAAAAGGATTCTTTTATTTTTGCTCTGATACAGAGTTTTGCTACAGAGCAAAAACACTGCAGCCCCAGAAATTGCCATGTAAATTGCCTTGAGCTCGCAGCAATCCTCCTGCCTTTCCATCTTAAGTGCTGAGATCACAGGCATGGACCTCTAGGCCCGGCTGCTCAGTCTCTTTGGATTCTACAAATGGTCAAAGTCAGCCATTTTTTTTAACAACCACCAGTATGTAAAGTCTGTGTCTTTGTTGCTGATGCTGATTATTTTGTAGCTTTCTATTGAGATGTAATTAACAATGTGTATGTTTAAGGTATACAATGAGATGCTTAGAAGAGACAAAAACATGTCCCTGAAATGTGGAGATCACAAGGCCTAGCTCAGGAAGCTGAGGCTCAGAGAAAAGTGACCATGACCACGTGACAGTGCAAGGCAGAGACAAAGATCTGACCAGGCTCTCAGGGCATCCATCCCTGCGACACTAAATATAAGACACAAGAAGGCAAGAACAGAGAAGTCCTTCAGAGAGGGCATAAGACACCAAGGCTGAACAGACACAGGACAGGGCAGTCTTGCAGGGAAAGACTCAGATCTCAGAGACCCTCCCTTTCTGTAAGAGTCTTTGGGAGTGCACTATCCAGACAGGAAGAGGGGCCGCCTAACCTGGGCTACCTATTGACCTTTGCCATTCCCCAATCCTAATCCCACCTATGGACAACATGTACAGGAAGAAATGTTCAGAAAGCCTAGCGCTGCCTGAATCGCCACTTACAGAGGAAAACAAAGCTAAAACTCCCTCAGCTCCTGGGTCTGTGTCACCCGAGGTCTGGCTTCTCACAGAGGTAGAACTTCCTACACTGGCCAGATGTGGAGAAAGGTGAACCTAGTCTCGTGGGGAGGGTGAGGCTCAAGAGAAAAATAGGAATAAAAATCTGGTGTGGATGGGAGGGGTGACGCATGACTTTAATCCCAGCACTGGGGGGGGGGGGGGGCAGAGGCAGGTGGATTTCTGAGTTCGAGGCCAGCCTGGTCTTCAGAGTGAGTTCCAGGACAACCAGGGCTACACAGAGAAACCCTGTCTTAAAAAAAAAAAAAAAAGGAGACAAGAACCCAGGGTTGCCACTTCCCCTAGTGAGCTAGTGTACAAACTGTCAAGACTTTCCCATCATGCCCTCCTGGAATTTGTTAGAGAGAAACTCCACATAAGACCACCACCTCACTGCTTTATTGGGAGGGGAATACATTCGGTCACAATACAAGGCCCCGAACCCAGCAAGACCTCCAGCTCAAGATGCATCTGGCTGGCTGAAATTCGGTATTGGCCCTTGATGACACCCCTTGAAGAGCAAGCATGACACCTCCAGTGAGACTGGATGGTCCGGACAGCTTTAAGCAACCGGCAGTAACGCCTGCGGATACGCCACATGCGGATCCAGGACTGCAGCCTGACGACTGCCCACTGCTCCTGTTGGAAATTATCCAGCATGGACTGCCGCCTCCTCTCCATAATCCTTGGCAGTATCAGCCGCCACCAGCATTGGATGATCCAGGCACTGAGGGCTGCGTGCAACAGCGACCGACGTACCAGTGTACCGCGCCACCAAGCTTGGATCTTTATAACTTGGTCCATCTCAGAAACCTCCTGGTTTTCTTTGGACTTGCAAAGAAAAAGAGGAAATGCTCAGTGAGTTTCCTCACCCACCTCAGCACAAGGAGATGCTGAGAAGGGCCCTGATTCCTTGTCCATCACCGCCCCTCCCTTTTCCCCTGAAATTCATAGCCTTGATCAGGACACTGGCTGGGACTAGAAAATTGGGTTGGTGTCCTGCTCTGTCCTTCACCCTCTGGCTTCAGGCCACCAGCAGCTCACCATGTTTCTTGAGTCTCAAGCCCTGGCATTGTAACTTCCCCATAGACGAGGTTAGCAAAACCTGTGAGCCCACACATATGACATAGTTATGCCAGGCTGAGCCTGCCCGCCTAACCAGGACCAGGTCCCTTCCCATTAGAAGCTTCTGGGGAATTGGCGGCCCCTATTCGCGTCCCTCTTGACTCTCCCCAGTCCTTGACCTTCTCCTCCCTCTTGTTGAACCCTCATGTTAAGTTTCTTTAACTCATACAGCCCAATCTTCTCTTCCCCGTTCTTTTCTCTTCCCACCCTGCCCCCATCATGTGTGTATTAGTGTATGTGTGTGAATGTATGTGTGTGTATATATGTATGTGTAAGTATATGTGTGTATGTGTGTATATGTGAGTGTATGTGATTTTTTTATGTGTGAGTGTATATGTGTGTTTATGTGTATGAATGTGTATATGTGATGTGTTTATGTGTATGTTTATGAGTGAGTTTGTGTATGTGTATGAGTGTGTTTATGTATGTGTATGTGTTTGTGTGTATGTATGTGTCTGTGTGTGTTATGAGTATGTAAATGTGTGTATTTGTGTATGTATGTATGTATGTATGTATGTGTGTATGTATGTATGTGTGTATGTATGTGTATGTATGTATGTGTGTATGTTATGAGTATGTAAATGTGTGTACTTGTGTATGTATGTGTGTATGTATGTATGTGTGTATGTATGTGTCTGTGTATGTGTGTATGTATGTGTTGAGTCTGTGGCATCTTTCCTGGCCTCAACCTTTCCTACGTGTCTCAGCCTTCCACGTGCCGGGACAATTGGTGTGTACCATTAAGCCTGATGACTTTTGCAGTTCTCATCTTAACTGACAAGCAGACATATGTGCAGAAGCATAAACATACACACAGTAAGCCAACTTCCCACCATCTTAGCTATTCTATTCCATAAGCGCGTTCCCTGCGTCAGCCCCAGTCCCTTGGTCTGAGCCAAGGGTTTCCCAACTTCACACTAACATTGTCTGCTTTCCGTTTCTGAACCAGAGTTTTAGCCTGGAAAGGAAACAGGCGAGGGCGGCGATGAGTGGTCATTTGCCGGGCTCTGAGCTCTGGACCGTGCAAAGGACAAGGGCCGGAGGAGACACCTAGGCCCGATCTCCTCCTACCTCTGCCTTCTCTGTTTCTGAGGACAGATCAGCTGGCTGTTGCTTCTCCTGAGGGGCATCGTCAGTAGGTGCATTAAGGTCTTCAGGCTTCTGCTGTTCCTCTTCCTGTGCTCAGCAATTGGGGAAGTCAGGGGTGGGACCGCCATCTCCCCTCGCTGTTCCGTACCCACACATCCCTGACTTCCAGAGCGCCCCAGACTCTCTCTTCCCCCGCCCCCCCCCCAACTACATTTTGTGAGCCAGGGTTTCTCTGTGTAGCCCTGGCTGTTCTGAAACTCGTTCTGTAGTCCAGGCTGGTCTCAAATTCAGAGATCCGCCTGCCTCTGCCTCCTGAGTGCTGGGATTAGGTAGCCACACAGCTACTTCCTTCCCAGACCCTGAGGCATCAGAGGGCCCCCTCGTCCCGAGAGATCTATAGAATGTACAGGCATGGTGTGTCTGCCCTCACTTGCTCACCATTGTTCACGCATGGATTGGGTGTAGGTGGTTCAAATCCCCTCAGGTCTGTGCTGCTCAGGCGCTGGCATGAGCAGAAAGCAGAGGGTGGCCCATGATGTCACAAGGGCAGCTGTGACTCAGGCAGCAGTGGAGTCACTTCCAAGGAAAGAGCAGAGTGGGGCTTGTTTGCTTGTTTGGTCTTTTCCTGCCATAAATGCCCAGAGCCCTGGCCTCAAGGCCGGGTCACCGGAATCACTGGTCCGTTGATGTGAAGGTGTACAATGAACCATTGATAACACCTCATTCCCATTTCCAAATAATCAATCATTTATTTAATGATTTGTAGTCTGCTCATACCTTCAGACAAGACGGGGCACATTCAGAGTGGTAGGGCCATAGATCGCTTATACCTTCAATACTATATACATATTTAAAAAGTAGGGAGTTAAGTCAGACATGGTGGGCAGCCTTTAATTCCAGCACTCAGGAAGGTGAGGCAGGAGGATTGCTTTGGGAGTCAAAGCTAGCTCAGGGGCTGGAGAGATGGCTCAGCGGTTAAGAGCACTGACTGCTCTTCCAGAGGTCCTGAGTTCAAATCCCAGCAACCACATGGTGGCTCACAACCATCCGTAACGAGATCCTATGCTCTCGTCTGGTGGCTCTCACATATGTATAAATCTTTAAATAAATAAATAAGTAAACCTTTAAAAAACGCTAGCTCAGAGTCTCAAAAGGTAAAAATGAGTTGGATCTCTCATGCCTAGGTACATTTGTAAGTAAAGAAACCTCAGATCACGATGGCTATATTGAGCAATATCAGAACAATGATACATGGATCTGAACATGAAGGCAAGGGAGGTGAAAGGCATTGACACAACCGTTAGAGACCATGGAGCCACTGGTGGCTGACATGCAACCGACCCGCCCAGTGCCCAGGAGACCCAAGAACCAGCCTGGGCTCCGTCATCTCAGTTCTGGGCTCAGGTTCCTCTTCTTCTTCTGCCCTTAGAGATGACAGGGATCCAGGCAGGCAGCTGCTACCCAAGGGGAAGCCTTTCTGCTGCCCCTCCCACCTCCCAAAGACCCATCTCAACAGCACCAGCACAAGGCCTGGAGTCCATTCAGAGCCATGGTCCCCGGAGTCACTGGGTGGTCCTTTCAGAATGTGCATATTTAGTGTAGGATAGGAGAGTCTACTGAAGGGGAGGGGGTCATGCTGTGAGGCTAGAAGTGTCAGTGTGAAGTTAATGGGGTGAGGGAGATGTGGAAGGGGGGAAGAGGGCACTACGGAACGATGCATTAGCCTCTATTCAGAAAGCATAAGGAACAGGACTTTATTACAACTTTTTTTACCTCTCAAATCAGAGAGAAAGAGAGAGAAAGAGACAGAAGGAGAGGGAGGGAAAGCAGGAGGGGAGGAGGGAGGGAGAGAGAGAGGGAGGGAGAGAGGATAAAATATGAGAGAATGAGAGAATTTAAATTAAAATTATTTTTGGATTTTCCAGACAGGGTTTCTCCATGTAGCCCTGGCTATAGACCAGGCAGTCCTTGAACTCAGAAATCCTCATGCCTCTGCCTTTTTTTTGTTTTGTTTTGTTTTTGTTTTTTTGTTTTTTTGGATTTGGTTTTTTCGAGACAGGGTTTCTCTGTGTAGCCCTGGCTGGAACTCACTCTGTAGACCAGGCTGGCCTCGAACTCAGAAATCCGCCTGCCTCTGCCTCCCAGAGTGCTGGGATTACAGGCGTGCGCCGCCACCACCACCCGGCTATGCCTCTGCCTTTTAAAAGACCTTTAAAGAGGTAAGTTAGCTGGAGCGATGGCTCAGTGTTTAAGAGCACTGACTGCTTTTCCAGAGGTCCTGAGTTCAATTCCCAGCAACCACATGGTGGCTCAAAACCATCTGTAATGGGATCTGATACTCTCTCCTGGTGTGTCTGAAGACAGCTACAGTGTACTCATATACATAAAACAAATCTTTTTAAAAATGCTTTAAAAAAAAAAAAAGGTAAGTTGGGGTCTATCTCAAGGTTCTTAGGTCACTGAAGTTGCTTCCCTCGGAAAGGACTATTGCAGGGTTCACCCTGAATTTCCCGTTTCTTGATGATGTAGCGCCTCAGTAGAGGTCAGCTAGCGCTGACCATGACCTACATTAACAAAGTGAAGGAGAAATCTCATGTTCTAAGAGAACACTGAGACTGATGTAAATGCCTACGGGACCGTGGTTCTGGGGCAGAAGGAAAAACTGCCCCATGTGATTCAGATCCCTCAGTGTCGTTCTGGGTGGGGATGAAGGGAGCCAGAAATAAGAGGCATCTGGGGGAGCTTACGATTCCAAAGGGGGGAAAAAACATTTTCAAGGAGCTGGTGATGCGGCTCAGATTAAGAACACCCATTCTATCAGAGGCCCTGAATTTCAGTCCCAATACCCACACCGAGCCCGTGACTCCAGCCCCAAGGGATCATTGTCCTCCGCTGGCCTCCAAGGCCACTGTGTTCACACAACATCCACAGACACAAAAGCATACACAGAAATACAAATAATGAAGTGTGTACAGGGTTTTCAAGATAATCTTAAGAGGAATGAGCCCGGCTTTTATTTCTGAAAACGCGCAGAGATGAACTGAATACCTTCTGCTGGCCTCCCAAGTCTAGGACTCTCTGGAACGGTGCTGACGACACACCAAGTCACTTTGATGTCTGCACCTTCGTAGGTGGATTATACACAGAAAAGCATGTTCTCTCTGGCATGAAGAATGCATGAGGTTGTGTTGGCGGCCGGTGAAGAACGTGCTGACATGGGTGACGGTGACGGTACCACTCTGGAGTTAGAGGACTGGGAGACTGGGTAGCATTAACCCACAGTGCAGAGATAAATCTGCCTTTTATGCTAGTCAGCATAGGTGTTTATCTACCTACGCACTGTGTTCCAGAGGAGTCTCCTGAGTACTAGTTCTGGAATAATCCAGTCTAGACCTAAAGTCCCCAGGAGAAAGGAATCACGCACTCAGCCTTGATGTAGAAGAAAGAGCGTAAGACCACTCTTTGTGCTGGGCAGTGATGGTGCACGCCTGTAATCCCAGCACTTGGGAGGCAGAGGCAGGCAGATTTCTGAGTTCGAGGCCAGCCTGGTCTACAGAGTGAGTTCCAGGACAGACAGGGCTATACAGAGAAACCTGTCTTGAAAAAAACAAACAAACAAAAAAAAAAGACCACTCTTTTTTTTAAAAAATAAAAGGTTTATTTATTATATGTGAGTACACTGTAGCTGTCTTCAGACACCAGAAGAGGGCATCAGATCTCATTATGGATGGTTGTGAGTCACCATGTGGTTGCTGGGATTTGAACTCAGAACCTTCAAAAGAGCAGTCAGTGCTCTTAACCACTTCTTCTGAAGAGAGAATCCTTCACATTCCATAAAACTCTACAGACTTGGCAGGAAAACATGTCTCTGAGTTTGGGGGTGGGGGTTGGGTGCTCAGGAGTGAGTCTTCTCCCTCACTTCCAAGGACACAGAGCTTGGGTAGTAAGCCCAGATAAAACGCCACCTCATCATCCACCATAGGAGTGCTCTTTCAGTCAGGACAAAACAAGGATGCGAGTAGGTGGAAGAGCCGCCCGGGTCCAGAAGGACTGGACCGGAAGACAGGACCTGCTCTTCCTGCGTCCCTGAGCCCAGCTCCAGGCTTAGGCGCACCCACGAGAGAGCTGTGCTCACCACATTCCCTGTCACAGGCTCAACCCCAATCCTCATGGACACGGCACAGCGCCAAGGAAAGCTACCGATCGCCAGAGGCTTGGAGGGCTGGCAGTAGCGGAACCAGGGAGTGATCTGGGAAAGACCATGTTCAAGTAACACAGCCAGAGGCAAAGACCATGTTCAAGTAACACAGCCAGAGGCAAAGTACGCGCACACAACACACACAGACACACACACACACATGCACGCACACACGCCACAGGCAGCACTTCAGTCATGCCAGAGGAAGACCCAAATGCAGACCTGCATCCTTCCTTCTGACTTCCTGGCAGGTGTAGCCTGGCTGCTCCTGGAACCCTCTCCTGTCTGACCTGGAATCCTGCCATCTGCCTACAGAGCCTACAGTTCTCCTCAGCACTCTATGCTCTGGCTATTCTATTCACACACACACACACACACACAATTTTTTAAAAACAATTTATTGCCGGGGCAGTGGTTAGTCCTAGGACTTGGGAGGCAGAGGCAGGCGTATTTCTGAGTTCGAGGCCAGCCTGGTCTACAGAGTGAGCTCCAGGACAGCCAGGACTATACAGAGAAACCCTGTCTCCAAAAAAAAAAAAAAAAAAAAAGATTTATTTTATGTAGATGAATACACTGTAGCTGTCTTCAGACACACCAGAAGAGGGCATCAGACATCATTACAGATGGTTGTGAGCCACCAATGTGGTTGCTGGGAATTGAACTCATGGCCTCTGGAAGAGCAGTCAGTGTGCTTACCTGCTGAGCCATCTCTTCAGCCCCCATATTCACCCATATTTTTAAAATTAAAAAAAAAAGTCCGTTCCACCCCCACCTGGCTGTCCTGGCCTCAGTGAGCAAACCACCACTGGTCATTGCTTTCACGTCCCCACAGCCCCACAGTCATCTGTGAGCTCGGCCTCCAAGCCCCACCGCTAACAGTGTCCCTCCTCTGCTGCCGGCTCATTACCCCCACCATCTCACCTGTCACACTATTCCTGCCCCTGCCTGGGCCCCCTTCTTCCTCCACCTCCCCACCCCTGACCACTCACTCCTCCTTGCCCCAGTTCTCTATTTATCAGGACGGCTCCCGCCGTGGCATGCACGCAGAGCACTACCTTCAGAGGCCAGCTCTCTCCTTCCACTATCTGGGTTCTGAGGATCGAACTCAGGTCGTCAGGCTTGGCAGCAAGCACCTTCACCCAGAGCCATCTCATCGGCCCGGTTATCTTTTCAATGTGACCCAAGACTGGGTCCCAATCCTCTCATGGTTTCCTATAAAACCCCAGGACTTTCCAAGGGTTCAAGCACCCACCATCTCCCTCCCTGACCCACCACACCGGCACCTCTTGACCTCTTGACAGCAGACCTCCCCACTCCTCCACTGCTGCACCCCATGACAGCAGTGAACCCCGATCTGTACAAGCACATCTTCCCAGCAGGGTCCCTGCCTAGCTCTATCAGACGGAAAATCTCTTCCCCAGTTCTGACCTTGTCCCCAAGCACTTCCGGGGCAGGGTATCCCTTCCAGGTTCCTGGGCTGGAGTAGGCAGGGAGGCGGGGTCAGCCTGCGCTGTAGGCTCTGCTAGCTTCCACTGGGTCCTCAGACCCCAGATTAAGCCTTCACACAGGAATGGAAAGCCATGGTTTCTTGGCTGATGGGTAAGCAACTCTGACCCCATCAGCCTATTCTTGAGAGCAGCTGTCTAACGACGGCATGCAAGAGCTACCTGAAGTTCCCACCCAGTCCTAGGAAAACAAAAGCCTTCAGCTGAGAGCTGAGAGAGTCCAGTCCTTCCCACACCTACCCTTACCCTCCCAGAAGCCAGAGGAACAAGGAAGAACAAGGTCTAAAATAGGATGCTTTAATACAAAAGAGGGCGGGGCGGGGTGGGGCGGGGCCTGGAAATCACTTAAATAGGGTGAGTGTCAGGAGCCGGCAGCAGGGGACACAGGCAGCCTGCGTAGCGGGATGATGCAGACTGAGTTCCGGGCCTCTTTGATCCTCCACCACCGGCCAAGCCTGCAGGGAATGAATGACCACTGAGGCCCGTGCCAACCCCAATCCTATCCCACCCGGCCCGTGCTCCCCAGACCCCATCACACACCTGTGCTCCTGTCCCACTCCAGCCACCAAGAAGTCCCCAGCACTGGAGAACTTGAGGCTGTTGATAAAACCGACCTGAGAGAGAAGGACACTGTAAGACATTAGAGCATTCCCCCACCACGGCTCCCACAGCAGGCAAGGGCCTGGTGCACGCCATGCTGCCTCGTGCACGGGTTAGGTGTGCCAACCCTTTCCACTGAGGCCTCAGCCTCCTACCTGAAACAGTAGGAGTGGAGCACCAGCCGAACAGGGAGACATGAGGTTTGAGGAGACAGTGACCATCAAGTGTGTCAAGAACTGCCTCGGGCCTGGCTCCTGGCACTGGGGTGTTAGAAACCCCAGGCCAGTAATCCTGACCCAAGCTGTCACTGGCATATGGTAACACAACCCCACAGGTCACCCCAGTGTGGACAGTTAATTCCACACAGCCCAGCCTGGTTCTCAAGCCAATACGCATAACGCAGAACCAAGTCCACACAGGCCTCCACCCTCTACCCACGCACACTCAGCTTGTACACAAAGTCAGGAGGACAGGGCGGAAGGGATAGGGTTTGGGGAACAGAGGAGGAAAGAGGGAGTCCCTGCCAGGCTCTGTGACAGCAAGTGCCCTTGCCCTGAACAGACTTCTCTGCATGGGCAGAGCAGAAACTGCTCATTCCACAGGCCTCCAGAGTCTTGAGGACAGGCTCATGCACTGAAGACCACTTACCAGGGGGATGTCACAGAGAGGGTCCAGCTGCCGGAAGCCCTCTCCACACTGCCAAAGCCGCACCCGGGCATTATGGGAGCCTAGGAGGACAGTCAGTCAGTGAGCAAGGCCTGTACCAGCTCACCCTCCAGGCCCTCTCCCCACCTCACCAAGCACCCACCTGTGGCTACAAGGTCTGTATTGAGTAGGGCTGCCACGGATGACACCCAGAAGGGTTGCTCCAGGCCTGGCTCCCCGTGCAGCCCGTGAGCTTCACGCTGCAGGGCGAGGGGCCGCTTCTTGGAGAGACCCCACAAGGCCACAGAGCTGTGGGTGAGGAAGAGTCTGAGGGGCAGGACAAAGGCAGACAGCGGGGAGGACCAAGCACACAGACCAGCTGAAGGGTGTGGCTGGGCTCATAAGGCCAGGGTCTGGCAGGCAGGAAGCACTGGCTGCAGCGGTGGCCAGACACATCGGAACTTACCCGTCATCCGCGCCCGACACCATGTGCTCCTCGTTGATCAGATGGACACAGTCAATGGAACCCCTAGGAAGAGAGGCTGTGAGAGACAAGGTCCACCCTCTTTCTGGCCCACAGAGCCCCGCCCGGCCACAGCCCCGCAAACTGCCTTACTGGTGGCCATAGAAAACAAGCTGGGACTCCTCTGGGATCTTCCACACACGCACAGTCCCATCCCGGCCCCCGGCTGTGACACAGCACTCTCGGCTCAGGGCATCCAGTGCAGCCACAGCGTCCTGGTGCCCGAACCTGGAGGGAAGAGCGGAGCAGGAAGGGAGGGCCGTGTGTGAACCCGTGCCCACATGTGGGCCTGCCCCAGTGCTACCCGCCGGGGCACACTCACAGTGTCTCCACGTAGGAGTTCTCAGCTGCATTCCACACCTTCACAGAGCGGTCGTGGGAAGTGCTATAGAGCTGGTGGGTGCCTCTTCGGAAGGCCAGTCCCTAGAGAGAACGGAGAGGGGGTCAAAGGGTGTGGACTGCGGAGAGCAGGCCCAGGGAGGCTCGCCTGAAAGTGAGTCACATGACCCAGGCACCTGTTCTCCCAGCGCACTCAAAGTACCACATAAGGCCCTGTGTGGAGCCAGGAACAGGCTGGCCTGACCTCAAACAGCTACGTGGACCTCAGGCCCTCCATGGTTCCGGCTGAACCTGGTCTCCCTCCATCCCTCCCCATCTCTTCAGCACACTCGAGGCCTTTACACACCACTCACTACCAAGAAAGTCTGGGGTGTGGTGCCTGGCATCAGAGGGGCACACTCAGCAGGCGTCCCATGCCAGGCAGGTGGCCAATATCCAGAGCCTCACCGACACGGCGTCCCGGTGTCCCGTGAAGGTGTACAGGTGCTGGCAGCTCTGGGCCTCCCAAATGAGAATGAGTTTGCTCCGATCACCAGAGGCCTGTGGGGATGAAGATAATGGCCACCGGCACCCACCACACCCCACACCCCCAAACCTCCCACCCGCCCACAGGGCCAACCCAGTCTTACGAGGTACTTGCCATCAGAGGAGATGGCCATGCAGAGGATGTGGGTGCTGTGGCCGCCAGGCTGGCCCTGAGCGCCCTTCTTGGCGCGAGGGATCACATGCAGCTTCCGCCCCGTCTCTACGCTCCCTGCCACCAAGAGAGGAAAGAAGTTCCTGGGCTGCGGGGCAGGGCATGCTGCTGGGCTAGCACCTCCCCTCCCCCAGGAACAAAGGGCAGCACACGAGGGACAAGGAAGGGGCCTCAGCCGTGAGCGTCAGTACAAGTCACAGTGGTCTCATCTGCCAAATGGAAGCGACAGTCCCTGATGGCAGCAGCCATGACCCCCAAAAGAGGAAGAAAGCAAAAGTGCCCTAGAGCTCAGGAGGGCCACTTGCGATGTGAGTTCAATCCCCGGAACCCACTCGATTCCCACAGATTGTCTGACATCTCTACATGTGAACTGTGGTATATGTGCATACCACGCACATGAGATAAATAATACCTTAAAATACAACAACAACAAAGTACACTGGGACCACTAAGCGCCCCTCTGGTGAGGGAGGGAGGGTGTGGGCTATGCTAGGTGTGGAAGGCTAGGAACCCAGAAGGACCGAGGGCTCCATGCAAGTCTGTATAGAGCTCACACACTACCTAAGCCAACTGCCTGTTTGAGGCCTCAGCTCTGTGCCCCACAGAGCTCAGAAGCCAGATAGCTACTCGGAAGCTTCTACTATCAATCAATCACAAAGCCCTCCCTCCAACCCCCACCCCCACCCCCAGGTAGCAACTGTCTAGAAGCGTCCATCATCAGGGCTCCGCCCCAAGCTCACACCCTCCAGGTCTCACTCACACTTAATGATGGTGCAGTCTTTGGCGGCGGAGAAGATGGCCAGGTCATCGGGCGTGATGACCAAGCACGTGATGGAGAGCTGGTGGCCCCGCAAGACTCGGATGTCGGTGGCAGCTGGGGCCTGGATCTGGGCAGACAGAGACTGTGTCACTGCACTAGGAGCTGTGAAGACACTTCCCGGACCTAGAGCCATCCTTCCCCACCTACCCTAGCCAGAGGAAACCAGAACCCAAGGCTACAAAAATAAGGCACTTGCCTACCTGCCCACACCTGCCCACGCGTCCACTGTTTTCCACAAAGACTCCAACGGCCTGAGCAGCACTAAGCTACCTGCCTACCGACCACGTGCGGACGGACGCTGACTCCGCCCATACACCGAGCTGCCCTACACTAACTCACCTCCTTTGCCACCGATTTCTGCAGCCTGCCTCTCTGCTCAAGCTGCAAAAGAGAGGAGAGAAGAGGAGTGAAGACCTGAGGAAGGCCCAGCCTTCCACCACACCGACATCTGCCCTCCATACTCACCACATCCTCCTTCAAGCGCCCTGCCACCTGATCCTCCTCAAATGCACGGGCTTCAGCCTTCTCCTCCTCTGTGCAAGACAGAACAGTCCACATGATCCCAGGCTGTGCTCCCCTTCCCTCCCTCCCAAGGCTAGCCCTCTACCCAAGCATTGGGCCACCAGGGCTGATCTTATAGGAAGCTCCTGGTGCCTCAGCAGCCCCTGCCTGTCTTTGTTCACACTGGGCTTGGCTCCCTAAAGGTCTCACTGGCCCATTAGAGACGCTGGCCACCCTCTGCAACCTACCCAACACCAGCAGCACTAGGACAATGGGAACCTTCGTGACTGACCCATCAGATGCCTGGGGCTACACCAGGGGCAGGCTCTGCCAGAGGCCACAGCCTTCATCAAGCCCCGGCTCACCTTGCTGTCTGAGTTGTTCAAGGTAGAGTTTGGCCAAGCGTAGCTTCTTTTCCTGCGCGGTCTCCTCCAGCTCTTCCTCCTCCTCTTCCTCTGTTTTCCTCGGAGCCAAGCTGTGGGGACAAGGGGTGAGGTATAAGGGGATGGCCCCCTCCTCTGGCCACTAGAACTTGCTTCCTCAATGCCAGCCTTGCCCCTGTCAACCCTCAGGGCCAATGGCACATGCAGAAAACAGAAGTATGTGACCTCACCAACCGGAAGGTCCCATTCAGTGTCCAGCACAAGGTCACCAGAACAGCCAGTCCCCAACACCAGGAAATTTTCACGTTTCAACAAGGGAGAGAGAAGATTCCACAAGCTTCTATGAGAAGCCAGGTTGTAAACAAAAGACCAGAAGTAAAAGGCGGCAGGCATGCAGACGGGGCTCAGTGGCAGAGTAAAGTAGCATCCTTGAGGCCCAGGGCTCAACAGCCAGTGCAGGGGAGAGGGGAGCGGGGAGAAGGGAAGGAGAGGAGGAGGAGGGCGAGAGGAAGTGTCAGGATAAGTGGTGACAAATGAAGACATAGCCATGGGTTTGGCTCAGTGACAGAGCGAGGTCCTAAACTCAATCACCATCCTCCAGAAAACCACACTCTCAAGCCAGACAAGGTAGCACACCTAAAATCTTAAAAATTGGAAGGCTAAGACCAGTGGACTGCCACAAGTCCAAGGTCAGTCCGAAGAGCCAGAATAAGTCCCAGCTAAAAAGACATTGTCAGGTAGAGTGACAGAGACTGAGCCTGTCCTGCCACTGAGCTTCCCAAGCTAAAGACAAAGGCACAAGGCACAGGGTACTGAAAACAGGAAATCCAGCAGGGCAGTGCACGCCTTTAATCCCAGCACTTGGGAGGCAGAGACAGGAGGATTTGAGTTTGAGACCAGCCTGGTCTATGGAGTGAGTTCCAGGACAGCCAGGGTTACACAGAGAAACCCTGTCTTGAAAAACCAAAAAAGAAAAAAAAGGAAACAGGAAATCCAATGTGCCAGGGAAGGCAAAAGAAAGGATGACAACCACTCCAAGACATAGGCACTCTAGGGCTGCCTCAGGCTCACCGCCCCTGCATCCATCCTCCTTGAACCCCTAGAAGGACTAGGTTCCAAGGGGATCCTAAGCAGTACTGACTAAGGTGTGTGTGAATATGTGCATTGTCCCTTGTAAGCCCTGGTCCATGGGCCGGCTCAGGACACTCCCCTCACTCAAAGGTCCAGCTTTGACCTGTTCCTAGGAGCTTGTGGGACATGTTGAGAACTGTCAAGCCAGGAGTCCAGGGCGGCCACACTCTCTAATCACAAGCCTGCAGACACCAGCACCCTTGCCCAGGACTTCTACCAGAAGGGACATTAAAACCCATCGGGAAGACCAGTGTCCTGAGGGCAGGTCCCAGCACCCAGGAGGAAGGCAGGGGCAGGCAGGTCTCTCTGAGTTGGAGGCCAGCCTGGTCTACATAGCAAGTTCTAGGATAGCCAGAGCTACAAAGCCCCTTCCTAAAAGAACAGAACAAAAACCATGTCTCAGGAAGGTCAAGGCCACACCATGCCCCAGAGTTATGTCCTTCCCGAGTGTACCCCAAATCAATCAGTCTCTTACTTAAGGGCCCACACACAGAAAAGCAGACTGCCAGTGAGAGGTACAGTGGTTCAGCAGGTGAAGACATTTGATGCCAAGACCTTATAAACAGGATTTAGCAGTTCTGCTTTTTTGTTTTGTTTTGTTTCCCAAGACATATTTTCCCCATGTAGCCCAGGCTGGCCTCAAACTCACAGATCTGTCTGCCTCCCAGGTGCTGGGGATTAAAGGTGTACACCACCATGCCTGGCATCACTTTTTGCTAAAAAGTCCCTTTGAAAGAAAAGCTATTTCAACCCTGAATTTAATCTGTATATATATTTATTTTTACTTTCACCCACATTAGAAGAACAGCAGAAGAAAACTGAGTAGTGATTCTGTAGTTAATACATTTATTTCATGACACAACTTAAAATACTTAAGAGCCAGCCGGGCAGTGGTGGCGCATGCCTTTAATCCCAACACTTGGGAGGCAGAGGCAGGCAGATTTCTGAGTTCGAGGCCAGCCTGGTCTACAGAGTCAGTAGGGCTACACAGAGAAACCCTATCTCAAAAAAAAAAAAAAAAACAACAACAACAACAACTTAAGAGCCATTAAATAGTGGGCTGGAAAAAATGGCTCATCGCCTGAGAGCTCTTGCTGTTCTTACAGAGAACCTGGGTTCAGTCCCAGCACCCCTCAGGTGGCTCACCTGACATGACAGTTCCAGGGGATCCAATGCCCTCAGTCTTCCCTGGGCATCAGTACGTAGGCAAGACATACAAACTCATGTATACAGACACACATATAAATAAAGACAAACAGAACCCAAAGTGTTTAGCATAGGTCCTAGAGGCAAAAGCAGGGGGAGCCTGCTGCTCTTCGAGGTTGAGGCCAGCCTGACCTATATAGCTAGTTCTAGGACAGCCATGGATACATGGAAAACCCTTGCCTCAAAAAAAGACATTGTCTGTTTCTATGAGAAAGTTAAGGCAACACATACTCACTTTTTCAAGTAGAAGTGATAGCCAGGTCTGTAATCCTGGCACTCAGAAGGCAGAAGCAGGCTGGGCAGTGATGTCACACGCCTTTAATCCCAGCACTTGGGAGGCAGAGGCAGATGGGTTTCTGGGCTCCCTGCTCTACAGAGTGAATCCCATGACAGCCAAGGCTACACAGAGAAACCCTGCCTGGGGTACACTACAGAATTGCTAAATCTCATTTACAAGGAAGGTTCCAGGATTCCTAGGGCTGAGAATCTCCACCCAGGAATGGCACCCTGTCCCAGTCTTCTGAAACCCTGAAGCCATCCCCATGACCACCGAAATGAGGGAAGTGTTCAAACCTCCCTCAATTCTCTATGCGCCTATCACCTGCCCCCCACCCTGGCACTAATATCCCAGACTTGTCTCTGAATCTCTCCCCTACAGCTCCATGACACTCCTCATCCCTCCAGGCTCAACTTTTAAAAAGGTTTCTTCTGTCCGCACAACACAAGCCCTCCAAGATACACACCTCCCTACACCGCCTCTCCATTTGCCTGCTCGCCTGTGTTCGCAACAGTGAAACAAGTCCCTAACATTATGTTAGGAAGGCTATACATGTGACTTCAGTCACAGTACACTCTCCGGCTTTAATTCTTTATAAAGCTGAAGCTGTAGGATCATTTGAACCCAGGAGGTCAAGGCGGCCACCTTGGGCAAAACACCGGAGACTTCATCTCAAAAAGGAGTCCGAGGACGCCAGTCGCTGTGGTACTGTGTAAAAATGGAATTAGGAGGAAGATGTGTTCTGTACCGTCTGTCCTTGCCTCTCGATCAGTCCAGCCCTGTGCCTGCCTCGTTTATCCATACTCTCGGTAGAAAACAAAACTCACCTCTCACTCTCAGAATCGCTGGAAATCTCCTCATTCATTTTGCCGCCACCCTTGGACTTGCGTCTATCCGCAGCAGAGTCTACCTGGAGAGAAAACGATCTGTTCTTGGTCAAGAGGCCCAGGACTGAGAAAGGCAAGTGGCACCTGGCCCTGACCGAGCAGAAGGTTTCCCAGGATTTGTTGGGTAGAAGAAAAGAGATGGAGACTCCCGTCTGATGGGGCCCTTGGCGAAGATGCATGCCCCGATGGAGGCCCTGGCATGGAATGATGGCTGCCCCAGCAGCTAGATCAGTCGCACCCAAGAAACACCATGCTCACCTTTCGCCGCCGCTTGCCGGCCACCGGGGCCGCCCCGGGCCCGGGAGCTGGCTTTGCCCGCTTACGAGTTGCCACGGCGGCCGACATACTGTTCATCAAGGTGCCGCTGCCGCTGCTGAAGCACTCACATGGCTGCTAAACCGCGGCCCGCATGGCAAGACTCGGAGCCCTGATAGGTTCCCACGGCGCGGCGGGCCCCGCCTTCCGCAGCTCCATTGAACCCTTTATACGATCCCGCCACGCCCCCAACCGTCCATTGGACCGATGCAGTTGGACACGCCTTCAAGAGCTCCTATAGGCTCCGGCGCCGACCTGGAGTAGGAAGCAATCCTCTCTTGCTGTTTCCGGCCTAGGCCTGTGGCGCTTGCGCTCTGCTAACGCCTGACTTCCAGGGAGGGGTGGGGCCAGGAGGGCATGCCGGTGCTTGCGTCTTATGGCCACAAGGGGGAGCCAGAGGTGCGGGGTTCTGTGATTGTCCGCTGGGGCGGCGATAAAGCTAATACAGCCAAGCTCTAAAACAGGGAATGATGGAATTCAGGCAGCTCTGGAGAGGAGACAGTATCCGAACCCAGAGCCAAAATCACGGGACAAATAACGGATATGTGCTGCATGTGCCTAGTCAAAGCTGCGTGAGGGGCCCAGTCAGTCCCTGCAGCTTTGGATACGTCTAGATTACTGTCCTCTCATCTGTGGGACCGGCCACCGACCTCGACTTAGCCAGCCTCTGACTCACCCCACTAGCGGCCAAATGACTGGAATTCTACACCACCCCTAAGCTCTTTCCCCTCCTCTAGTGGTTGCTGGGAAATCCCTACCAAAGACAAGCAGAAGGCTCACGAAGGGTCACTAGATGGGATCCCAGACTTGGAATTTGTTTCTTAGGAGGCACTGTCAGCATTCCTGATACCAGGCTGGATAACAACCATCTATCTCTTCCGGGGTCCTGTTTCTTTGGGGTGAGTGTTCTTTGGCCCTGCCCTGGAGTCCTCTGCGGGGCAGGGAAGGGTGAGGTTAAAGTGGCTTTTGATCTCTGGCCGTTGGAAGCCACTTACCTGAAACTTTGGCTGGCACCCCAGAACTCTGGACTGTTAGCAAAAGGCTTCTACACCACTTGGTCCTAAGCTCGGAGAGGTAGATCTGGCTGCAGAAGAGCTACTTATAGAGTTCTTCCCCTATAGTTCAGATGATTCAGCCAGTAGCTTTGCCAGATGACTGACAGGAGGAGGAAATGTTCTAGAAAGGGAGGTGCCCCAGAAGTGGGAGGGGTGAGTCGTCTTTCACTCTTTCTGCTGCCTTCAGGGCACACCTCGAGCTGGAGAGTCCAGAGAGCCAACGTCTTCCTAGCTCCAGGGTGGGCAGAACTGACAGGCTCTCAGCTTGTACTTGCAACTTAGGGAGGGGCATCTGAGGTTCGAAGTGCGGTTCTGGAGATTTGTATACCAAGGAGTGCGAGGCCGGCCCCCTAAAAGGCAAATCTGAACACTCCCTACCTCTCGCCCCCAGGAGAGCCATGGCTCCAAAACGAAAGTCTTCCGTGCAGACAGAGGGCTCCAAGAAGCAGCGACAGGGGACAGGCGAGGAGGACAGCTTCCGGTCCACTGCTGAGGCTCTCAGAGCAGCGCCTGCTGATACTCGCATCATCCGTGTGGATCCCTCATGTCCACTCAGCAAGAACCCCGGAATTCAGGTGAGCTGAACCCGTGTTCAGACCTCATCCTTCCCTCCTTGGGTTCTTCGTTTTAACCCAGCAGTTCAGTGTCTCTAAGTAAGCCAAAGATTGGGCCGGGCAGTGGTGGCGCACGCCTGTAATCCCAGCACTTGGGAGGCAGAGGCAGGCAGATTTCTGAGGCCAGCATGGTCTACAGAGTGAGTTCCAGGACAGCCAGGGCTATACAGGGAAACCCTGTGTCGAAAAAACCAAATCTAAAAAAAAAAAGCCAAAGATTGTGTACATGTCTTCTGAAGACCTCCAAGATGGGCTGTTACTCCATCAGGTCAAGGTATATCTTGTCCGACCATCACACACTAGGGTGTTACGCCTCTTACATCACACTCAAGGAAGGGGCCTGGCTCAGTTTCCCCAGGACCCTCCTCCGGGTTCCTTCAAACTCAGCCCTCAGGGCGGAGCCAGGTCTCTTTCAAATTCTCCCACCCAGGAACCAGCTGCAGCCTCTCCAAATTCCCATGCCCACAACAGGGTTTCGTCACATCCAGTCAGACTGTGACCCCAAGGGCAGAGTCACCAAATGCCAAAACAAGGTCCCCCTTAATGTCCCCCGGTGTGACACCCAGCCCACGCCCAGCCAAGCTGCCTTCCGGACTCACCCCACACAGGTCCACGAGGACTACGACTGTACCCTGAACCAGACCAACATCGGCAACAACAACAACAAGTTCTACATCATCCAGCTGCTGGAGGAGGGCAGTCGCTTCTTCTGCTGGAATCGCTGGGGCCGAGTGGTGAGTGAGCTGTCGCCAGGGCTGGCCTCCTCCACGCCCCCTCCTGCCCCACGCACCCTCCTGCCCCACGCACCCTCCCCCCACCCTCCCTCCTGCCCCACGCACCCTCCTCCCCCACCCTCCCTCCTGCCCCACGCACCCTCCTGCCCCACGCACCCTCCTGCCCCACGCCTCCTCCTCCCCCATATCCCCTCCTCCCCCACGCACCCTCCTCCCCCACGCCCCTTCTCCGGACACACTTCAAGGGCATCCGAAGAGCCACTGTTGCTGACTGCCCCACTTCATCTCCAGCTGTTCAGAGGCCGTCAGCCCAGCCCAGGGACCGGCAAACTTTTTGGGCGGCCACACCCCTGAAAGCTGTCCCTTGCAGGGAGAGATGGGCCAGAGCAAGATGAACCACTTCGCCTGCCTGGAAGATGCGAAGAAGGACTTTAAGAAGAAATTTTGGGAGAAGACTAAAAACAAGTGGGAGGAGCGGGGCCACTTTGTGGCCCATCCCAACAAGTACACACTTATAGAAGTCCAGGGAGAAGCGGAGTCCCAAGAGGCTGTCGTGAAGGTGAGGGGGCGGCAGGGGGCGGCAGGGGGCAGAGGGAGGGACTGCACATCCCCGACTCCCAGCCTCCCTCTCTGGCCTCAGCCTAGGCCGTTTCTATTGCCCTGCCCTGCTCCCGGTGTGAGCATCCGGCCGTCGCTCCTGCCCATGCAGGCCTTCTCTCCGCAGGTGGATGGCGGCCCCGTGAGGACTGTGGTTAAGCCCTGCTCCCTCGACCCTGCCACCCAGAAGCTTGTCACCAACATCTTCAGCAAAGAGATGTTCAGGAACGCCATGTCCCTCATGAACCTGGGTAGGGGGAGCTCTCGGCAGGGGCGCAGGACCCCCAAAAGCAGGGGTCACAGGGCTCCTGGGTAGGAGGCGCTCTCGGCAGGGGCGCAGGACCCCAATAGCAGGGGTCACAGGGCTGAGTTCATCCCTTCATCCCCCAGATGTGAAGAAGATGCCCTTGGGAAAACTAAGCAAGCAACAGATTGCCCGCGGCTTCGAGGCCTTGGAAGCTCTAGAGGAGGCCATGCAAAACCCCACAGAGGATGGCCAGAGCCTGGAAGAGCTCTCCTCCTGCTTCTACACCGTCATCCCACACAACTTCGGCCGAAGCCGACCCCCACCCATCAACTCCCCCGACATTCTTCAGGCCAAGAAGGACATGCTGCTGGTGAGGGCCGGCCGGCCGGCCCCGAGGATACCAGGCAGACTGGGCAAGGATGAGAGGAACAGATGGCCACGCGGCCCACCAGGAGAGGCTGCCATGGGCCGGCGGAGAGCCAAGGGAGGGGGAGCCAGACGGAGAGATGGGGGGGATGGAACAGGCAGGTGGGGTGTCTGTCACATGGGAGAGGCTGGGGGGCGGGGGAAGCCCGCCGGGCAGACAAGGTCCAGTACCTGTTGTCTTAGGTGCTAGCGGACATCGAGCTGGCCCAGACCTTACAGGCAGCCCCTGGCGAGGAGGAGAAAGTGGAAGAGGTGCCACACCCACTGGACCGAGACTACCAGCTCCTCCGGTGCCAGCTTCAACTGCTGGACTCTGGGGAGTCCGAATACAAGGTGACCGCTGCCCACCTGCCCTTGAGATACCCAGAGAGCCCTGGCTTGCCGCACTGTCCCCTCTGAGCCCTGACCCAGGGAGAGCTCAGAAGACCGCAGGGCACACGAGTCCGTCCACAAGTCTCCCGTCTTTGGCCACGGGCCTTTGTTCTCCACAGGCAATACAGACCTACCTGAAACAGACTGGCAACAGCTACCGATGCCCAGCCCTGCAGCACGTTTGGAAAGTGAACCGGGAAGGGGAGGTGAGGGAGATTCAGCCCCCGTATACTACCCTGTCCCTTAGGGGGATAACATTTACTTATCTGCCCCTTGCTAAGCTGGTTTAACAACCCTGACCAGTTTCCAACAGGTTGAGTGTTTGCCAGTGACCCCGTGGAACCCTAGGTTTTGGTCACCCAAGAAGAGGGAGGCATACCTGAGCCCTCGCGAGGCATGTCGATACCATTTTCTACCTTCCCCCACTCAGGGAGACAGGTTCCAGGTCCACTCCAAACTCAGCAACCGGAGGCTGTTGTGGCACGGCACCAATGTGGCCGTGGTGGCTGCTATCCTCACCAGCGGGCTCCGAATCATGCCACATTCGGGAGGTCGTGTTGGCAAGGGTATCTATTTTGCCTCGGAGAACAGCAAGTCAGCGAGCTATGGTGAGGCCCCCCTGGGTCGACGCCTGGGTGGGGATGAGGACACCAAGACAGGCTCAGCCTGAAAGATGAATTCTGAGAGCCTTGCTGACCAGAGTCCACAGCGAGCGAGGTGCCCCAGGGCTCAGGGACGCTGAAGAAGCACCTGCCCTGCCCGTTGGAGATGTGTCATCCTAGAGGAGACAGATAGGATAAGAGCAAACAGACTCTGAGAAGTAAGAAGTCCTGAAGGGGAGGGGCGAAGGCTGTGTGGGCCAAGCCTTGCCAGCCCCTTCTATGTGGAAGCTCACAGCAGTGTCAGGTGAAGAGAGGCAGGGACAGGGGACCATCAAGGAAGCCTTCTCCGGAAGGTCACAGAGAGCCTGGGTTGGCTGTGCACATGGAGGAATCTTGTGGTTGGAGCAGTGGAGAGGGTGATGGTGATGGAGGTGTGGTGGCGAGGCCCTCTGTCTGCCTCTGCTCTGTCTGTCGCTGTCTCTGTCTCTGTGTCTCTCTCCCTCCCTCCTTCCCTTCCTCCCCTCCCTCTCTGGGCACTGGCTCTGGCCCCAGGGCTGCAGAAATGAGAGGAGAGAACTCATGAGCTGTGTGTGTGTGTGTGTGTGTGTGTGTGTGTGTGTGTGGCAGCGAGGCGGGAAGAAGTCAAAGGTAACTCCAGATACTTCCAAGTTCATGGTCAGGGCATCCTCACTTAAGTGACCTCATCAGCCCAGGCTGTCCCCATCCCTGGAGGCTCCCGATCACCTTCCAGTCCAAGAAAGCAAGGGTCTATGCAAAAACAAACGGGGCTCAAGTTCTTGGCAGACAGACAGTCGAAGAGGTCTACCGAGATGACAGTGTCCCAAGAAAGACTGCCTGCGGGGCCTCAAGAGAGCCAACCAAAAGTCTGTGGTGGGCATAAGGGATGTCGGTGATGTGAATAAAGTAGGCCAGGGCGAGGCGCCCCTCCCCCGCTCGCAGGCTGGGATGCCCCGACTGACTCCTTAAATGGGGAGGGGGCGGGGAAGGGGGCGGGGCGAGCGGCCGCGGACGGGGAGGAGGCTGAAGTGGGAGGGGCCGGGCCGGCTTGTGCTGGAAGAACGCCATGGCGTTGCCGCTGCAGGAGAGGTGGGGAGGAGCCTAAGCTGCCTCCTCCTCGCACTGAGCCTCTGTGCTCCCTAGTTACTGCCATGCGCTGTGAGGGCCACCAGGTGGGCTACATGTTCCTGGGCGAGGTGGCCCTCGGCAAAGAGCACCACATCACCACGGATGATCCCAGCTTGAGGAATCCACCCCCTGGCTTTGACAGCGTCATCGCCCGAGGCCAAACAGAGCCTGGTGAGCCCCCTGATTGGGCAGGCCTACAGCTAAAAGTGGGGTTGATGTGAGGGACTGCAGGGGGTTCAGAAGAGAGACAGCAGAGAAAGTAGACTAGAGAGAGGGAAAAGCATGCAGGAACGGATTCCCTGTGACACCCAGCAAACACCCACTGTAACAACTCTCCAGGGTGGCTAAGAGGGCTGTAAGAATCGTGTCGTGTCATTGGCTGAGAGCTAGCCTAGGACTTTCCCAGAGAAAAATGGGGGATACAGTGGCATTTCCTGTAGCAAGTGACGAGTCACGAAGGAACAAGGCACAGGTAGCCCCAGACCCCAGTGACCCCGTGGCCCTCCGTCCCTTGCAGATCCCGCACTGGACATTGAATTAGAGCTGGATGGGCAGCCGGTGGTGGTGCCCCAAGGCCGACCTGTGGCGTGCCCATCTTTCAAAAGCTCCAGCTTCAGTCAGAGCGAGTACCTCATCTACAAGGAGAGCCAGTGTCGCCTGCGCTACCTGCTGGAGGTTCACCTCTGAGCTGCTGGCCCTCTCCAGGCCCCGCCCGGCCCGCCCTCCGGGCCATGGTCTTCACCCTCCTCTCTCTGGCTCCCATAACACTTTGTCTCCCAAGAATATAACACATGCCAGGCACGCACGTGGCACACACCCGTAGCCTCAGCTACTGGTGGCAGGGGCAGAGTCAAGAAAAGCATTTTACCCTGGGATTTGGACTCTAACCTAGGCTACATAGTAAGACATGTCTCAAAAAATTACAATCACGAATCAAAAGCAAATAACAATGTTTTGAAGCAGGCCATGATTCCCTCCTATAATCCCAGTACTTGGGACACTGAGACAGGAGAATCACTGTGTGTTCAAGGTCAGCCTAGGTGAGATAGTTCCAGGCTAGCCTGAGCTATAGATGATGACCCTGCCTCAAAAATATAGAAGCCAGCCGGGCGGTGGTGGCGCATGCCTGTAATCCCAGCACTCTGGGAAGCAGAGGCAGGAGGATTTCTGAGTTCGAGGCCAGCCTGGTCTACAGAGTGAGTTCCAGGACAGCCAGGGCTACACAGAGAAACCCTGTCTCGAAAAAACCAAAACCAAATCCAAATATATATATATATATATGCCAACGTTCCAGTCAATAATAGACTGCACATACTAAACTTATGTCACCTAATGACACCGTTGCCATTTCAGATTATGTGAATGGGTCTACACACAATGACAAAATCACTCAGCGACACGTGCGTGAGAACGTATCACCATCATGAGGTGGAAAACGACCTCACATTGTCATTATCTATAATCAATGTTGTGCAATAGATTCTTAAACTCATTTCTCCTGTCTGACTGAATTCTGTACACACATCTTCCTAAGCCCCTTTGCTCTTTACTTAGGAGGCCAGATTTTTTAGGCTCCACATGTAGGTGATATGGTGTGGTATTTGTCTTTTTGGGCCTGGATAACTTGCAGGTTCTCCCATGTTGTTTTAAACAATGGCATTTCCTTTTTTTTTTTTTTAAAGGCTGAATAGTATTCCAGTGTATGTTCACATTTTCTTTGCCTATTCACCCTCAAGGGACACAGGATGATTTGCATTGTGAGCAGTGCTAGAAAAGAAAAGAAAAGAAAAGAAAAGAAAAAAGAAAAGAAAGCCGGGCGGTGGTAGCACACGCCTGTAATCCCAGCACTCTGGGAGGCAGAGGCAGGTGGATTTCTGAGTTCGAAGCCAGCCTGGTCTACAGATTGAGTTCCAGGACAGCCAGGGCTACACAGAGAAACCCTGTCTCGAAAAAACCAAATCCAAAAAACAAAAAAAAAAAAAAAGAAAGAAAAACAACAGCAAGTCGGATGGTGGCGGTGCACGCCTTTAATCCCAGTGCTGGGAGGCAGAGGCAGGCGGATCTCTGAGTTCGAGGCCAGCCTGGTCTACAGAGTGAGTTCCATGACAGCCAGGGCTACACAGAGAAACCCTGTCTCCAAAAAACCAAATCCAAAAAAACAAAAAAAAAAAAAAAAAGAAAAGAAAAAAGAAAAGCAAGAGCAACCCTCTGGTTTCAGTTCCTTTGCAACAGTGGTATTACTGGATCCATCCCATCTCTCTCTGCCAGGCCCCCCTATATCTAAAAGAGTGATTCCCAGTATCCCCTAAAAGTAATTCCTCTTTGCCTGGTCAGGGCTGCAGCCCAGACCCTTGCCTCCTAACATGATATTTAAAGAGACACTGGCTGGGAAATGCTCCCTGCCAACTGCCTTCCAACTCTGGCCATTTTTTTTCTTAGGTTTTATTTCAGTGTTTTGTGCTCAGAGACATGTTAAGGGAGGTACTCCAACGCAGAGCCACATCCCAGACTCACAGGTAGGCTTATGAAGCACGAGGCCTCACCCGGCTTATCTGAGCTACAGTGGCCACAGGATTCCTTCCTCTCCACGGTGGCCCTGCGCATGGCACCTCCAGCTGCACACAGGAGATGATAGTGACCACACACATCCTGCCCACCCAAGGTTACCCTGGAGTACCCTGTCCCCTCTAATATCCAAATAGCCTCACCATCAACTCAGAAACCTCCCTTCGGAAAGCCACCTGATTCTGTCTGCTTGGCTTAAACTCTGCCAGGTGAACCAGGCATCCTTGCGTGTCTCCTGTCTGCAAGTTCTAAACAGGCTGAGTTTGTATTAGAGCAGCACATCTCCACAGTCCTCCAAGACTGACAGCTGAGCTGGGTGGTGATGGCGCACGCCTGTAATCCCAGCACTCTGGGAGGCAGAGGCAGGCGGATTTCTGAGTTTGAGGCCAGCCTGGTCTACAGAGTGAGTTCCAGGACAGACAGGGCTACACAGAGAAACCCTGTCTTGAAAACAAAAACAAACAAAAAAAAAAAGATCCAAAAAACCAAGACTGACAGCTGTCATCTGGATATCCCTGTCCTAGCCTGGGGTGCCTGTGCCAGAAAGTGGGATCAAGGTCCTGTTCCTGCTGTATCCCTTTTAATCGGAAAATGTTCCTCAACCACTTCTTTCTCATAACTTTTTTTGAGATGGGGGGGGGGGGTTCTTGCTTTATATCCTAAGCTGTCCTTGAACTCTCTATCCACTCTACTGCTGAGGTCACAGTTGTCTGTTGTCACACCCAGCTCATTTTGACATTCAGGAGAGTGCAGGACAGTTGCTTCATATAATATCTCATTTTTAAAAAAGATTAATAAAAGGTTGTAAGTACGCTGTAGCTGTCTTCAGACACTCCAGAAGAGGGTATTGGATCCCATGGTTGTGAGGCACCATGTGATTGCTGGGATTTGAACTCAGAACCTCCGGAAGAGCAGTCAGTGCTCTTATTCGCTGAGCCATCTCTCCAGCCCCCACTTTGTTGTTGTCCTCTCCAGTCCCCTTTCCTCATCTGCTGTTCCCACGGACCCTGCTGAGCTTCCCCTGCGCTGTGGAGGCCCGTGAGGTTGCCCTGCGCCTGCAGGCCTCTCAAGGCAGGGAGATGGAGAGTAAGGAATTGGCTTTTCTCCACTCTGAATGAACACCTCAAAGATGCAGCTTCACCTCTAGAGGCAAACCCCATCCAAGCTGTGGCCGAGTTAGAGTGAGCGTGGATGTCCGTGTGGACCAGCTCTGGGAAGCAGGTGACCAGAGCGCCAGCTGTATGCTCTGAAGGACATGCCACCCTTTTCCCCGAACCTCCTCATCTGAATGACGGGAAACTGGGCGGTGACCTCTCACAGTCCATCAGGGGATGATGAGTCACACCAAGAGGCCGGAGCCTGATCTCTAGGGCTGAAGGGATGCTGGCCTCATTCTTGTGATGACCTTGGAGGCTCTGGTCCCTACAGCCCAGGAAGAGAGGCTTCAAATGACCACGCATGTAGATGTGAGACACAGCATCAGGAAAGGACAGTGCCTGCACGCCCCCTAAAGCACGGTGAAAGGAGGAACGTGAGTGAGCTGAAACTGGGGTGCGTTTGGAATGGATGGCTAAAAAATAATAAACCGGGCTGCAGAGACGGCTCAGTGGTTAAGAGTGCTGACTGCTCTTCTCAAGGTCGTGAGTTCAAATCCCAGCAACCACATGGTGGCTCACAACCATCCATAACAAGATCTAACTCCACTCTTCTGGAGTGTCTGACGACAGCTACAGTGTACTTATATATAATAAAGAAATAAATCTTTAAAATAATAATAATAATAATAATAAACCATGGCAAAGCAAGAGAGCGAGTCATGGGGCGGGCACAGGGATCAGGCCACGAAGATCCGCCACAGCAGTTTGCCACTCGAGAGGCACAAACAGCAAGTGACTGCCATGCCTGCAGCATGGAGGGGGAGGAGGAGGGGGAGGAGGAGGAGGGGTGGGGATGAACAGAAGACAGCCTGGGAGGCCACCTCGATGCCCCGAGGAGCTCAAACTGATGATGGATAGACAGCCCCTGGATGGAAGGGGACTGATTTCAGATGCCACCTGGTTTATTTTTCAAAGTGTCTACACTGTTAAGAGTGTAAAAATCCATGCCTTTAATCCCAGCCCCTGGGAGGCAGAGGCGGGCGGATTTCTGAGTTTGAGGCCAGCCTGTTCTACAGAGTGAGCTCCAGGACAGCCAGGGCTACACAGAGAAACCCTGTCTCGAAAAACCAAAAAAAAAAAAAAAAAAAAAAAAAAGTCAGCAAGGCAGGACTCATACAAGATAAAGAGCAGGGGAACTGGATACGGGGAGAGAGCAGAGGCAATCGCACAGGAGACAATGGGGGAGTCCAGAGATGGGCAACCACAAGGAAGCCATCACCAACCCAGAGCCTGGACAGATCGTGGGAGGAGACAGGGCCATGCTAGGTTCGTCTTGCATGAACAAGAGCACAGAAGAGCCTCTAGGAAGGAAGCCATGGCTACAGGGCTAGAGGCTGTCTTCCACAGAAGGCTGTCGAGGCCTAGGCTCAGCTGTGAGGGGAAGGAAACACCATGGCTTCCTCCTTCCTCCCACTCTCTGGTCTTCTGCTGGGAACTTCCGTTGGCTGAATTTCTCCCAGGGAAGGACAGGAACCGGAAGGTAGAGTGGGGAGGGGACCTAAGGACAAATCAGCTGAGCAGCTTGAGGCGCAGAAGCAAAGGTCAGGCCAGTTAGGGGAATGCTGAGACACTATCAGTGGGGCAGTGACATCGGTAATGAGACATGACTGGATTCCCTGGACCTTTGACAAACTGGATGGTGTGTGGGAGAAAAGAAAGCTAGGAAAGCCTATCCTGAGACAGGAGTTTGCCAAGAAGATTCTGCAAGAAGCCAGTTAAGGAACAGTCAAGGGTCTTAATTTTGTTCAGGACACAGGATGTTTGAGATGCCCATTAATCAAAGGCCTAGGGAGACTCGAGTCTGGTTCGAGGGAGAAGGCCTTTCAGACACCTGCTTCCTTCTCAGTGTCTACATAGAGTTGCCACGGAGTTGTGTGGTTTTAACTGGAGCACGGGCCCCTCCCCCTGGAGTTACAGGGCTTTCCTTGAGCCACCTACCCGGGGGAGGGGGGCAGAAACTTACACCCTGACTGGCCAGGACTGTGTTTCATGTGGAGGTCTTCTTAGCTCAAGCTGAGTTCTGAGGTTGGGAAGGGGTGGTGCTAATGCTGGGCGTGCAGGGTGCCCTTTAGAAGAGAGCTGATTTTGCCAGCAGTCAAAGTACAAGACTGGCTATGCGTCCATTTTTTTCTGCTAAGGCTTTCTCTTCTCACGTACCCCACCAGGTGAGATACCAAGGTAACCTTGGCTGCCCATCCACTGCGTGCCATGCCAAGCATCCCTAAAAGTTTTCCTTCCTGATTCCTGGGCTACCTTGAGAAAAGTACTGCCTGACCCAAACTGCTCCCACGTGCCACCCACGAGCAAGGCAGGGAAGGGCTAGGCTCAGTAAGCTATACCCTTGGGGCCGATCTACAGAGGAGCCTCCAGTCTCCAGCTGGCAGCTGTTAGGGCCAAGGGGGCTGGCACCAGGCCCTGCCCCTCCCTTTAAGCTGTGTGTGTCTTCAAAGGGAAGCATCAGAGTGACAGCCGGTACCATCTCCACAGACGCTGAGCTGCGGAACTGTGTGCTAGGGCTGGGGGAGAAAGCCGAGCCAGGCTCAGCCTTGCATCCACCCATAGGGCCCACCAAACCCCACAAGAAGATGGCAGCCTGGGCGTCGGAGTCACCTCCTGGGCAGCCTACGAGGAGGTGAGGGGCCTTGAGGAGCATGGGACAGGTGATGGGAATCCTGGAGCCAAAGGCTCCATTTCCGCTCTCTCTATAGCAACCCCAGTGAAGCCTGGTTCAGATGGCCAGCGGCTCCGGGCTCAGCGTCAGCGAGCTCGCGGGCTCGGTGGGTTTTATCCTGGCGGTTCTCGTAGAGGTGGGGGCCGTGCTGGGCAACGGGACTCTGCTCGTGGTGGTGCTGCGCACACCGGACCTGCAAGACGCCTTCTACCTGGCGCACTTGTGCGTCGTGGACCTGTTGGCGGCCGCCTCCATCATGCCTCTGAGCCTGCTGGCCGCGCCGCCCGGGCTGGGCAGTGTGCCCCTGGACCCCTCGTCGTGCCGGGCGGCGCGCTTCCTCTCGGCGGCTCTGCTCCCCGCGTGCACGCTCGGCGTAGCCGCTCTCGGCCTGGCGCGCTACCGCCTCATCGTGCACCCGCTGCGGCCAGGCGCGCGCCCGGCGCCGGCGCTGGTGCTCACCGCAGTGTGGTCGGCTGCCGCGCTCCTGGGCGCGCTCTCCTTGCTCGGGCCACCGCCCGGGCCACCGCCGGCTCCAGCTCGCTGCTCCGTCCTGGCCGGGGGGCTCGGGCCCTTCCGGCCACTCTGGGCGATGCTAGCCTTCGCGCTGCCCGCCCTGCTGCTGCTGGCCGCCTACGGTAGCATCTTCCTGGTGGCGCGGCGCGCCGCCCTCCGGCCTCCGCGCGGGACCCGGCTCCGCTCCGACTCTCTGGACAGTCGCCTCTCCTTCTTGCCGCCCCTCCGGTCACGTCTTCCCGGGGGCAAGGCGGCCCTGGCCCCAGCCCTGGCCGTGGGCCAGTTTGCAGCCTGTTGGCTGCCTTATGCCTGCGCGTGCTTGGCGCCCGCGGCGCGAGCCGCGGCGGCCGAGGCCGCAGTCACCTGGGTCGCCTACTCCGCCTTCGCTGCTCACCCCTTTCTCTATGGCCTGCTGCAGCGCCCGGTGCGCCTGGCGCTGGGCCGCCTCACCCGCCGAGCGCTGCCTCGGGCCCCAAAGGCCTGCACATCGCAAGCCTGGGACCTGCGGACACTCCTTCAGCGTCTCCAGGGACTCCGCAAGGACCCTGTCCTAGGCCCTTCTGAGGCACCAGCACAGACCCGAGAATTGGCTGGACAGAGCCCGAGTGTGTCAGGGGCCACCTGAGAGATTCCTCCTGAGGTGGGGAAAGGAGGGCGGGATCAGAGGGCACATCAGCCCCCTGCTCAGGTTGTGGCAGGTACCCTGTACGGGACTGCTGGCTCTGAAATGGCAGAGGGGGTGGTACTTAGCCTGAGAAACCTGATTCTGGGCGGAACACTACCTGTGTGGTCTTGCACTCAGTCCTACCTTTCCAGGGCCTCAGTGTTCCCATCTGTATGCTGTACCATCATGTCCTAAGGACCCCTCCAGTGTAAACTCATCAATACTCCCTGGTCCTGAGAGGAGGAAGGCATGGTCACAGAGACTAGGATCCTAAGAGCTCACAGCCAGAAGGACGAGCCAAGTGGGACAGGGGTCTGGGCTACACCACAGCAGGAGGAGCCAGTGGAGAAACCAGTGGAGAAGCGTACCAAGTTCCCTGCTATCTGTACCGTGAAAAGCTGGATGCTTCGACTCAAACTCATCACCCAAGCTGCTCAGAAAACAGCCTGATCGGTTTGGTGCTAAAGGCAGGGGACTGAACAGAACACACGACCCCCAAAGAGCCCTTCAGTTTCACTCCAGAACTGACAGGAGGAAGGGACTGTGGGTCAACTAGGGACTGTGGATTCAGACTGGGGTCCTTTGTGCTTTCAGTCACATCCCTTCCCTGAAAGTTTTGTTACCCCAACACTACTAGTATTATTTCACGGCTTTCTGGTCGCTGAGAATATTTATTCAAAAACAGGGATTGAAAAAACTGTACAGAGTGTCTGCTGCTGAGAACCGGGCCCCTGCCCCCCAGGCCACACCCCCTGCTACAGGCAGAGCCCTCTCTTTGGGTTGCCCCTGACAAGCCCAGCCAGTCTATTCCAGTCAAAGGGATCAGTGGAAGCAGCAGGATCTGCAGGGGATGAAGGGAAGCTTGGCCCCAGCCACCCCTCGCTCTCCTCCAATTCCCACTGGGGCAGTAGGATGAAGCCCAAAGGGACCGAGGACACGAGCAGCCCCTCCCATGGCAGGGCACTGGGGAGCCCCCAGCCACGCCCTGCATCCATGCATAAGCCTGCAGGGGTGGGGCCCCTGCCCTGGGGCTACCATACGCCTAGAACCCTGGGCCAGAAACTGCCCCCTCTCCAAGGAGGATCTCCAAAGATGGGGCAGGGTAGGGGGTGCATCCATGCGTCTGGCATTACTGGCGCTTGAGACCCCATGGTGGAGTCTCCTTGGGCAGGAAGGATGTGGAGGCAGCCCCTGCCGGCGGTCCTGCCTGCCCCCGCCTGCGCCTCAGCCAGCCTCAGTAGGGAGAGAATTTCTGCCGTTCAGCTTTCTTGCTCCCATTGGCCGCTGCCATCTTGGCAGTGTAGGCCGCCAAGCCCGGCGGTGGCCCTGGGGAAGCAGGTGGTAGAGCCAGGAAGGGCACAGGCTTGAGGCCGATGAAGTTGGAGAGGGAGATGGCATAAGGTGTGCCCAGCAGGCCTGGGGGAGCTGTGGGCAGGGCCGTCAGGGGTGGCGAGAAAGGGGTGGGCAGGTCTGCGGGGGCTGAGCCAGGCGTCCCCCCAGAGGTAGACTTGGCCGTCTCTAGACTGGAGAGAGGGATACAGAGGGGAGATGAAGGGGAAGGTGGAGGTGAGACAGGAGCCATGAGGTTAGCCAAAAGACAGGAAAGGAGTGGACAGGAGCGGGCACGGGCTGGGTGTGTTTGGGGGAGGGATGGGAAAGGTATGAAGGTGGGGGGCAGAAACCACAGGCAGACAAAACAGGTTAAGGAGAAATAGGAGAGAAGATCCGGAAAACCAACAAGGATAAGACAGGATGTGTGGAACGGATACAGAGGTAGTAACCAAGGCAGCCAGGAGGACTTAGGTAGAATACCTAAAGGAAAGGAGGAGCTGAGGAGCACCAGGGAACTGCTCCAGAGCACAGGAGGTGCTCCCTTCCTCCCCGTACCTGTGCCCCGCCCCAACCCGCTGTCCGTGCTCACCAGGCAGTGATGAGGTACTGAGCCAGCGCGATGGAGACGGGCGAGCCAGTGATGGTCACATGCCGCTCCCCGGCACCCTCTGCTTGGTTCCCAATCTTGATGTGCGCCCCTGACATCTGCCGGATCTCGCTGATCTTGCTGCCCTGGCGTCCGATCACACAGCCAATCAGCTAGAAGGGAGGCAGAATTGAACCTTGAGCATGGGCTAGACCCCCGGATCCCCTTACCACCCTCCTCCCAGTCCCGCCCCCCAGCTTCTGCTCACATCATTGGGAACCAGAAACTCCTGCGAGCTGGTCTGTGTGCTGGGATCTAGTCCTGAGGCAGAGGAGAAGGACTGAGTGCGGTCTGAGGTCTCCAGGGGCCTCCCCATCCACTGCCAGGGATGCCCCGCTGCTGGCTGTCTCCTTCAGCGGGAACTGCTTACCTGGCACCACACTGGGTGACGCAAAGGGAACTGCGTGGCCTGAGAGCTGCTGGAGCTTGGTGACCTGGGCCAGAGAACAGGGTCAGAGGTTAGAGGGGGCAGTGCAGGATGGGGCTGTCTCAGGCTAGGGGTCACTCACCTCTGCAGGGGTCACTGCTCCATACTGACCCTGGACAGAGAAACCCTGTGGGAACAAAGCGATTGAAAAGGGAGTCACTGTGACAGGTCAGGATCACTCTGTCCCCTCCTTAGACCCCCCCCCAATTCTTTATTCCTCCCCTCCTCCACCCTGGTCCCCCCGGATGCGTCCCTCACCTGGTTGGCAGAGAGGAGAACAGTACCTAGGGGGAGGCTCGGATGATACGGGATAGTGGCTCCTTTGGGTGGGGACTGGAAAGCACAAATTGAGAAGCTTTGTCAGGATCCTCTGAGGCCTCCCCAAGAACCCACAAGCCTTAAGGCATTCCTGTGGCTCTCAGGGGGGCGATATCCCAGAGTGCTCTAAGGCTTACAAACCGCCCACAGCTGTGGCTCTGCCCACCCCACCCCACCCCACCCCACCCTACCCAATGTTACAGCCATACAATCTGGATGGTTCACAATCACCCAGGGCCTCTCCTTCCCTCTCCCCCACCCCAGGAAGCACCTCCAGGATAACAGCACAGATCTGGCGCACACACAGGATGATGGCGTCAGGCACCCCAGACACAGTGACAGCACGCTCTGTGGAATTTGGGAGCAGGTCCCCTGCCACCTGCACCTGGGCTCCTGTAGTCTACGAAGAGGAAACAATAACCACTTCTTTAGACTCCAATAGCCAAGAGAAAGGCTACAAGGGCCCAGAGCACCTCAGGACTGAGCTCCAGTTCCCTCTCCCACTGAAGGGTAGAAGACACACCCACCCCTGTGGGTGGTAGCTCTCTCCGCTCACTCACCTCTCGGATTTCCTTGATTTTGGTCCCTGCCTTCCCAATCAGTGATCCACACTGGCTGGCAGGGATGACAAGGCGCAAGGTCACTGGAGGTCTGGAGGCACTGCCACCATTTGCAGGAGCAGCACAAAGGTCCTGGGGCAGGGGCACAGGGAGTCAGCCAGGTTATGTCCCTGATACTCCCTCACGCTCCCTCAAGAACTTTCCCGAAGAGGAATAAGGCGACTGCCTCCTCCCTAGACCTCGTCCCAGGGAACTCGGCCTTGGACTTGACCTTCCCTCCCCCGGAGCTGCTATCTGGAGACGGGGTCAGGTTTCTCGCAGGCAGCCACCCTTAGACTCCCACCCCAGCTGGGTGCGAACCTCATCTAGCTTGAAGGCAATCATGGAGACTGCGTGGAAGACGGCAGCTGTGGAGCCGGTGATGGTAGTAATTCGCTCAGGGCAGGAGCCCTCGGAGATGGTGATCCGGGCACTGCTCTGCAGGTGTGGGACAAGCACTGGGCAGCGGGCATCCTCCCCACGGTGACGGCGGATCTATCTGTCTGCCCCGCTCGCTCGCTCGCTCGGCCCCAGCCAAGACTAGAAACTCCCATTCTTCTGGGTATCACTTATCACAGGTGGAGTGAGGGGGGATGGGGGAATGGCCACCTCCCCTACCCTCAGCATCAGGGCCCCGGGCTCCTCCCCTGACCACATCGTTACCTGCTCCCGGATTCGCTTTACAGTCTCTCCCTTCTGTAGGAGACAAAACGGAGATTCCTAACCGGTCACCTCTTTACCAGGCTAAGGCTCTAGTCGAGGGGACAGAGCAGAGCAGGACACCTACCTTCCCAATGATGCTGCCTACTTCCTGCAAAAATAACAACAGTGGACTCAGATGGGGATGAATGCGCCAGGCTCTGCCCCTCCTGTCACTCAGGCAGGGAGGAAGCTCCCACTGGGCTGTGCCAGCCCTACCCACCCGCTCACCTTCCCGTGCATCAGCATCCGCAGGGTGAGGGTGATACTCAGCTCTGGCTCCTCCTCCAGCCCCGCATCTGAACTGCTCATCCTGCCAGGCGGGGCTGGGGCCGCGGCGGCCTGGGAGCACGTCCACGCTGTGGTTCAGCTGACTCTGGACAGGGCAGGAGAGAAGAGTGTCTGAGAGGAGCCCTCACACAGCCACCCCAGAGCCGGGCCAGCCAAACTCAAAGGGAAGGGAGATGGTATGGACCTTAAGTTCTTTTTTTAAAAATTTATATGAATACATGTAGCTGTCTCCAGACACACCAGAAGAGGGCATCGGATCCCATTACAGATGGTTGTGAGCCACCATGTGGTTCCTGGGATCTGAACTCGGGACCTCTGGAAGAGCAGGCAGTGCTCTTAACCACTGAGCCATCTCTCCAGCCTCCCCACCCCCATGAGTTTTAAATGCCCTTCTAACCAGTGTATTTGTGTGTATCTTCCTGGCTGTGTAAACCTGGTCATTGAAGCCTTCTGGGCCCCAGTCACCCGACCTAGAAAATGACTACTGCATCCTACATTCCAAATTTCTGAGCATTGAAATAAGACAGTCACGTGACAGACACCCAGTTTCCTTGACTATTGCTCCCTCCCTCCCTGTTATTAGGAGGATGGCAGGAGATTATAGCTCAGTAGTTAAATGCTTGCCTAGAATATAAGCTGTCCTAGGCCTGAACACCAGCATGGGAGGAGGGGGGATTAATGAAGTGGTCTGGACATCTATGAGGAGCCACACGATAGCCTCCTCCCTAACTTGGAAGAAATCCTCCCCATGGATTGTGCCTCCATTGTGGAGTTAAGGTTGAGTGTACTCTGGGCCAGGAATAGTGTAGCACCTGCCTAAAAACCCAGGATGCACCCAGGCTAAGGCAGGAGGCTCTCTCATTCAAGGCTAGCCTGGGCTATGTGGTAAGAGCCCAGTTCAAAAAAAAAGAAAGAAAGAAAGGTATACTCTAAATATAAGGTATCTGCTTCCAGAGACCAAAGAAGGGACTAGAGTCTGGTAAAGGTTTGGGGCGGAATCCCTTGAGGCGATTTCATATGGGCCAGGCGTCATTGGAGGAGAGGTCACACTGCAAATGACTCTGGGCATGATCCACTTAATATTGACATAGGAGTAAAGGTGGACTCTCTCCACAGTGGTATTTCTGATCCATTTCCTGTGTGCCCAGAATGGCTCGTACACAGCAAGAGGCATAGAGACTGGTCACATTTCCACCTAGGACACACTACTGTACCAGATACACGGCACTGGAGCTCTGGGGCTCAATTTCTACACACAGAAAAAATGGCCTGTTTCCTTGGAACTGGGTAATGGGTAAGAGAAGGATTTGGTGGGCTGCAGGACGTCAGGGCCATTAACTGATGGAGCAAGGCAGAGCCTGAGATTAGCTACTGGGATTAGCTCAGCCGCCAGCCCTCCCCACTCTCCCTACCCGACCCCTTTCCATGCCTCAACTTAATCCTGAATCTTAATCCTCCTCAGAAATCCTTCAGCAGAAACTGTCTCTCCTCAAGGCCCAGACTTGATGGTGAACTCACTGGGGACCATAGCCCCAGGAGGACAGACAATGGGTCTGGACCCAGACATCAGTAACCATAGGAATTCCTTCTGCCCGGAAGGGTGTGGAAGCTAGGGATGTGTGTTCCCAACGGGAGTGCCTTTGCCAAGCCGCTGTCCTATCCTGACATGAGGGTCAAGGTTTCCGAGCTCTGCCCAAAGCCCTCCTCTGAGTACCAGCCCGAGTTTGGGTATGGAGTGGATAGGAAGTTCCCAACCTAGCTTTCTCTTGGATACCTATACCAAACACAGTCTCCTTTCCTGCTGGCTTTGGAGACAATCAGGATAGCAACCTTGCTCCTAAGTGCCTTTCCCTGGATGCTTGCTTCTTCTTTCATTTGAGTTCTGCCATAGACTTGCCAGAGGGTGGAAACCAGCAATAGATTTGGGGCCTGTGTTCTTTGGGCACCCTGGCCAACCTCACGCTGGCTGCCCTTGCTAGACATTCCCCTGGCTGCCTGCACTTCCCCCATCAAAGCGCCTGTGATGACGTGAATAGTTTCTGTCTCCCTGGACAGCCAAGCCTGGGAGCCCCTTAGAACAGGAGCCAAAGCTGCCACCTTTCCTTGTGTCCCCAGGGCTCAGTTCAGAGCCAGGCTAGAGAGGCGGGCGGCTCAGACATGCTGGTGACGGGAATAGATGAATTTGCTGCACACAAGGGCAGCCTAATAGCTAAAGGGTCTGTAAGCATGCTCAAGGTCATAGAAAGAAAGGGAGTAGAGGGGAAAACAACGTCCAACAAGCTAGCGTAGAACTGGACCAGGCCCCATCTGTGTCCCGTTCGTGGCTGTTCCAGTCTATGTCTCTTAGTCCCTTTTCTCAAGTAGACTTTAGACTTTGGTAGCCTGAGGAGGCCCTGTCTGACCTGTGGTTCTTCATCCTTTCTGGAAAGACTGTTGGCTTTTCTGGGGGCCATATAATCTGAAGCCCCAGAATTTTGTGGACTCTAACTAGATGATAAACAGTGGGAGACCTGAAAGCAACCCCGTATCATCGCCTCACTTCTTATGACCCCAGGAAAGACAAAATGTGGGCAGAACTGCTCGGTCTGGCCGTGAAGACGCCTGGCTCTGCTGCACAGGCCCACTGCCCCAGATTCAATAGGTGATCTTGGCTTAGCCCTTCCCTGGATCCGGATCTGGATTTACCCACCTGCCCTGTGTGGGGCGCTAGGGTAAGGGGGAGCTGTTGGTACCTGTTTCAGAGACGCTGGAGTTTTTCCTATCTTTCGGAAAGAATAAAGCTTCTGACCCTCCTCTAGGCCTCTCTCCCAGGGCCCTAAGCGTCCATGACCAGATGCCCCGCTTTCACTGAGTTTGAAGGAGTCTCTTGCTGCTTCGGTCTGGTGGCCCCAGGTCTCTGCCGGGCCACCCACATGGCAGCCACACAACATGCCATGCTGACCTCCAGCTCACCTCTGAGGGTGCCCAGCCCCCTCTGGTCAGCAGAGCTCCCAGGCAAGAACATCCAAGCCTCTGACTTCAGGCCTTCTGTCTTGCTTCTCAGGCCCCCTCCCCAGACCAAGTGCCTACTCCTTCTGAACCTGGCTTCCTGCCACTCTGGTTGAAGGGGCTGGGGGTGGGGGGGTGACAGCTGTGTAAGCGATGGTGGCTGCCCCCTTCCTGCCCCTCCCCCCAGCTGTCTCTCTCCCATGACAGCTGCCCAATCAAAGGGCCGGGGGCTTAGCCAGCTCCCCCCCACGCGCAGGGATCAAGTGTCCTCCCTGGCTTTGTTCTACTGGAAGAACAATCCAGAGGAGGGGAGGGCTCCTGGGGCCATTTGAACCGTGTAGACTGGCCCGCCCCTCGGGGGATTCCCTCTGCTCTACTGCCCAGTGTGTCTGGACCACTGAGATGCTGTAGACCTACCTGGGCTGGGGAAGGTTCGGGGAAATCGAGTCTCCAACTTCACCCCAGATCGCATGCTCAGCATGTTCCCCTTAACAATCCTAACCTAACAGTCTCCTCCAATCCTTACTCCAAAAACAGCCATACTGGCCACACCCGATGGTGCTGGGGAATGATTGAGCATCAGGCATGGCGGGGTGTGGCAGGAGGGTGGCCACTGGGCCTTGGCAGCCTTGGGCACTCCTGACTCCCTTGTCCACCCCCTACCCTGGGCACGCTTACCCTTGCTCTTTAGCCTGGGCTCCACAAAACTGCCCAGCATCCTCAGACCCAGCCTCAGCCTTTCAGCCTCCCGGGATGGCCAACCATTCCTGTTTTGGAAAGGATGGGGGTGGGGAGGCCTAGGGGAGTTCCAGGCTCTGGTTCCTTGATTTAAGCCTGTCTTGTAAAGGACCAGTGAAGAGGAACATGGACAGATTAGAAGCTGATAAACTAGTAGGTGCCTGAAATGCTCTAGCCTCGGACTGTCTATCCAAGTTGAAAGAGCCCTCTAATTGCAGATCTCCATGCTGAAGACTGTAGGCTCACTCTGCTATTTAACAACCACCCATGAATCCCAAGACCCAAGAGATTAAAACCTGGGCTGTGCACCAGCGATGGAGGCCTCCATGGTCCAGCCCCTAGCAACTTCTGTTGTCGCATCTCTGCCCCATCCCTCATACATACCAGGCCACAAAATAGGCCTAGTAACTCCAAGCCTCAGACAGAACCTTTGCCAGCTGCCAACGTCAGCCTAAAATACATATCCCCTTCACTCTTTTAGCAAAATTCTTCTCAAAAGCCTTCTCCTCCGTGGAGCCCTCCCCAGCCTTCAAATCAGATGAAATTCCTCCAGCCTCTGTGCTTTCCAAAGACAAGACATGGCTACAAGTTAAAGGAGACCAGTGGACATTTCTAAGCCTATCTTTCTGCTACAAAAGAATAGGAAATTTGAGACAGGACCTGGCCCTGGGGGTAAGGGGAGGAGTCAGGGCTCACAGGCCTGGGACTATCAGAGACCATGCCGCCTCAGAATCCTGGGGCTGGGGGACTGAGCACGTGGGCAGAGTTAGGACATGCCTGATTAGAACTCCGAGTTCCCAGTTCATTCAGCATCCCAGTCCGTTTCTGCTGGATTCCCCTGGCATGTTGCAGAAGTGAGGAATTTGAGAATTCTGAGAAACCAGACTGGGTCCCCTAGCAGGAAGAGGAGTTGGTAGGAACCCTGGAGTGTGAGACAGGTTTCACAGCATTGAGGTGGGTTCAGCCAATCACAACTGGAAAAGCCTCACCAATCAAGAGAGGAACCTGAGGCCTAGGGAGGATGGGAACTGTTTCGAGGACTGCATGGGAGGCGTCTGCAGGCCAGCAGAACCCGCGGGTCCACCTGTACAGCTAGGAGCCCTTTCCTTCAGAGGCTTTGGTGATGGAGGCTGGAGGAGAGTGGGCGGGTGGACAGAGCCCGTCTGGGGACACAGGGTGGGGCAAACCAGCCTCTCTGCGGCCTGGGCCGGCCAGGGTGTGTGGGCCGCCCGCTCCCAGCCCCCCACCCTGAGCATGCAAAGAGAACAATCCCCTTGTGTTTGGGCAGCCTGAGCCTGCATGCTGATGAAGGCTACGGGGTGGGGGCTGGGATAGGGGTGCTTTGAAAGTTGAGGGGGGTTCCAGGACCTAGAAAGATAATATTCTCAAATGGAAAAACAATAGACCCTCCCAGGCGTTGGCCCCGAGGCCACCAGGGTGACCCCACTGAACACCGAGAGCCGGGAGATCAACTCCTGACCAAAGCTTGGCGTGTTTATAGGGAAGACAGGGACCCTGGGACACATGCCTTGTTGGTCCAGGGAGAAGGTAACCATCCTTGGCTTGGTGGGGACCCAAAGCCACACATTCTGAGAGAAGGGGTGGCGAATGGACCAAGGTACATCCCCTTGGGGACCATTCCCTGGGGTGGGGCGGGGCCGGGCCCTGGGTGCCACAGGTCTCAAAATGGCGGGCCTGGTTTAGGAGTGTGAGGAGGTGGGCACCTCCCTCTCCTGGCCAGGCCTGCGTGAGGGCCAGGCCAGTATGTGGCGGGGCCCCTTCACCTCCATCCCCACCCAGTACCCCAGGCGAGAAGCTAGGTCAGAGCAGGAGATGGAGAACGGAAAGGGAGAACAGTTTGTGCTCCCGACTATCTCCATCCACCTTGGCCTGGAGGTCTGTCTGGCTCCTCTGAGGACTGCAGAGAATGGGAAGGGGTGTGTGTGAGCCAGGAGCAGCACAGAAGGGCAGATGAGAACAGGGACGAAGTAAACCCGAACCTGGGGCATGAGGTCCAGAACTGAGAGCAAGCTCAGAGGGCAGAAAACGGCAAATAGGATGAGAGCCTCAAACCTGGTACCCAAGGTCCAAGAAACCCCTCCCTGTAGTGGGGTGTTCCCGTGGAAAACCAACGCCTCCCACCTGTACAGGCCTCAGCCGCATTGGACAGAAAACGTGTTCCTCGCAGTGCACCCCCCAGGATCGCGGTCGGGTGCACACTGGAACGAATTCCCCGCCCCCCCCAGCGAACCCCTAAACTTCAATGGCCCGCGGTGCCCCGCCCGGCCCGCGCCTTACCTCGCTGGGGCTGTTCTGCGGCGGCGGCAGCGGCGGCGCGGCGGCTGGGCCGCTCAGTCCCACATTGTCCCCGGGAAAGGCGGCCGCTCACAACTGCGAGTGACATCAGCTGCGAACAATGAGGGGTTTGACAGGCGCGGAGCCCGGCCGGCCCGGAGCCCGGCTCCGCGCCCCCCCACCCCCACCCCCCGGCCCGCCTGGCCCGGCCCCGCCCCGCCCCCTCCCCGGATCCGATTACAGCGCGGCGGGCCCGCCCCAGCAGCCCCAGTGCCGCAGCCGCCCGCCCCGCCCCGCCCCGCCCCGCCCCGCGCGGTCCGGCGTCCTGAGCATCCGCCGCTTCCGGGAGGGAGCGATGGACCCTTCCCATGCGGCTCACCAGGGGCCCCGGATCCTCCCCTTGTGGATCTCTCCCGGCCTGTCCTTCCCGCCCAGCGCTTCTGCGGAACTCTCCGCAGCCTTCATCTCAGTCCTGACCGCGCCTCCCGGCTTCTGTCCCACGGCCCTCCGCCCTGCCCCGGCTCTTGCATCTTCACCATCCTTCACTCCAGGGTCCAGCCCACCTAGACCCGCCACCCAGGGACCTATGGCGTTCGCACTGTCCGACCCTGGTCCTCCCAGGAGAGGCTACCCGACCAGTTGGAGGAGGGGCCTGAGAGCCGTTTGGCAACCTGTCCCGTGATCCTTCAAATCTACTACAAATTCCTTTTGGAGCTAGGGTTGTAAGGGTCAGAGTGCCATTAACTCCTTTACTAGGAAAGGGATAGGTGTGTGTATGTGTGTGTTTGGGGGGGAAGGGCAATTGAGCCTGCCCTTCCCCCATCTCAGAGCAGATATTCCCCCCCCCCCTTTCGGTAATCGGCTCATGGGTTCCACTGACCTACACCTCCCCCCCTCGGCTGAGTCTTGGCACCTGGATGTGTGTGGGTGGGGAGGGGAATCCAATCTCCCTTTCCCTCCATCTGGCCTAGTGGACAAAGGGCAGGGGGACCATCTGGTCCCGCCAGGGTGGGGGAGGAGCCCACAGTGGCAGTCCCCAGGGGAAGGGGGAGGGGCGGCGCTCCGGAGACAGCAAAAGCTTGTGAGGTCTAATTGTATCACTTTATTTCAGGGACCTCCGCAGTCGGTCTCCTCATCCCACTCCCAAACCTCAGAGCAGGAAATGGGCTGGGCTGAGAAGATTCATTCTTGATGACCTGGGGAGCCCCCAAGAAGAAGGGGGGAGATTTGAAAAGCAGGGGGGTGCACATCCCCTTCTGGGGAAACAATTCTGGTCTGGGACCAGTTGCAACGGGTAGATAAGAGAAATCTAGGGGTGGCCACATTTTTATCCAGGCGAGTGGATCTCTTTCAAAGACTCCCCGCTTCCTTTAGGAAATTGCACATGTACCTGTGCAAGCACGGGGTGCAAAGCTACCCGGGAATGTGGTGACGGTCCAGTCACGTGGACCCCTGTGCTATTCCCACAGGAAAGGTTCTGTTTGGGTGGGTGTGGGATGTGGCCTTAAGGGTAGGGGAACAGAAGGAATGTCTGTCCTGTAGCGCAGCCGAAGAGAGAGAAGGATCAGAAAGAAAGGAAGGCAGATAGAGAGCCAAGCAGGAAGCCTGCAGGAGCACATGGATTACCCACAATCAGAGTTCTCCCCTCGAATCCGAGGCCTTTTCCACTTGATTCTACCTCCTTGATCTGATCTGTCACTGCAAGAGAAAAAGAGAAATGACAGGAACCCAGACAGACGTGTAGACAGACCTGTTGCAGGTGAGGCGGAAGCCAGAGACCAGGAGGAAGACAGCAAGAGATCCTAGGGCAGGCAGTCCGTCCCCTCTATGAGCAGGACTGAGTCTCAGGCTAGCTCCTGCAGGAAATCCAGCAGGCCGGCATGCCACTCCTCAGGCTTGTCCAAGTAACAGGGATGCCCCGCCCCTTCCGTGACCAGCACTCTGTGGTTGGGCAGCTGCTTCAGGTGTTGAAAGCTGGAGGAGCCCATGGGGTCCTGGTCTCCATATACAATGAGAGCTGGCGTCTGAGAGGGAGGAAAAGAGGAATGGGGGCTTGTCGCACCAGCCCACCTTCTAAAGGTGCTTCAGGTTAGCTTCAGGCCTTGCCACCTCTTTAGTCTCTTCCTGCCCTCCAGAGGAGGAAGAGCAGAGACAGGCAGATCTGGTGGGTGGAGACATGGGTTTGTATTTTCCCCAGTACACAGTTTTATATAGGGGTTGGCACAGTCTTCTGATAAGTCAATCAAAAGGGGTCTCCCCAGAAACCACCCCATGGGTTAACCAGCTCCCAGATGAAGAAGACCTAGGGATGGACCCCGCCTTGCTCCTAAGATACCCTCTCAGTCACACACACACACACACACACACACAGTACCTTCACACTGGCGTAGTCCGCAGCATTGATTTTGTCTGTGCAGATGGGAGCCACTGGTACATAGCCCCGGAGCTGGGACCCAGGGGCCACGAGGAAGGGCAGGGAATACATGCCGCTTAATGATGGACTGATCACAACTGGGGGTCCCAGCTCCAAGGCCTCCACCACAGCAGCTAGGAAGCTGCTAGGGGCCAGTTCCCCGATAGGGGCAGGGGCTGCTGCATCCTTGGATTGCCCCAGACCTGCAGGGATTCAGGCGTATGAGAGAGAAGGGCAATGAATGGGAAGGCTCCCTTCCTCCGTGCCCAGATTCATGTAATACCCAGCAGACTGAATTTATCCATACCCACATCCCAGTGTTTTATATCTGTGGTGCGCACGAGGAGGACACAGTTCCTTCCATGTTTGTGTTCATGCTAACATGTCCTGAAAAGAATGAGGCTCTGGAGTCTATGAGGGTTGGTCTGAGTCCCAGGTCTCTGTCTACCATAAAGATGACCATAGGTAAGGCCTCCCAGCCCTCCTCAGCTGCACAGTTTCCAGCTCTGTTTAAAAGGGATAAGGAATGTGCTTGCCATTTAAAGTTGTGCAAATTAACTATTGAAAAGGCATCAAGCCCTGAGAGCCCTGACTTTACCCCAGATGGGATACTGGAGGATCTTAGCTGAGGAAAATGCCCCTGCAGTGGGACCTACCAGTCACCCCTCCCCCCCAACAACATTAGTGTAGCTCTTCACCCTGAAACTCAGCCCAACCCACTGCTGGAAGCAAGCCTGGCCAGGCTGGAAATCTGCCCTTGAAACCTGAAACTGTATCAGCTCTAGCTCGTGAGGGGATTAGATCCTGTCAGATAGGCTATGTCTCCAATTCCTCACTAGACACTAAAAGTGGTGGGGCCTGGTGGTTCGGCTTATGTCAAGCAATCTGGAAGCTGTCCCCACCTCCTCCAGTGCCCAGCTCAAGGACTCTGCTTGCAAATAGGTGACCAGGTCCTTGGCCATCCATCAGGCCCTGCCATGCTTCCCAAGGCTCTGGAAGACTGTGTTATCATCAGACTGAATATGGTTCTACCCAGGCACTTTGGTTCCCATCAGCTGGGACCCTCTACTGCTTGTCATTACATACTAGCTAATACATTCACACAATGACCTCCTTCCATGCTCAGTAGGGACAGTCACCAGCAGGAGTGTGGCACCAACCATTACAGATGAGGGAAGGGAAGGGAGCCCAGAGGCATGGAGACACAGGCTCAGTACCAGTGAAAAGTAGCAGAGCAGTGAGTGTATTGACCCTTCGAGAGCAAGACTAGACAAGTTCAAACGTCGAGCTACCTAACTGCCAAGCTGGGGACCCAGACTGGCTAAATCCTTCCAGCCCTCCTTCCTCGTTTCCCTCAACCCCGCCCCAGAAGCCCTACCGGAGAAGTACCTGGTAGATCAATGGCCACAGCCCTGTAGCCAGCCTTGGCCAACCTATGCAGAGTACCCAGGTTCTGCCAAGTCTCAGAGGAGAATCGGATACCATGCAACAGCAGCACGGAGAAGCGGACAGCCTGCCCGTTGCCAGGTCGGGCCTCTCTGAAGAAGAGGTTCTGGCCCTGCACCTGGATGGTGCCTTCACGCTGATCCACGCTGGCCATGTCCGACGGTGATGCCTGCAGTTCAAAGCCAGGCTGGTGAGGAAGGAAGGAACCCCTGCCTGGCAGCAGCAGGGAGCAGTTAGGTGACCACCAGGTCTCTAGGCTCTGAATTAAAGTCAAAAAAGGCAGGTTTAACTGTCTTAACAGAAACATGGCAGAATTACAAATGTCACTTAAGAATTTAAGAAAACCTGCCGGGCAATGGTGGTTGGTACACACCTTTTGTCCCAGTACTTGGGAGGCAGAGAGACAGGTTGATCTCTGAGTTTGAGGCCAGCCTGGTCTATAGAGTGAGTTCCAAGACAGCTAGGGTTACCTGGAGAAACCCTGTCTTGAAAAGACTGAAAAAAAAGGGGGGGTGGGTGCTGGAGAGATGGCTCAGTGGTTAAGAGCACTGACTGCTGTTCTGAAGGTCCTGAGTTCAAACCCCAGCGACCACATGATGGTTTACAACCATCTGTAATGAGATCTGGCACCCTCTTCTGGTATGTCTGAAGACAACAGCTACACTATACTTACATATAATAAATAAATACATCTTTTTTTTTTAAAGGCTATGCAAAAAGTGAAAGAATCTCTACCAGTTAAGGTATCTGCTGCTAGTAAAAACTGGTATATGGGACTATTCAATAACAGCTCATAGACATTAAATGAGGCTATGCATGAGGGGAAAACGTATACATGCCTAGGACACAGTGCTCAATGAAGGGTTAATTCTGTCCTGATTAGCCTCATCTAAACCAGCACTATGATACTGTGGGTGAACTAGTAACACAGGCAGGAGACCAAGTTTGTTTGGGATGAAGGCCCTTTTTCCAGAAGCAGAAACACATACACCGGTCGGCAAGGACTTTGGAGTTTCTGACTGCCAGGGACGCGGGGTGCTCAGCGCGCTAGCCGCTGGAGCCCAACCAATTGACGCTGCGGTCACCCGCTCTGCCAAGTCTCCCTCGGTTCACTGGCCACCGTTCTGGATCCCTGAGTCTGTCTGGAGAAACACGGGAAGGAGGGGCAGCCCAGAGAGAGAGGTGACCTGGAGAGCCGAGATGAGAAGACTTGGAGCAGGTGGGTTCTGAGTGGAGACGCAGAGAGAGCCGAGAGTGCAGGGTGGTACCTGGAAAAGTGGTGATCTTCCGCAGGAGACTGGCGTGTGCAGTAGGCTGGTGGGGAGAGAAGTAGGGAGGGGCTGGACAGGAGGTGGGACCAGGCCAAGCCATTCCTGGCGCCCTCTCTTGGTCACAAGCTGCCATTAGCCTCGTCCACGCCTTAACCCTTCTTTCTTTGATGGAACCTGTTTTCCCAAGCCCACCTCCACCCCATGTGCACCAAAAGCAGGGTTGAAGATCTCAAAATTCTCTGGCAATCACACGGCAATGGCTTGACTTAAGGGCGAAAGCTATTTCTGGTATCTTTCCTGTCCGCCCCACCCCATCCCAGCCCTCACCCCGAGTCAGGACTGTACAAAACGAATTGTACACCTGTCATAAAGCGGACATCCTACATATCTGAGTGAAAGGCTCCGCCAAAATTCAGCCAGGTGACATCGGAGTCTGTTCTGAGGCTTTAGAATGAATCTAGGTAATGCCAACCTTGGCGAGGTACTGATGAGTAGTGAATCTTTTGTGCCCTTCCTGGCCTCCCTGCTCCAAGGTCTGGTTGCAACGCAGAGGCCTGAACCTGGGACAGACCAAACGTTGATCACGGGTTGCCAACCAATAATAAATGTCCTGAGCAGACCAGAGTTAGAGGACACCTCAAGCTCTAACCCGGCAGGGGAATAGGGAGAGAGAAGAAAATGCTTGGGCAGAAGCTTGGAGCTGCGGCATGACAATCACATCATCTGGCATTTACGCTAGGAGAGTTTGGTGCCAAGAACTCTTCTAAGGCTTGAGCTTTCCTTAAGTTCCATGACATCCTTATGCGGTGGGTCTTTCCTAAACCCTATTTTGCAAACAAACGTGCGAAAACTGATGGCTCTCCACAAGCTCTCCAGCTTAGGACCAATAACAATTTGGAAAATCTGAGCAGAGAGAGGCGGGCCTCGGTGCTTTAGGGCACCGCCCCACGTCCTTCCCTGGTAACCAGGCTTGGCCTGCAGCTGCGTACTGCGCAAGCGCGCCTGGGTAGCTGGACTTTAGCCGTCTGGTTACCAAGGAGGAGGCTGTGCCATAGCCGCTAGGCTGTTTGGCAGTTGGCTCCGCCTAGGCCGGGCCCCGCCTCGCCGGAGCCCTCCAGGTCACTTCTGTCCGCACGGTGAGTGTCCCCAGGGAAGGAGGCCCGCAGGTCGTCCCGGGATCAGCCATCCTTATCCCTGCCACTTGGGGCATAGTCCTTCGGAAGGCGCAAGCGCCTGGCAACACGTGTACAGTGTTCCTGTGCCTCTGCGCACGGGAATGTTTTTGAAGGTCTGGGTGTAAGTGCTTCTCTTCGCTTTGGCGGGGAACCTGGGAGTAGGTGTTTTCTGATCTGCCTGCCTACTTGCATGTCTCTTTTCTGTGTTTATCTCTGCATCTGACTGTGTTTATTTCCGAAGGTTTATGTGTGCCTATCAGCTGGTGCGTTTCTTCCCCGCCTACCCCCCCAGATCCTTGCTCGCTAGTAGTTTTTTCCTAGGTCTTCTTTCTTTTTTAAAACATTTATTTATATTGGTTGGGGGGGGCACATAGAGAGGTCAAGTCCAGGGGAATCCATTCATCTTCCACCGCTGTGAATTCCAAGGATTAAAGTCAGATTGTCGGGCTTAGCACCAAGTGCCTTCACCTGGAACTCTTCCTCTTTTTAATATTTCATTTATTTAGGGGGATGTATATGGAGGTCAGAGGGTAGTTTTGGAAATTGTTTCTTTGCTTTCACCGTGTGGGCCCTGACTATAGACCTTCCATGCCTGTGCATGGGTTGGCTTTTTATTTTTTGAGACAGTGTCTCTGTATGTGACCCCGGCTGACCTGGAACGCCCTATGTAGACCAGGCTGGCTTCAAAGTCACAGAGATCCTCCTGCGTCTGTCTCCTGAATACTGTGACTAAAGCCATGGGCCACCATGCCTGACTTACATATGGTTTTGAAATCATAGGTGTTTCTCCCTCTGCCTTCCTGATAACAAAACTTTTTTTTTTTTGTCACAGAATAACATCCTGTGACAAAATGTTTCCTGGGGAGAGAAAACATACATCTGCTTGTCCCAGATAGGAAGCCCATAGGGAGCCCATGACAGACCACAGTAGGATACCACCAAAGTCCAACTTGGTAAACCAATTATTTTTATCAGGGTTGCTCACGGAAATATAGATAATGGGTTGCTTATGGGAGCAGAAAGGACTCAAAGACAGCTATGTCACCAAAGCCCGAGCAGGAGTGACAGTTGACAAAATGTGGAACACACTGCCCAGCCATCAGGCAGCTGGATTGGTTGGGGAGTGTCTTTCCCAAGTGCCTCAGCTGGCGTAAGCCTCTTGTAGGCAGCTCAGCTGGTTTCTGCTTCTTCAGGAAGCTGGTGTGCTCTCTCGGAGTCTTCTTTGCAGCTCAGCTTTATTTGGTGAGAGAGGGGTTCTCAGCTTTTGTGGTTTACCCTGGCAGGCAGAGAGAGGCCTAGTGAATCTTGCCAGTTTCAGGGAGTTCTCGAAGCTGATTTCTGGCTGTTCACCTCCCTGCTTAAGGGGCTCCTCTGCAACATGGAATATTTTGATCTTGGAGTAGACCGTTAACACACCCATGCATGGGATTTTGTGGATGTTACTATAAGAGTCTGACTGCATTAGCCAATGGGTGTGCAAAGAGGTTACTGTACATTTGGGGGATATAGCTTCCTGAAAAGGGTGTGGAAAACTCTTGTGTGTTTGCGTCCACGTGCTGTGGTAGAGCGGCATTTCAGTGCCCCAAACAAGCACCGTTGAACTCCAACTCCCTCCGCCTGCAGAGCAGTCTTCATCAGAACCTCTGCAGGTTGCCATGGCAATGAGTGAAACCCCACCCCTTGATCCTGCAAGAAGCACTGGACACTAAGGGTGGTCCATCCGGATGCTCCACCTCTTGGGAACGTGAGCTAAAGCTGTTGAGTTGGAGACGGGTGTCCTCGGCATCCTCGGCTGCTCCAGGTTAAGAAGAAGCGTGTGCTCTTTCTCCACCTGGCTCCCGATTTCCTATCAGCACTGGAGGAGCTGCTGCAGCCCACACACTGCCTGACTTCAGAGCTAGGGAGTGAGGCCTCCAGAAGAGTTCCACAGAGGTGGGTGTGTGGCCCCTGGGTGGGTCCCAGCTCCTGGCCCTACCACAACACACTTTGTTTACACTCCGTAAAGATGCATCCAGAATCCCAGAATAAGACAAACACGTTCATCTTAGGTCCAGTAAATGATGGCAGGGACACCCCATCCCCACCGGCTTAGGAAGAGTGTATTGTGTAAATCTCAGAAGAAGCTTGGGCAGGTACCAAAAGGCTATCCCAAGTTATGGAACTCTACTCAAGGCAGAGGGGAATTCTCAAACCAAGGCTACCTGCCCTCTGGGCTGACAAAGCCTCCCTACTGGAGGAGTCCATGATGAGATCATGTGGCAGAAGCAGGGTGGAAGGTCAAGGAATGTTCTCTCTGGCCCTCATGTTTCCCCTTCCAGTTCTCCCAGCCCCCACTATCACAGCACAGCATGACACCCAACATTCTCTGTGAACTGGCCCATAAAGGTTGGGGCCATCATGAACTGTCCCCTCTATTGTACCAGCACATTCTGGTACCAGCAGTTTATCCATTTCCAGGCACGCCCTCAGTGGAGGTCTCTCTGCACTTTGACCTGTAGCTGCCTTCATGGCTCCAACGCCTCTGAGTCTGCAGTTCAGTCCATCTCCGGCCATCACAGCACTTCCTTCCAGAACACACCTCATCTGGTGTTTTTGGAAACTAGCCCTGTGACCCAGTCCCCGGCTGCCGCTGCAGCAGGGAATTCACCTGTTAGCCTGGATCCCTCAGTGTCAGAGAACTGTCATCGTATCTGCTCTCTGTGTTTTCTGTGGCCTCTGAGTGCTTAAGTGTAGAGACCCCAGCACAGGGGCTACTATGGCCGGAAGAGCTGGTTTAGCTAACCCAGTGATGATGGTGTCCATTATATATGAGAGGTATCTCATGCACTTCTGTTTGTAGTGGGGTGTGTCCCAAGCCTTTGCCCTGGCCTGAGAAGCAGGGCATGAGCATCCAGACGATCTTTCAGAGGAAGAGAAGGGAAGAGGGCTACAAGTCCTCCACAGCCTCTCTCTGCCTTTTTCTCCTCCAGGCTGTGTGGTACAGATCTTCATGAGCCGGCACCAGGCAGCCCTGCTGGGTCTGGGACTACTGCTCATATTCCTACTGTATGTGGGGTTGCCTGGCCCACCCAAGCAGTCTTCACTACTCTGGAGAGGCCCTAATGTCACAGTCCTGACTGGTCTCACCAGAGGCAACTCTAAAATCTTTTACCGAGAGGTGCTGCCAATCCAGCAGGCGCACAGGTGAATGGTTACTCAAGGGTTTAATGGAGGGAGCCTAGTCCAACTCATGGGACTCAGAACCTGGGAGGGCAATGAAAGACCCCTGGGAAGAAGGGACACTGGCAGCCCAGGTCCCATACCACATGTTTCCCCATGTGTCTGCAGGGTTGAAGTCGTGCTTCTCCATGGAAAAGCATTTAGTTCCCACACTTGGGAGCAGCTGGGCACGCTGCAGCTACTGTCAGAGAGGGGCTACCGGGCTGTGGCCATCGACCTTCCAGGTGAGTACCCCCACATTCAAGTTTAGAGAGGTCGGGCTACAGTGGGAATGAAGGAAGACACCAGAAGGGAGAATTGGAGGGGTGGCAAAACAGGGATGTGTGGGTTCCCATGTCTGGACAAAACCAGTTGCAGGTCACGAGAAAGCATGGTAACAAAAAGCCTGTTCTTACTTTTTTTTTGTTTTGTTTTGTTTTTTGTTTTTTGTTTTTTGTTTTTTTTGTTTGTTTGTTTTGTTTTGTTTTCCAAAGAGACAGGGTTTCTCTGTGTAGCCCTGGCTGTCCTGGAACTCACCCTGTAGACCAGGCTGGCCTCGAACTCAGAAATCCGCCTGCCTCTGCCTCCCAAGTGCTGGGACTAAAGGCATGCGCCACCACCGCCTGGCCTGTTCTTATTTTCTACCTTGGAAACTACACTGTGAGTTATTCTTGTTCCACATCACAGAGAAAATAGAAGAGTGACTCATTTCATGAGCAACCGTCAGAGAGGATTCCCGGTGCCTTTTGTGACTGTAATTTTTGTGGCTTTTTTTTTTTTCCATTAGGGGCAGATGATGTGTTAGAGTTGGCCTCTCCTTCTGCCTTTTGGTGTAGGGATCAAACTCAGATTGTCAGGCTTGGTAGTAGGCCCCTTTACCCACTCACCAGCCTCAATTCTTTGTTTTTTCTGTTTTGTTTTGTTTTTGGATTTGGTTTTTTAAGACAGGATTTCTCTGTATAGCTCTGGCTGTCCTGGAACTCACTCTGTAGACCAGGCTGGCCTCAAACTCAGAAATCCGCCTGCCTCTGCCTCCCAGAGTGCTGGGATTATAGGCGTGCGCCACCACTGCCCAGCTCAGACCTCATTATAGATAGTTGTGAGCCACTATGTGGTTGTGGGGAGTTGAACTCAGGACCTTTGGAAAATCAGCCAATGCTCTTAACCTCTGAGCCATCTCTCCAGCCCTCTTGCAGAGGATTTGAGTTTGTTTTCTAATACCCATGTCAGACGGCTCACAACAGCCTGTAATTCCAGCTCCAGGGGATCCAATGCCTTCTTCTGGATTCTGAGAGGACTTGAATTCATGCACAAACCTACATGCAGGGATACACGTATAAATTAAAAATAAATCAATATTTTTTAAATGAAGTCCTTAAAAACCAAAACCTCTTCTCTTTTTCCTCTCTAAACATCTGAGAGTGACAGCCCCACTTTCATCTATTTCCATGCATAGAGATAACAGACAGGTGGACCTGGTTGTACAGACCTGTAATCCCAGCTGCTCAGGAGGCTGAAGCAGGAGAATCCCAGATTTAAGGCCTGCCTAGACTACAGAGTGAGTTCAAGGCTAGCCTGGCAATTTAGTAGAGACCCTGCCTCAAAATAAAAAGTAAAAGAGGCCTGGGAATATAATTCAATGGTAGAGTCCTTGCCTAGAATGTGCAAGGTCCTAGGCTTAACCTACCTATACAGAGAGACAGACACAGACAGATAGACAGACACAGAGAAAAACAGAGAGAAATAGACAGACAGATAGAACCAAGACACAGACAAACAACATGCAAGTTGTATATGGGTTGGGAGTATTAGCATCCTGCTTGCTTAATGAACATATTTACACCTTAATTTGCTTGGCTACACCATGACTGTAGGCCAAGCAGGGACTCCAGACCTCCTCTGTTGTTAATGCTGCAGTGAGAGCCATGGGAGGCACGGGCAGGCTTTGTATGCACGTTCCTCAATTAGTAGATTGTCATTGTCACCTGAAATGCTTAAACATGTAACCCAAGCCTCTCTGGACGTTTTTCGTTAATTATAGGAGAGCTGGGCAGAGTGGCACATGCCCCCAGCACTCAGGAGGCAGAGGCATGTGTCTCTGAGCTCGAGACCTGTTTAGTCTATAAAACGAGATCCAGGACAACCAGGGATACACAGGGAAAACTTGCTTGGGGTGGGGGTGGGGTTGGGAAACCATCAACAAAAAACATAGTGTCTCTAGCTATCAAGGACAATTAGTAGGTCAGATATAGCTGGTCTTTTGATACGTTGAGGATTCTTCTTTTCCCACCCTTTATCCCCGTGGTTGTACCCTCTTTCACTAGATAGGAGGGAAAGAAGGATAGAGAGACATCTGTGAATCTAACTTCTTTCTTGTTTCTTCTTTGAGTACGACTACTAACAAACCTCAGTCAGCCTCCCTGAATGATCACCAACCACCAACCTTACCTGTGGGGCTCTAGCATTTATATACCCTCTGAAAAGGTCCCTAAATTTTAAACGTCACACAATCACAGAAACTATCTGCAGCTGGCAAAACCACCCCTCTGATAAAGCACGAGGCAAATCATAGTCAGCTGCTACGGACAGTCCAGAACAGCCCCACATCCCCACACCTGAGATTAAAACAAAAACACATTCTTAGCTTATTTCTGTGTTTTTTGTTTTTGTTTTTAAAGAAACCACAATTTCAGAATGGTCACTACAGGCAGGGGATACATTTTTGATAAACACTGTCTTTCCTTTCAGAAAGCCTACATAATAGATTTTTCTTCTGTCAGTCTCGTAGGTACCCACTCATCTCTTCTGCTGGGTGTTATCAGCTTAAAAGCTTCCGTGAGGCATGTTCGCCTCTCAACACATGGGTTCCGGGGATCAGAGTCTAGTCATCCAGATATGTGCAGCCGGTGAGCCTTCTCACCTGCTAGAATCATGGTTTATTTTTTAGTGGAACTGATATGTTATAGAACCTTGCTTCTGAGAATAGCTGGGGTAGAGTGTGCTGTGTCCTTCTCTCCCCAACTGCGATGGACGAGCTCCTCTGAGATAGTACCTGCTGTCTGCCGTTCCCAGGTTTTGGGAACTCAGCCCCTTCTAAGGAGGTGAGCACAGAGGCAGGCCGAGTGGAGTTGCTGGAGACAGTGCTCCGGGACCTAAAGGTGCAGAATACTGTGCTGGTGAGCCCCTCCCTGAGTGGCAGCTATGCACTGCCCTTCTTGATGCGAAGCCACCACCAGCTACGTGGATTTGTGCCCATTGCGCCCACCTCCACCCGGAATTATGCACAGGAACAATTCCAGGCTGTGAAGGTACGCAGACAGTGATCTGCAAAGTTCTCTTGTCTCTTGCTTGCTTGCTTGCTTGTGTGTGTGCGTGCGTGCGTGCGTGCGTACGCGAGTGAGGGGGCCTTAGAGGCTTGGCCCCTGCAGTCCTATGGAAGAAGTAACGTGTGGGACAAGGCTCCGTAAAGGAATAGCTTGTGGGTTGGGTCCTCACCAAGCCCTAGGATCAGCAAGTTCTGGCCTTGCCCTGCAGACCCCGACTCTTATCCTGTATGGGGAACTGGACCACACTTTGGCGCGAGAGTCACTTCAGCAGCTCCGCCACCTGCCCAACCACTCCGTGGGGAAGCTGCACAATGCAGGCCACGCCTGCTACCTCCACAAGCCAGAAGCCTTCCACCTCGCCCTTCTCGCCTTCCTCGATCATCTGCCTTGAACGGACTCACTTCCCAGGACCCTCTCTCTCCCTCCTCTTCCAGTCCGGCAGTCCCTGGCTGGGATTGTGGGGACAGAGGATCAAGCTTAGCCAGGACTTTTGTATTTCATTTCACAGGCACAATAAAGAAAAGCCTTTTGTCTTGCCTGGAGAGTGCCATTGTGTTTCCTGACTGGGGGAACTGGGAGTGGGAGGCAAGACTGCATCTGTGCTGCGAGGCTGGAGGCGGTGCACCTGGGAGTCTAAGTGTTGATACTCTGTGCTCCCTTCTCTGTGCCTCAGTTTCCCCCTCTATAAAATGGCATGGGAACAGTATCTAACAGGGAAGTGATTGTGGGGTTGAATGTGGGTAACAGGACTGAGGGAGCTGGAAGGTGAGTTACTGGGGCCTCCGTCCCACTGGGGTCCCTGGGGAATACAGGTCACTTCCCAACTGCACTGAATGAAGGTGCAGAGTACCTGAAGGTAGAGGTGGAGAGTGGTTTGAGGATTGAACTGCTGTTGAACCACCAAACCCGCTTGCTTCCTTACTTAGGGTGCACAGGTAGAGACTTCAACCCCAAGGGTGGGATGAACCCCTCCTTGATTCCTTGGACCCAGAAGTCTTCTGCCCCTTGCCCCTTGCCCCTCCCGGAGCTGGCTCAGTCTCTGGAACAGAGGGCAGAACTTGGTGGCAGTACAAAGGACAGCTAGGTAGGTGCACAAGTGGGCAGCTACTGTTACAAACTGCTTGATTGCTGGTGGCAGAGAAACAGTTGTGTCTCTGTTTCTCTCTCAGCTGGAGGCAGAAGAGCTTAAGAGTTCAGTGTAGGGTCAGCCAAGACGCCCTTTCCCCGTCTCCCATACTGAAAGGTGTCACGATTGTACAAGGTTCCCTGCACCTACACCATCTCAGACTAATAATGTCACACATGCGGTTCTATCCACCCTTACACAGATTTGGCCAGCAGAAACTCATGGACACAGTGACACGTTCTCCCATCAGGGTACTTATATTTTATTTTAGGGTTACGGCACCTTGCCCAGCCGCCCTCTCTGCCTGGCCAGGGTTAGAAGCCCATGGATTAATCAGTGTCCTGGAACTCACAGAATAGGGAGGGAAGACACTAAACAAAACCTCACTGCAGGAGGAGTATGGCAATCTGGGGGTGGGGTGAGGACTCCCTGAGGAGTGGAAGCAAGAGAGGACAGAGATGACAGAATGCACTTTGCAGGCAGACACCTAAAGAACGGATGAGTACCCAAAGCCGCCGTGGCGACTTTTAGCTACAGGCCCCGCCCTTTTGTCTCGCCCTATCCGGAGGCTGCAAGGGGAGGAGGGTTCCCTGGGGGCGGGACCATCCTGGGCTTGCGGTCCAGACTCCAAGGCCGGGTGTCGGGAGGGCGGAGCTGGCCTCAGTGAGGAGGACCCAGGGGGTGGATCCCGGATCTAAGCTTCCAGTTACCCAGCGCAGGCCCCACGCAGAGCCTGGCAGGGACGACGGCGCCCGCTCCGCTGCGGGTACTGGCACGGCCCTTATAGTCTTTCTGTCTCCGCCCCTCCACTCCGCCCTGGCCACGTGGTGGGCGGCCCCGGGCGATTTTTGAGATTGCGACCTCTGTGGACCCTGAATTCCACAGTCTCAAGACGACCCAGAGAGAGGAGAGCACAGGACTGATTCCTGGAGAGAGCAAGGTTGGAGGACTTTAGGGAAGGGTTGAGGAGTATGGGGCAACGCGGCTCTCTGGCATAAAAGCCCGGCCTTTGGGAGAAATATATTGAGGAGGGTATAGGAAGTCAGTGTCTCATTCAAACCAAGTTCTCCTATTAAGCTGGCTCTGTGCCTCGGCTTTCTCTTGTGTCAAGTGAGCATTCGGAGGATCAAACTTACTTCCAGGCACTCTTTTGAGGATTAAATGAGGAAATGTTTAGAAAGCAACCAGTGCCTGGCCTAGCACGGAATGGGGAAGTCAAACCTAAGTATCCTCCTCCCCGGAGGAACAACATTGGAAAGGCCAGATGTTCAGGTACAGACCACGGGGCTCCAACTTCTGGGGGGTGGGAGTAGTAATTAACTATTCACTTTATCCAAGCCAGCACGCAGCGCCATGACCACCAAGGGTCCTGAGTCTGAGCACCCCTCCGTGACGCTCTTCCGCCAGTACCTGCGCATCTGCACCATGCAACCCAATCCAGACTATGGTGAGAATGCAGGGTCTTAGGGCCTGTGGCGAGGGGCAAGGGCTGGGAGGATGCTAATGCTGTATACTGCCTTCAACACCTGCCACCCAGCGGACCCGACTCTGCTGTTTCTGCTGCCTCCCTTCCTGTAGCCATCCCCTAGGTCAGCTGACCAAGGCAACGGGTCCCCACTCTGCACCCACCCTTTCCCTATGCTGTGCAGCTTCTGATGGGTACTCCTGATGGCTAGTTTAAGGAAGGCATGGCTTCAACTCACTCCTCAGAGGCCAGAGTGGTGTGTGGAGACTGGGGCAACCTCCCCTGGTCTAACACTACCAAGTTATAACAACAGCCACAGCCCTTAGGGAATCTGGCTTAGTGGCTAGGAATCTTTGTGCATGGGTCCAACACCTGTTGTAAGGTTTACAAGCTGAGAGACTTTAGGTGAGTCTCTTTATCTCTGATTTCTCTGTCATTAAGAAAGATAACACCTGTCATTCACCGAGGGTCACTGATGGGTCCAGAACTTCAGGTTACTCAGGGACACAGATACAGATAGTCTTAAGAGGTTTGAAATTTTGCTGGGAAAGCAACTGTACCTCTCTGGGCTGCCTGGGCCGGTGGGTACCAGCAGAAGCAGTGCCAAGGCTCTCTGTGTCTCCAGGAGGGGCCATCACCTTCCTTGAGGAGAGAGCCCGCCAGCTGGGTCTGAGCTGTCAGAAAATAGAGGTAAATCTGGGGCCTTGAGCTTGGCGGGGGGCCATGGGTTGGGGACACCTTGTCACCTGGTGCTGACTGCTTCCTGTCCTGACTCTGCAGGTGGTGCCTGGCTATGTGATCACTGTGCTGACCTGGCCAGGCACCAACCCGTCACTCCCCTCCATCTTGCTAAACTCCCACACAGATGTGGTACCTGTCTTCAAGGTGTGTATGGAGGGATGTGTACAGGCCTGGAGAGCAGACACAGTGTAGACTTCAGGATTCCCCCGGGGACCCATGGTGCTGACCTCACCACTGACTCCTGTTGTATTTTATTTTGTTTTGTCTTGTTTTGTTTTCTGAGATAGGGTCTCACTATGTAGCTCTGGCTATCCAGGAACTCACTGGGTAGACCAGGATAGCCTAAAACTCAAAGATCCGCCTGCCTCAGCCTCCCTAGTGCTGATATTAAAGGCCGCTGTGCTCAGTTTACCCGCCACTAACTCTTAACATTCATATGGGCGTGGCTCCAGCCTTTGTCCAGGAGGGATTTGGGCTACAGAGGGGGTGATGCCAGGAGACAGGGGCATGGAAATCAGGTAGCTGGGGTGTCTAGCCTTCTCTCTCTCTCTCATTATTTCAATTCTGTGGCGGGCCTCTGTTCCCACCTCTGCCCCCAGGAACATTGGCATCATGACCCCTTTGAAGCCTTCAAGGATTCCGAGGGCTACATCTATGCTAGGGGCGCCCAGGACATGAAGAGTGTTAGCATCCAGTGAGTATCCCCCATTCCCAGACCGCTGCTTGCCTGGATTCAGCAAGAGTGTTGAAAAACCCCAATGGATCATCTTGACTTTCTATCTAAAGCAAAAAAAAAAAAAAAAAAAAAAAAAAAATGGCTCTCCTGACCGTTTATGGATGGAGAAACCGGCCCGGAAAAGGGCAGGGAGTTTTCTGGAGTGCCTGAAATTCATGGCAGGGAAGTGTCTAGGGCATAAGACTCCTCCACATACACACTGAACACTTAAGCCTCTGCTCCCTTAGGTACCTGGAGGCTGTGAGGAGGTTGAAGAGCGAGGGCCACCGCTTCCCCAGAACCATCCACATGACCTTTGTGCCTGGTAGGAGCGGCTTGGGGAGGGGCATCTGTGAGGGGGGGTGGAGGGGAAGGTGTGTCGTGTCTCAAGGTGTCTTACCCATCCCTGACACTTTTACAGACGAGGAGGTCGGAGGTCACAAGGGGATGGAGTTGTTTGTGAAGAGGCCTGAGTTCCAGGCTCTGCGGGCAGGCTTTGCTCTGGACGAGGGTGAGCAGGTTGGCCTGCCTCTCCCAGGTGTGGGGAAGCTACAAGGGGAAGCTGAGACACTCCACCCTCTACCTACTCTCTCCCTCAGGCCTGGCCAACCCCACTGATGCCTTCACCGTCTTTTATAGTGAGCGGAGTCCTTGGTGTGAGTATGGGTTTGGAGGAGAGGGGTGCTATTTTATGGCCATCTCCCAGGTCAGCTGACCAAAGCCACCAGTCCCACTGTGTGCCACCCTTTCTCAGGCTCTGCAGTTTCACTTGCTTACTCCTACTTAAGGGTTGGCTTCACCTCACCCCTCAGTGTGGCCTTTCCTAGCCAGGTGCAACCTCGGCCAGAAAGAGGCTGGCACAGCACAGGGTCTTTCAGAAGCTCACATCTGAGGCATCCAGACTTTTGCCTTCCTGGCTTCTGAGGGCTAGCTCTTAACTTTTGCTGGGACCCTGCTCTAGGCCATGGGCTCAGAGTTCAGAATGTGTCATTGCCAATGCCTCTCTTCCTCCCAGGGGTGCGGGTTACCAGCACTGGGAAACCAGGCCACGCCTCACGCTTCATTGAGGATACAGCAGTGGAGAAGCTGGTGTGTGGCCCTTGGGGAGTCTGGGCATTCGGGAGGCTCTGGCCCAGGGTCGCTCTTACACCTCACCTCATACTCTCCTAGCATAAGGTTATAAGCTCCATCTTGGCGTTCCGGGAGAAGGAAATGCAGAGGTAAAGGCAGCCGAGGCAGGGGTGGGGTGAGGGGGTGGCTCTGAAAGGCTGCGCAAGACTTGTGCTACCTTCTTTTCTCTGCAACGCCTGCTCTTTGCCTCCTCTCTTCCTCCCAAACCGACGCAGGCTGCAGGCAAACCCTCACCTGAAGGAAGGAGCTGTGACTTCGGTGAACCTGACTAAGCTGGAAGGTGGTGTGGCCTTTAATGTGGTCCCTGCCACTATGAGTGCTAGCTTTGACTTCCGCGTGGCACCAGATGTGGACATGACGGTACGGCCTCCACTCAGGTTTGACGGAGAGAGCCTGGGCTCTCCATGCTGTCCGAGAGTTCCAGCCCATACCTCTTCCTTCAGGCCTTCGAGAAGCAGCTGCAGAACTGGTGCCAGGAGGCGGGAGAGGGGGTCACCTTTGAGTTTGTTCAGGTATTGACTTGGGACCTATGATGAGGGAGCATTAGAGCTACAGGACTGTGGGCTTACTAAGTCTAGGCTCGTGCAGAACCTCTGCATATATCTGGCTGATTCCTTAGCCATAAAAAATGTTTTATTTGCCCGGCGGTGGTGGCGCATGCCTGTAATCCCAGCACTCTGGGAGGCAGAGGCAGGCGGATTTCCGAGTTCGAGGCCAGCCTGGTCTACAGAGTGAGTTCCAGGACAGCCAGGGCTATACAGAGAAACCCTGTCTCGAAAAAAAGCCAAATCCAAAACAACCAAAAAAAAAAAAAGGAGATTTAAAAAAAAATGTTTTATTTACCCAGTAAGCAGAAACCGTTCTGAACGGTAAGGGATAAAATGGGGGTCTTGACCAGTGTTCACTGCAGCATGTGAGTATCCTTTGATAGGACATTTGGAGTGTGGCGCAGGCAGTAGAGCACTTGCCTAGCATGCATGAAGCCTTTGGTTTGATCTCCAGCACCTCCTAAAGTAGGAATGCGGCCTATGCCTATGTGCGTCAGAGGAGGGACCAGATCGCGGCCAGCTGAGACCCTGTCTTAGAAAGCAATTCAAAGACAAGGTGTGGTGGCTCATGCTTTTAATCCCAGTGCTTGAGAGGCAGAAGTAGGCCTATCTCTTGTGAATTTGAAGCCAGCCTGGTCTACATACCGAGTTTCAGGACAGCCAGGGCCATGTAGAGAAGCCATGTTTGGAAAGAAAGAAAAATACTATGATATGATGATGTGGTTATGCACTCACGTGGTCAGGGAAAGTAGGACCTTGTATTCAGAGAATATGTACTCCGCCGGTCTGAGGCCCAGGGCGCCTGAGCAGCACTTGGGCTAGGATCTGAAGGATAGAGTAAAGTCGATGAAAATGAGGAAAGACCCAGCAAGAGGACCTGGGGCTGTCCTGGCCACCGGGAAGCCTGGTAGGTGGGTGGGTGTGCCCTGTGCCAAGCACGGCACATTGTGCGAGAGGCAAAGCCCCATGTCCTGGTCCTTGTCACCTCCTCCCTTCTCCAGAAGTTTACAGAACCTCGAATGACATCCATTGATGACACAGATCCCTGGTGGGCAGCTTTCAGCGGGGCCTGCAAGGAAATGTGAGCCCCGGCCAGCCCTCTTCCCGTAGCCCCCATCGTACAGCCTCCTCCTCCCTGCTGTCCTCCCCACCCCACCCCCGCTTTCCCACCGTCCTGCGCCCCTCTGTTCCTCCCCCCCCCCGCCCCCCTGCCCCCCCCCGCCCCCCTGCCCCCCCCCCCCCCCCCCCCCCCGCCTTCCTCCCCCGTTTACCAGACCCTTTCCCTTCAGGAGCCTCACTCTGGAGCCAGAGATCTTTCCTGCCGCCACCGACAGCCGCTATATCCGAGCAGTGAGCTACCCACTTACAGGGCGGTGGCTGGCAGCGGGGGAGCCTGGAAGCCTTTCTCCTAACAGCGTTTTGTCACCCCTGCAGGTGGGGATCCCAGCTCTGGGCTTCTCGCCCATGAACCGCACCCCAGTGCTGCTCCATGACCATAATGAAAGGCTGCACGAAGCTGTGTTTCTCCGCGGGGTTGACATATACACACGCCTACTCTCCGCACTTGCTAGCGTGCCCGCCCTGCCTGGTGAAAGCTAAACCCCAGGCCGTCCAACCCTTTCAGCCCAACCACTGCCAAGGATGTGGCCCCTGTCCAGTAATAAAGCCAGTGTTGGAGGGGGTGTTTATACTCTGGACGATCATGGAGTAGAGATTTGTTTCTCTGGGGACTTATCTCCATTTCACAGATGGGAAGGTTGAGCCTGACTTTGGGACCTTTCTTACTCTCCTAAACTGCTTTGTGCCTTTTGGCACGGCACATCGTTCAGTAGTACCACACATCTACGCACAGCTGGGACCACTGGTTCCTGTGTCATAAACCCAGCAGGCTTCTTTTTTTTGTTTTTGTTTTTTTGAGACAGGGTTTCTCTGTCTCTGTTTCTGTGTCCTGGAACTCTGTAGATCAGGCTAGCCTCGAGCTCAGAAATCCGCCTGCCTCTGCCTCCCAAGTGCTGGGATTAAAGGTGTGCACCACCACCACCCAGCCCCTGCATACTTCTGACCTGCAAGGTCAAAATACTGTTCCCATCCCAAGTGGATGAAACCGAGTCTGAAGTGAGTGGTGCGTTGATTTTTCTAGAAATAGGTCAGGCCATCCCCAACGTTATCAGTTCCAGGCTCCAGGGACTGAATCGTGAGCTAAATTCCATAAACACGGAACAAGGAAGATAGAGCTTTATGTCTACCTTAGTTGTAGATGAAATATCCAAATCCTGGCCTGCAGCCACTGGGTGTGTTTAGTATGACCCCTGCTCATAGTAGGGCCAGTGCCTTGAAGTGCTTACACATTGAACCCTGCACTAAGGTCCTAACATCCTGGACTGGAGCTTTGGCTCCCCCAGAGCAGAGCCCCCTCAAGGGACTATTTTCCTCACAGCGGCAAGGCTGCCTCTCCTGCCCTCCGGAGCCCTGTGATCAGTTTTGTTTTGTTTTTGGAGACAGGGTTTCTGTGTAGCCTTGGCTGTCCTGGAACTCACTCTGTACCAGGTTGGCCTAGAACTCAGAAATCCAACTGCTTCTGCCTCCCAAGTGCTGGGATTAAAGGTGTGCGCCACCACTGCCTGGCCGTGATCAGTTTTAATACGTAGGGGTAGCAAGAATACCACTAGCACAGGCCTCAGAGCCACCATTGTGGCTTAAACCTGTGGCATAGCATCCCTTTGAGTCACCAAAGGGTCCAGGGCTGGGTTAAGGCTAGTCCTGAAGGTTACTTGTACTCAGGGAAGGTTCCATTCTGTTCTACAGAATACCCCAGAAAACACTAGTCATTTAATGATTTGCTCTGAAGACTAAGACCTTACCAGAACCTGGAAATGTTGGTTCACAGATGAAATCTTTGCACCCTGGATGGCTACACCACATGTCAAGACCGGGGCTGCCTGGTGGGTTCAGTGGATAAAAACCCTCGCTGCTAAACCTAATCATGAGCCCTGACCCTGATCCCAGCTGTCCTTTAACCTACACGCCAACAGGAGCACGACCGCACCCATACAGCTCTCGGTTTGATGCCAGCCTGGGCCAATGCAAGGCCTGAGATTGGCAGTGGCTCAGTATGTAAGCACTTGCCAAGTAAGTCTGATTGCCCAGGACAGTTCACAAGTTGTCCTGACCTTCACCCAGAACATGAGAAAAGATCTTAAAGGTGTGTATGTATGCCTGTGTGCACCCCACCTAGAACCATGGCATTCAACCAGGGTGATAAGGTGGTATCACCCTCCTTCCCAGGTGCAGTCCTGTCAGACCAGAGCATAGCTAAAGCAGGGCCCTTCTGTTCCCTCAGCTTACCAAGTAGAGCAGGCTAATGCCTCAGCTCCCTGAGGTGCCAACCACTGATTACTGAGCTCCTCTCTTGGAGTTCAGGATCCTACCTCAGGTCTCCCACAGGACATTTTTCTCATAGCTGCGACCCCTTTCATCCAAGGCTGAACTCTTGCTCCACACCAGAAGGCAGCAACTCCACTCCCATCCCATGACAACAGACACAAGCCAACAGATCTAGCCTCAAATTTATTTGTAAAAACAGCATAGGACCCTGGTCATCTGCAAACAGCGTGTGGGTAGGTGTCACAGCAGTCCATCTGTCTTTGCACTGGTAGGCGCCTTTTCTATGGGGCCTTCACTGGGGCCTGGGCACCTTTGGGAGCCTGGGCTGGAGCTGACGCCTGGGCCTTAGCTGGAGCTTTGGCATCTGCCTTGGTTTGAACCTTGGGCTTTGGCTGGCAGAGCCTACGCCCCTTGGCCATGTAGCTTCGAATCCGCTTCCCAAGCTTGGGGTGAGCGATGAAAGCCAGGCGGATGAGTTTGCGGCTGGGGCCCTTTGGCATCTTGGGTTTAACGGTCTGAGGCTTCACCAGGGCCTTGATGGCTTCTGCACGCGCACTCATTGCCTTTGCATTGTTGGCCTGCATCTTCTTCAGGCCTTTCTTGTTGTGCTTCTTGGCAAAGCGCATGTTCCTCAGGAACTTGGGGTCGACCTGGAAAAGAGAAAAATATCTGAGGTAGTAAGTACATAAGGGTCCAGTTCATTTCCTCAAGCCTTTATCTGCGAAGATACTGGGAAAACAGCATTAAGTTAACCTTAGCTACAAAAAGGTCAGAGGGTGTGAACTTCCCGAAATCCAGCTGTTTCCTGAGACTCCCCTAGGGCCACCCTCCCACCCTCCCTCAGCTGAGAAGGTCAGATACCAAGCCTGATCCATCAGATTCACATCAGAGAGCAAGGTTGCAGAGCTGTAGGGCAGGCCCAGTTATCCCCAGTTTAATACTGGGTGCAATCAAATGTACAGAACTAAATGGTTTAGAAACAGACCATAAGGTACCCAACAGGCTCCCTCCCTCAAGACTGAGCAAGAGAACAGTTCTGTTCTTAGGAGCACGTTACACCAGGGACTGACTGGGAAGATCAAGGTCAGCTTTTCTGTGAGTCTTGCAAAGGAGGGAAAAACACAACGTACTGGGAAACCATTATAAGAGTCACCAGAGGAGCTGGGCAACATCTTTAATCCCAGCACTCCCTAGTAAATCACTCACACACACACTCTCTCTCTCTCTCTCTCTGAAACATAATTTACAACAAGCCCTAGATTGTGGACCTAGAGCCCAGGGATATTTAAGATCCAATGTATTCACTTACCCCCTTAAGAGATTCATATCTTTGTGACCGGGGTTTCTTGATGCCATTTCTGTGCCATTTGCGGGCTGTAGGGTAACAAATAATTTACAGATCAAAAACCGAGGTATCTTCTAATAAGACCACCTAACATTACAGTTGGCATAGTCCTTGGACCGAGTGCAAAGTACTGTGGGCTTAAGTGGGTTCCTGGCTCCCAGATTTATAATCTCAGAAGTAGGTAAACACACAAACACAGGCTCACCTGAAGGAAGACCTGTCCTCCCTTCAGCTCTGGTCTAACAACCCCCCAACCAATCCTTGCTAGGGTACAGGCACCAGCTAGAGCCCACGGTACTTACATTGATTGTGTGTGGTGTGGTTCTTGGACTTGGCCATGTCTGCACCTGCAGGAAAGACATGAGATCAGTTCTGAGGTTCCCCAGACTGGGACACCTCTGCCGCCCCGAAAGGGTAGAACATGCCAGAAAGGGCTGCAGCAGACGCTCTCGATTTACGACATCCACCAGTCTGGTCGTACTCAAAAACCGCGACCCTATTTCTCAAATGCGAGCAACTGAAACTAAGTTTGCCCGCCCTAGGGGGCGGCTTTCCCCTCCATCCATTCCCTGAGGACGGCCGGGCACCACCCTCGCCCCGCAGTCTCTACGCCTCATAGCCAAGCAGCTGCCCGCCCCGTCCCATCTGCAACCCGCGTCGCATGCCCCGCGACCCGCCGCTGCCCTATAGTCACGGATGGCATCGGATCCGTAAGGCCAACACTCACGGTAACCCGCCGCTCCCGCAGCGCCTGGGACCGGAAGAGAAAGAGAAAGGCCCGCAGTGCAACACGGGAAATAGGGCCGACGCCACCGGAAGGTCCTACGGAAAAGCTTCCCTTACTGCTAGCAGAGCATAAAGGTTCCAAGGCTGGAAAGGGCTGACGCTAAGACAGGGGAGTGGTTAGAGCCTTGCCCCGCCCTCTTTAGCGTCACAGATTTCTTTCTTTGCTTAACTCCTCCCTCCTATTTTTGACCGTGGTCTTTCTTGCTCTGTAGCCCGTCCTCAGGTCGGGCAGCACAATACCCTGTCTCTTAACTGCAAAAACAGTGTGTTGGGCAGATAGCTCAGTGGGTAAGAATGATTGTAGCTCAAGCATAAATTCAAACCGCGGATCCAGTTGTGGAAGGATAGGATAGGATAGACTCCTGACAGTTGTCCTCTGCTGTATACACCCACATACAGGCTCAGAAAAATTGCGACTCTAAGAATCTAAAAGCCAGAAGTGGTGGTGGACACCTTTAATCCCAGCACTAAAGAACTATAAGCATGTGGATCTCTGTGAGTTCAAGGCCAGCCTGCTCTACAAATCGAGTTCAGGACAGCCAGGGCTGGCTACACTGAGTAACCCTGTCTCAAAAACCAAATATTAATTAATCGATCAAAAAATTAATTTTGCCGGGCAGTGGTTGTGCATACCTTTAATCCTAGCACTTGGGAGGCAGAAGCAGGTGGATTTCTGAGTTCGAGGCCAGCCTGGTCTACAGAGTGAGTTCTAGGACAGCCAGGGCTACACAGAGAAACCCTGTCTCAAAAAAACCAATTAATAATAATAATAACAATAATAACAACAACAACAATAATAATAATTCTGGGCAGATTATAGTGGTAATTAGCTGTGTGGGAGCATGGTACATGTTTAATACGCAGAAAGCCCTAAATTTAATCTCTGTACCAGAGACAGGCAGAGAGAGGGCAAGATCTAAATCGGGTAAGCAGTACTTCCCAGCAACTCAGTTGCCCTCTGCTTCCTTGCCCAACAGTTCACACCCGATGTAGCAGTGAGGCTGGGGGTCCCTCTTTCATCTATTTAACATTTTTTGTTTACATATATGAGTGCTTTGCCAGAACATATGTCTGTACCATGTGCATGCCTGGCTCCCAGGGAAGCCAATGGAAGATCCTGGATCCTCTGTGACTGGAGTTACACATGGTCGTAGCTGCATGTGGGTGCTGGGAATTGAACATGGGTCCTCTGGAAGAGCACTGAGTGCTCTTAGCTACCAAGCCATCTGTCCAACTAACTTTTTTTTTTTAAGATGTATTTATTCATTATATGTGAGTACACTGTAGCTGTCTTCAGACACACCAGAAGAGGGCGTCAGATCCCCTTATGGATGGCTGTGAGCCACTGTGTGGTTGCTGGGAATTGAACTCAGGACCTTTGGAAGAGCAGTCATCTCTCCAGCCCTTTTTTTTTTTAGGCTTTTTTTTTTTCTTTTGTATTTTTTCCAGACAGGGTTTCTCTGTGTAGCCCTGGCTGTCCTGGAACTCACTCTGTAGACCAGGCTGGCCTCAAACTCAGAAATCTGCCTGCCTCTGCCTCCCAGAGTGCTGGGATTACAGGCTTGCACCACCACCGCTTCTATCTCTTCTTACTAATTTTTTTTTCTTTAAACAGAGTCTCTCTAGGTAGTTCTGGATGCCTGGAACTCATTATGTAAAACAGGCTGGCTTCAAATTCACAAGAAATCCACCTCTGTCTACCTACCTAGTGCTGGGATCAAAGGTAAGTACCATCCATCCATCCATCAACAGTTTTGTTTGCTTGTTTGGTTGGTTTGATTTACCAAGACAGGGTTTCTCTGCATAGTCCTGGAATTCACTCTGTAGACCAGGGTGGCCTCGAACTCAAGAGATCTGTCTGCCTCTGCCTCTGAGTGTTGGAATTAAAGGTGTGCACCAGTAAGTCCAGCCCCTTTGTTTGTTTGTTTGTTTGTTTAATCAGTATTTAAAAAGAAGCACCTAAACTGGGCAGTGATGGCACACACCTTTAATTCCAGCACTTGAGGAGCTGGAGAGATGGCTCAGTGGTTAAGAGCACTCACTGACTGCTCTTCCTAAGGTCCTGAGTTCAATTCCCAGCAACCACATGGTGGCTCACAGCCATCTGTAACGGGGGATGTGATGCCCTCTTCTGGTGTGTCTGAAGACAGCTATGGTGTATTCATATAAATAAATAAATCTTAAAAAAAAAAAAAAAAAAAAAAAAAAAGCAGCCTGGCCGTGGTGGTGCACGCTTGTAATCCCAGCACTCTGGGAGGCAGAGGTAGGCAGATTTCTGAGTTTGAGGCCAGCCTGGTCTACAGAGTGAGTTTTAGGACAGCCAGGGCTACACAGAGAAACCCTGTCTCAAACAAACAAACAAACAAACAAAAAAACAACAACAAAAAAATCCAAAAAAAAAAAAAAAGCACCTATACACTACCCTACCTCTAACAACCAACTTCTCCTACTCTGGGGCCTACAAATCTGGGTAGTACTTCTACTACTCTCGGTAGTAACCAGCAGTTCTTATGCTTTAATTCTTCAAATAGGACATCAAGAACTCAGAAACAAGCTGGGCGGTGGTGGCACACACCCTTAATGCCAGCACTTGGGAGGCAGAGGCAGGCGGATTTATGAGTTCAAGGCCAGCCTGGTCTACAGAGTGAGTTCCAGGACAGCCAGGGCTGCTGCACAGAGAAACCCTGTCTCGAAAAACCAAAAACAAACAAAAAAATGAAAGAAAGAAAGAAAGAAAGAAAGAAAGGAAGGAAGGAAGGAAGGAAGGAAGAAAGAAAGAAAGAAAGAAAGAAAGAAAGAAAGAAAGAAAGAAAGAAAGAAAGAACTCAGAAACAGCCAGCACAAACCGGAACTGCAGGATTGGTGAGGCCAGAGGTTGGAATGGATGGATGGAAGGTAACTGGTTTTGGTGGAGTTTAACACAGGGAATTGTGATGACTTTAAAGAGACCAGGCTCAGACGGGCAGGTAAAACCCTCAGCACAAGCCCAATGACCTGAGTTCAAAGGAGACAACCAACTCCCCCAAATTATACTCTGACCTCCACACATGCACTCACGCTCATCTCCAGCTGGAGAGGTGGCTCAGCCAGGTAAGAGCACCAACTGTTCTTCTGGAGGACCCAGGTTCAATTCCCAGCACCTGCATGGCAGATCACAACTGTTTGTAACTCCAGTTCCAGGGGATCCCACGCCCTCAGACACACATGCATACAAAATAAAAATAAAGAACAATTTTTTAAAAAATTGACAGTAGTAGAATGAACAGTATGGAAAAGCCACAGTTTATGGAGAGGCAAATTCGAAGGTGGCAGTTGTCTATGCAGTCGTGCTGGGCACTGACAGGAAGGGACCCTAGGAAGAGCCCTAGAAGAAAGGTTAGCCACCAGCCTAAGAAGGCAGAGAATGAAGACCTTTCTCTGACTATAACTCAACGAGACAGACCTGTCAGAGGGGTCCATGACCTGGAGCTACCAGCCAGCCACATCTTTTCTTTCTTTTTTTAAAAAAAGTTTTATTTATGCAGGTGTGGGGGTACACACCTTAAATCCCAACACCTGGTGCTCAGGGACATCAGAAGATGGCACTGGATCCCCTGGAACTGGAGTTAAAGATGGGTGTGAGCAGTCACATGGGTGATAGGAACCAAACTTAGGTCTTCTGGAAGAGCAGCCAGGGCTTTTAACCATTGATCTGTCTGTCCAGCCTGACCATAATTTTCAAGGTATGATGTGTGTTAAGGCCAGCCATGGCCCAAGAATAGTTTTCTTTCTCCCAACAGTTTATTCTTTCCATGTTCTACTCCTGTGTATCTTCTTCATTAGGGACAAGTTACTGGGAACCCTTTTGTCATTATGTAAGTTACAACTTGTCACAATGTGTCCACATCTTTGATAAAGAGAGAACCTGCCACTCTTGCAGAGAACCTGGTTCCCAGCACCCAGGTGACAGCCAGTAATTCCAGTTCCAGGGGACTTCCGTGACTGCTTTTGACTCCTGCGAGGTACCAGTCATGCGAATGGCAATTCTGGAGTGTGTGGTGTAGGTTAGTGGCAGAGCACTGGCCTAGACCATGCAGGGCCCTGAGTTCTATCCTTAGCTTTACAATACATAAATACATTGATAGCCGGGCAGTGGTGGCACACAATCCCAGCACTTAGGAGGCAGAGGCAGGCGGATCTCTGAGTTCAAGACCACCCTGGTCTACAGAGTGAGTTCCAGGACATCCATGGCTACACAGAGAAACTCTATCTCAAGTTCAATCAATCAATCAATCAATCAATCGAATGATTGATAAATTGTTCTGAGAAGCAGTGAATAAGCAATACCAAATACTGAAGGAGCATCAGGCACAAAGCCAGCAGTGATGAGCGCCGCCCTTCCTCCAGGGTCCTTACATTCTGTTTGTGTCTTCTGTGGTTTTCTTTTTTGTTTGCTTGTTTTTGTTTTCCTGTTTGAGACTGGGTCTCTCTATGCAGCCCCAGCTGGCTTTGAACTCAGTATTTAGACTAGACTGGCCCTGAACTCCCAGAGACAGCCCTGCCTCTGCCTCCCAAGGGCTGGGATTTTAAGGAATATAATATCACACCCCGCACTACCTTTGAGGAAGCGGTTTTGGCCTTGACTCCAGCCTGAGTCAAGTCTTGTCCTTGACAAGACCCTCTTGTCTTTCTCTGATCTCTACAGTCTTCAAGCTGAGCTCTGCAGCACTGGGTTCTGTTTGTTCCAGCTTGGACCTATGACAGAGAGGGATTTAAAGCAAGGTAAGACAAGTCCGAGACAAACAAGTCCAAGACAAACTCGGACTGAACAATCCTCATGCCATCTCTCTAAACTACCCAGCCTTCCCAGATCCACACCTCAATCTAGGTGTGAGGCTCAGAGGATCCACTCTCAGCAGAGTGACATGTTAACAGTATCTTTCACAGTACTGGGTGTATGTGGGGACCTGACACATGGTCGAAGAATTAAATGTACACATTTCACAAATGCAAGGTCACCCTTGACTTCATCCAGGTTATCTTGGGATAGGAGAGACCCTGACCCCCGCACCCCACCTCCCTACCCCCCATCCCACCCCCATCCCACCCCCACCATTGTTTCCAAGCCACTCTCTGCTCTCAGAGGCAGTGAGCGTCCTAATACAAGAGATATGCAAACAGTCAGAGACTGGAGCCAAACAAAACAGGGAACGAAGGGTTAAAAAATACAACTCTTAAAGTTACTTCCTGCCAAGTTTCAAAGTTTTCAAAGTTCCTGGGGGAGAGAAAGATGTGCTGTGTGAGACACTGCCCCGGCTCAGGCTCTGACAGTTCCAGTGGAAGTGGGAGGTGTAGCCCAGTCCACTGCTAGGTCTTAAGAGACCACCTTTAACTTCCAGGTTGCTGATTGGCCTACTAGGCACCTAGCTGGGAACTAACGTATTTCACGTGGGGAATGTGAGATTGTCCACAAGGGGGCAGTATGGGGCCATAGATGAAGTTCAGCTGCAGCAGGCAAGCAGGCCAACAAACAGCAGCTCTGTTCCCTTCCTTGGGAAGACACTGCAGCCACCCACCCAGCCAGCCAGCCAGCCAGCCACCTCTCATTCCTTTCTGCCCGACAGATCTGCAGATACAACCCCTGGACTTTAAGATGGGCTAAAGACTCCTAAGGTGGTAGAGAGGCATCTTTCTCCGGAGAAGAAAAGGTCAATCCCTGGGCCCCACAGGGCACAGCTTCTCCGGGCCACTTCCAGGTTTCCCAAAGCAGAAGCTTCCGGAGGTTAAAGGGACAGACTTCAACACTTAGGTTAAATTCTGACTTCCACAGGCTAGAAGGGCATCCCCCTCACTGAACCTCAGGTTGCAGCACCCAACACTGAAGGAGGAGGAAAGTCCTCTGCCACCCAGGCTCTGGATGTAGCACAGCGGCTGGGGTCAGCAGAGATGTCCTGGTCACTCACATCACAGCTGGGGCAAACAGGGCGCTTCTGCAGAGCCCACAGCCCTGAGGAGAGCTACTATGGTCTAGGTACACACTAGGATTTTGGGGTTTGTTTTCCATGAGGCCATGCAAGAATACCAATGACATCCAGGTGGCATAAAAGTCCCTGGCTTCTCCGGCCAACAATTTACTTGGAATGTCTGGAGTCTGGGGTAGCGGTGTCTTTTCTACTCAGACCCCCTTTGCAACCTTCAGCGGGCCCATGAAGGAGGTGTGTGTTATGTGTGTCCCTGGGAGGAGGGACAGGCTCCTACCAGCTGAGGTCAGGGCCCTGTTGTTGCTTCGGGAAGACAGGCTGGCAGGTGAGAACCAAGCTCAGAGTTAGAAACTGAGCAGACAGGAGGGCAGGGGGTGAGGGAGGGGATGGACTAGGTGAGCTCAGCGAGGCAGGGCAGACCCCAGAGTGGCCCCGTCTCCCACCTCCAGACACAAAAGGAGGGTAAGGCGACTCTTTTTTTTTTTTTAAACAAAGAGCGAGCGTCAGAACAGGAAGAATGAAGCTGCGAGCTGAGAGGGACACCCCTCTCCTTTCCCTCCCCAGCAGCCTCCACTGGCCCCAGCAGTGCCGTTGCCTTGGCAACCACAACCCCCTTCCAGTTCCCCTTTCTCCCGTAACCCCTTCTTGCCTGGATTCCCCTCACATCTTCCCCCCCCTCCCAGCCCTGGCTAAAGAGGGTGGGGGTGTAGGGGAGGGAGGACTCTGCTCACCATGCAGGCCTGGGGTTAAAGCTCTGATTGCCCCCCAGGACTGCCCCTCCCTGGGGATCGTCTGGAAGGCTCTTGGAAGAGGAGAGAGGGCAGGATGACATGACCTTTCAAGGAATCCCTCTGAATGGATGCCGGGACTATCACTGCCCAAAGACTTCAGGCGTCCACTCTCTGAGCTCCCACCCTCTCCCAGGAGCCTGAGGCTGTGACCTGGGAGCCTCCCTTGCCACATTTAGGAAACCAATCCCTGAAATAGGGGCTTGAAGATGGACGGCACTGGCTGTTCTTCCCAAGGTCCTGAGTTCAATTCCTAGCAACTGCACAGTGGCTCACAACCATCTGTAAGGGATCCAATGCTTTCTTCTGGTGTGTTTGAAGACAACTACAGTATACTCATATACATAAATAAATCTAAAAAAAAAAATCAACAGGCTGGTAGGTGGGGAAACTGAGGCAGGGAAGGAAGGATAGAAGCATGCCAAGCAAGGAAGGCCACAGAAGCAATAATACAGCAGGGGAAAGCAGTGTCTGGTGGTTCCTCCTTGGGGGTCCCCAGAAAGCCTGCCCTGCCCCCATCAGCTCCTGGTGCCTGCCACCCACCACCCATGGCAGCATGGGTTGAAAGGAGAAAGAAACCTGCTTCTGGTCCTAGAGGCTACTTGATTCTACAGGAAGGCTGGGAGATCTGCAGGGATACCCCAGACGGAATACCTCATGTGCCCCCTCAAAGGGGGGATGTGGTGTGGGCACTGGGGCTCCCACCCAGCATACTTATCATCTAGCTGGAGGGCCTGGGTAGGACCCTCCACCAACTGTCCAGGAATTGCCAACCCTTCCCACCCGCCTCTCCCCTCCCCTCCACACAGGGGAAATCCTGGGACACTGTAGATACACAGGGACCCTCAGGCGCCACCTGGCAGATTCACAGCTGTCTTTGTAAAGCTCAGGTCCCAAACTCACGTCTGATCGGTAAAGCCCTACTGCCACCACCAAGGGGCTGGAGGCTGTGGAACACAGCATCCAGAGTGAGGAGGGTGGGCAGAAAGGGAGCACGAGAAGGGAGCACCAGAGATGGAGAAGAGGCCTGGGAGCCCTCTTGTGAAAAGGTAGGCGGGTGGAGTCAGACAGAGGGAGAAAGGACATTGGCAGGGTGGACAGGCCAGGTGCTCCCTACAGTCCTCCCAGCTGATCCAGACTTCTCGAATGGTTACTGCATTTTTGAAAAACTCTAGAGAGCTGGCATTGTGGTGTGTGTGTGTGTGTGTATGTGTTTTCTGGGAAGCTTTGCATGCTACACTCTTACTGGGACTTTTTGATTATCCTTCGATGCAGATAAGACTGACATTCATGGGGGCTGGAGAGATGGCTCAGTGGTTAAGAGCGCCGACTGCTCTTCCAAAGGTCCTGAGTTCAAATCCCAGCAACCACATGGTGACTCTCAACCATCTGTAATGAGATCTGATGCCCTCTTCTGGTGTGTCTGAAGACAGCTACAGTGTACTCACATATAGTAAATAAATCTTTAAAAAAAAAAAAAAAGACTGACGTTCGGGAAAGCAAACTGAGCTTTTTCTTCTCCATCAAACTATTCTGGGGCACTCTGCTGGGCTTGAACTCTGTGGAGAGTTTGAGGAAGGAAGTCGATGCCCTCTCTGTGCATGGCTCTCATGTAGAGGTCACTGTGGCAGCTGGGAGTTGTAGATCCTCCTCATCCCTAAGATGTCCTCCCCCTCCCCTCCGTCCCATTAGGGAATTCTCCACATTCTCAGACACACTCACATTGCCAGAGTCCTTCTCCAGCAGCAAATCCCTGAGCCCACCATAGGGAGTCGTGGTGAGATCTCAGGAGCAGCTCATTCCAAGGATCTGAAGAGCCCCGACTCGGTGACTCATGCACTCGGGTGCTCCCTGACCCTGGTTAGTCCCCAGACTACTTGCCTGCTCCATATGCCTGACAGTTCTTTTGGCCTCTGCCTCTTGGTAACTCTTCGAGACCAGGGGCTGGCAGCCAGAGTCAGTAGCTTCTCATCCTGTCTGATAGTTCACCCAAAAGACAAAGGGTGACCTGAGCCCTATGTAGTGGTGCCTATAACTCCACAGTGCTCAGGAGATACAGGAAGATCAGGAATCTAGGCCATCAGCAAGTTTGATACAGCCTGGGCTACAGGAGACCTTATTGAAAGAGACAAGGAGGAGGAAAAAGAAGGGAAGAAGAGATGGAAGACTGAAAGACAGGATGGAAGACAGGATGGATGGATGGATGGATGGATGGATGGATGGATAAATGGGCAAATGGATGAATAGATTGATGTAGCAGAAACCCACACTGGCAAAATAAAGGCTTCTCTACCCTCCTCCCAAATCTCCCCTGATGGGAGGAGAGACTGCAGGTCCTCTAGGTGCATTGCTTGGAATGGATTTGGGATGAGGCTGAGGCTTGGGGTGGAGGCTGGAGCTTGCCCGGTGGGTTGGGCTGAAGGCCAGAAGCTGGGAGGTGGCAATAAAGGTCATATGGGGACCCCGGCACTCTTAACAAGGCACAGCAGCACTGGGAGCCAGCGCGGGAGAGGACTGTCTCACTGCCTGCTCCGGCCTGGCACCCAGCCGGCACAGCACTGGTTTTAATCGGTCGCTTTCCGCAGGCAGCTCCTGGAGGCGCGGGGGCGGCTTCCCCTTGACTTGAATCTCCTGGAGGAGGCAGTTTGGCTAAAAATAACTTGAATCGCTGCGGCTCCCACCCTGGCGCAGAGGAGGGGCCTGGGGGGTGCGGGGGCGGCATTGGAGGGAATGTGGCAGCAGCCAGGAGGGGGTTCCCTGAAAGGAAGCCGAGAAGAGTGCATGCGTGCTGGCAGGTGGGAAAGGGTGCAGTCTGCAGAACGGAGCTTGGTCCCTTCTCATTTCTCGCTAGTCTCCAGGTCTATGCCTCAAGGGCAGGGCTTCTGGAGCAGGGCTGGAGGCAGGTAGCTGTCACCCCTGCTCCTTTGTATTGGGGTGAGTGGCCAGGCTGAGATGTGGCATGGGGGGTTCTTTGCAACAGCATAGTCTGTTTGGACAAGAGCGCCGCACACCTCCACCCACCCATGCACTCTGGCATTTTGCCCGGAATGCAGGCCTACCACGCTTCAGGCAGAGGCCTGCATCAGGACCTCTTGTTCCTTGTGTGAGACTCTGAACCCAGCATCTCCGTCTGAAAATTAGATGCGACTATGAAACCAGTCGCCAGACTCCATGGCCATGTCTCACCTATCTATAGTACGGCAGGCTCTTCTGCCAGCTGAAGGGGCTATCCTGTGACCGCCACTCTTCAGAGCACAGTGGGGCAGTGTCAGACCTGGAGTCCTCCAGATAGAGGAGGCTTAGTGGGGAGCATGGGGAGGGGAACCCGCGGGTTTGTTGGAGGATAGACAGTGGTGGCTGGAGGCTGGGGCATGGTGGGTACTGAGACTGTTCTACCTGCAGTGTTGTTATCAGAGCCATTCCCAGCTCCATATACCACTGGGACACATCAGGGAGAAGGAACACAACTGGCCGGAAGGCAAACCCAAGGCCTCTCAGCAAGAAGGCGATATGGCAGTCATCTGGAAAGGGGAGTGGTCACTGAAGCACTTCAGGGTAGACTGGAATGAAGAAGTTGAGGCAGGAGCAGGGAAACCAACATCCTGACTGGCCTCCACTGAGTATCCTCTGGTGCTCCCTAATGTCCCTGAGGAGATAATACTGAGGTTTTCTGTCCTCCCTTCACAAAGACACTGACGCTATGAGGAGGGACTCATCTAACCTGACGGCTGGACATCTGAAGCTGGCACCACCTGGCATCCGGCCTCCTTTTACTCTCACTTCCTGTTCTAAAAATTCAGCCAGCAGCATCTGATGTGTCTGTGGAGGGCTGGGGCGGAGCACATGGGCTCTGCTGTGAGATGTTCCCTGCATCTGTGCCTCCAACCCCTCAGCCCCACCCCATCCCCAGGACTCACCCTTGGCTGTCTTGAGTTTACAAAGGCCCGGTGGCTTAGTAGTACCTGTTGATGCTCGCGAGTGGTCCAGGGAAAGGAAGAGAAACTGTGTATCTACCTGCCTGGGAACGAGACCAGTGATCCCTCTAAGAACAAGAACCCATCCCAGCTCTGGGGACATTTTTAGCAGCTCTGTTCCTAAGCAGAAACTAGGAACTCCAGGAATAGCAGCAACAGAATTCAGAAATCAACTGCAGCTCCCCTAGCCGCAGGAGCGAAGCCGTAGATCCTAAACATTTTTTTTCCCCAGATAGGGTTTCTCTGTGTAGTCCTGGCTGTCCCGGAACTCAATCCATCCATCTGTAGAACAGGCTGGCCCTGAACTCAAAGAGATCTGCCTGTCTGAGTCCAGAGTGCTGGGATTAAAGGCATGTACCACCACCACCACCACCACCACCACCACCACCACCACCACCACCACCACCGCCACCACCACCACCGCCACCACCGCCCAGCTTCTAGACCATATCAATGGGAATGAGGCAAGCGAATTGTAAGGGGTTAGTTAACACTTTTTTTTTTTTTGTTTTTTTTGTATTTTCGAGACAGGGTTTCTCTGTATAGCCTTGGCTGTCCTGGGACTCACTCTATAGACCAGGCTGGCTTTGAACTCAGAAATCCATCTGCCTCTGCCTCCCATGTGCTGGGATTAAAGGTGTGTGCTACCACCGACCGGCATGTAAGGGGTTAGTTACATTCAGTTCAAAGCCCCAAACGAAACTAAACAATACAGTTTGGGGGTTTGATATCAACATGATAGAACTGTTATGAGGCCAGGAAGTGACAATCGGCTATTTGTGACACTCCGGGGGAAGAAGCAGGGTTGAGTGAAGGAGGCACACCAGGAAGCTTCCGCCCAGAGATGCCTAGCAGGGGCCACAGGCGCCAAGCACCCTTCATGATGGGGAGACATGAGTGTGAGGAGGACAGAGCCAGTCCCAGGCCTCAGGGAGCAGGCGCACTGGCGAAGTGGGTTCATGTCTTTATTTAGGTCTGGGGTAGGTCACACATGTTCCTTACAGTTATTCCTTGCCCCTTGCAGGTGTTGTTATGTCAATCCTGTTACATTGAAACAGATAAACAAGGGGTAGACAGTAGTTAGCTGGCCTCCTTCGCCTGAGTACAAAGTCCCACACAAGTGTGTTGGTTCTGAGGACTGAGCTCATACACATTCCTTCATGTTCCCAAGGAGGCCCAACTCCAGACCTTACCTTTAGTTGTTGCAATTAGTTACTTTTCTGTCTGTCTGTCTGTCTGTCTGTCTGTCTGTTTTCTGAGACAGTTTCTCTTTCTAATAGCCCCAGCTGTCCTGGAACTCATTTTTGTAGGCAAGGCTGGCCTCCATCCAGTTCGGAGATCTGCCTGCCTCCCGAGGGCTGGGATTAAAGCCGTGTACCGCCACCACCTGGTTAGTTGCTTTTCTGTTACTGGGATGCAATGCTGTGGCTGAGACAATGTGCAGAAGGAAGCGGTTGGGGGCTTACAATTCCAGAGGGATAAGAATCCGTCATGGTGGTGAGGCCTGGATGCAAGTCGTAGGCACAGTGGCAGGAGCAGGAACCTGAGCTGTCACATCTTCACCCATAGGGTCAGGCTATGAACTCTCAAAGGCTGAGAACTCTCCCCTTCTCCCCTCAACAGTGCCACCAACTGGGAATCAAGTGCTCAGTTCTTTGGGCCTCTTTCTCAAACCCAATAAATACTGGATGGCCGACTCTAGCTGAATGTCCCAAGGAGTTACTCTCTCATGCACTCACTCTGAATAGGTCCAGATACAGCTTAGAGCGCCAGGCTGGTAGGTGGACTGGAACCCTGTGTCTGGGGTGCCAGTGTCTGATGGGAAGATAAAATGCAATGGATAAAGCGCAGGGCCTGGTAAAGTTCCTTCTGCCTGCCTAGGTAGGCCTCTAGTGGTTTGAACAGAAAACAGGGTCCGGAGGACTTATTGAGACTTGTTCTCCGTCTCAAGCTGCTTGCTGCTCATCCGCCCTGCGGGCACAGGTCTGGCGAGCATCCACCATGCCATCTATCCTTCAGCCCAGCCTCCGCACAGCCATACAGCTGACATCTGCGAGTGGCAGGATGATGGCTCCCCAAAGACGGCCTAATCCCCAGCACCCACAGTCGTTACACAGCAAAGGGAGCTAGGGCAGCAGATGGGACGTGGGGTGCTAATTATCTGGAGTCAAAATAGGGAGATTATCTTGGGTTTTTCGGGGAGGAGGGGGGGCTCATGTCATCACTAGGATCTCGAGGAGGAGAGGTTAAAGAGTGGTCCAGGGCTGGAGAGATGGATCAGCGGTTAAGAGCACCAACTGCTCTTCTAAAGGTCCTGAGTTCAAATCCCAGCAACCACCTGGTGGCTCACAACCATCAGTAATGAGATCTGATGCCCTCTTTCTGGTGTGTCTGAAGACAGTTACTGTGTACTTACATATAATAAATAAATAAATAAATAAATCTCGTTTTAAAAAAAATAGAGAGAGAGAGAGAGATACAATGTGAGAAGGATTTGGCCAACATGGCTGAGTCTAAAGATGAAGACATGGGAAATGAATGGAAAGCTGTTCTTGAAAGGCAAGAAAAGGGGTGCTCCCAGAGAGTCTGGAATGTAGCTGTCCCTGGGAGACCTCAGCCTGTGGAGATGCCCTTTCCAGAATACATTTGTATTGTTTCAGTGCTACTAAATTTGTGGGAATCTCTTACCGCAACTGTGGGAACTACACGCAACGTCCACTCACCCAGCTGACCATCCAGGGCTTTACCACACATGCATTGAGCTGCCAGGCTGTGGAAGAGAACAGTGACTCCCTGCCTCAAGCACTTCCCCCACTGGAGAGGTGGACACGGGGTTTCCATTGGAGATCTCAGCTCTGATGGAAGGAGTGGGGCTTTTGGAGAGGATATGGGACTGTCCATGGCTTGTCAGATTTTTATGTACACTGTAGCTGAGTACACTGTCGCTGTTTTCAGACGCCCAGAAGAGGGCATTAGATCCCATTACAGTTGGTTGTGAGCCACCATGTGGTTGCTGGGATTTGAACTCAGGACCTCTGGAAGAGCAGCCAGTGCTCTTAACCGCTGAACCATCTCTCCAGCCAGGCATGTTGGTTCTTAGTAACAGGAATGAGACAGACTATTGCAGAACAGTTGTGAGTCTCTGCAGCCAGCGCCTTCCCTGAGAGCTGTCAGCTAGGAGCTGCTATCCTTGCTGCCTCTGCCATCACCCCCTCAAGACTGTAGAGTTCTGCTCAATGAGAAGGCAAAGAGATAGGCCCAACCAGGATGTCCTCCTGGGGTGACATCTACCTCCTCCTCCATAATGCAGGGCCTCTGGCCACCCTGCCACTCAGCCTTGTCTCTGCGCTTCTGGTCCAGCTAGCAGTACCTACCTACTATCTATGCCTTCCGAATGATTGGGGTTAGGCTGAGTCAAGTCGGAAGAGTGTGTGATTGCAGACGATGGAACATTCTCTCTGAGTCTTTACAACCTCATCTGTGGAAGGAGACTGATGATGACCCCTTCTCCCAGAGTCAGCCAAGGCAGAGAGAAACTGATGTCGAAGCCCAACCTCCTCAGGCCCTGGTACATACAACTCCACAACTACTACCACTTGGGAAAGGTGGTATTGTATACTTTGCAGACTGTAAGTATGCTGCACAGAATTGTTATGCTCCATGAGGCCATGTGGTGGTGGGGACAGGGTTAATGGCATTTAGCCACTTTTGTGAGGAAAAAAAAATAACATTGAATACCATGCCCGAGGTCCAGGCCTTGATCTGCCAGGTACAGTTCTGTAGAGCCTCATTACGGCACAGTCGGCAGCCTCTCCGGAGTGCTGCCTTGGGCCTTGTGGACCATGGGCACTGTCCTTACCAGGCCCGGCTCCTGTTTCAGTCTTCCAGGAACAGCCTGTACCTTGCTGTGACTCTGAGAACGAGCCAAGAAGGTGTTGGCCATCTTAGTCCAATGTCTTCAAAGGCAAGACGTGTGTCTCGCCACATCCAGCAGATGTTTTAGGCCAAGAGCGTGGCCCGAGATAGGGCAGTGATCTGGGAGGCTTGGTGTACAGAGGTGGGGGCAGGGTTTAACCTCAGAAGGCGCAATGACCGCTCCAGGTAGAATTTTAGGCAAACTTGTGTGGGGGACAGAGGAAAGAAGCCCTCATGGGGGTAACCCAGGAACCCCGTTTATGGCCACTCATAAGTGACTTTCCCCCCCATCCACATGAAACCGTAGATTTCAGCTGCTGGGCCTTACTGGACCCAAACCCCATGGTCAGGAGACACTGCGGCAAGCCTTCTGTCACATTAACCCTAGAGAATCAAGAGTCTTAGTCCTGGCCCCGTCTTTGCCTCGGGATAGTACCCTAATTCTGCAGGCTTGTTCTTCCTTTTAGAAAATGGGGCAAGGCAGAGTAGCCACATTTGAGGAACCTACAAGGCCTGGCATCTGTATCCAGACATCTTTGGTATCTCTCTCATTGTTCACCTGATTCTGGGTGAGTCAGCTGAGGATTCAACGGGAAGCAGGCTGCCCGAGGGCACAGAGGCAGTGATTGGCAGAAGCAAGCTCTACCTTGGGCTGCCTGACTGAGCAGAGGCAAGGAGAAGGTGGAAGTTGAATTGGGGTGGGTGTTATGGGATCTGGCTTCCTCCCTGCCCCCTCTCACTCCCAGCTGTGCTCTGTGCCAGCACTGGACCCTAAAAGTGACAACATGTAGGAGACTTCTGGACTAGGCAGTATCCCCCCCCCCCTGTGAGCACTTCCTTTTTGAGTCTGACGCCAGGTATCAGAACAGAACGCAAACACACATGCACACATACAACCTGGATCAACCCTGGCTAGTGTCAGTTGGAATTAAGAGCAAAGATGGAAGATCCCCTGTTGTGTAGACATCCTATGGGGGATAAGTGTGGGATAAGACAGGTAGCACTTATAAATACAGATCCCAGGAACAAGGTCCTACACATGCTATACTGTCAAAGAGACTTTGGAAAAGTCACCTATTCACTACCCCTACCCGACACACATGTATTCTATTTGCCTAACAAACACATCTCTCCCTCTGTGTATTGTACACCAAGTCAGACACCACAGGGAGGGGACCCGGAGCAAGGCCTGGCCGGCCTTCGGAGGTTAGACAGGTGAAGATCAGCCAGACAGTGACTCTGGTGTCTGGAATGGTGCCCTGAGGCACAAGGGCACAACCTGTTCTAATGAATAGTGATGTGTCAACCCAGTTGGGCTCAGAGGCCAACAGGCAGTTAGCACTGCAAGTTTTGTATGTGTGTGTGTGTGTATACATGTGTGTATGTGTCACAGGGCTGGCTCTCTGGGAAACAGTTGGCAGAAGCCTTGAGGCCGCACATCTCTGAGGTGGGTACTGCATGTGTTTGTCAGGAAATACCTGGGGACCTGAGCAATGGACGCTGCAGAGCACCCGTGGTTATCCAGAGATTGTCCTGAGCCCGTGAGGAGGAGACTCGGTGGCAGTGGCTCAGGACTCAGCTCTCAGCCTCTGGCCTCGGGCCACAGTGGCTCTCAGGAGCTAGCCCCAGAGAGAAGCTTACAAGGGTTTCCTAGGTCTTCTCTCTGGAGAGGGCTGGGAGCAGACTCTCCAGACGACACCCCTGCCCTAATCCTCAAGTTGCACTTAAAGACAAGGATCCTCGTGACTCTTGTCGGCTCTCAGATGCCAGTGTCCAGCCACGTCAGTGCAATCCTGCCCATCTCTCTCCTACCTTGTTGCCATGGTGCCTCCTCTGCTGGGCCAGGATGGCACTGGGATGCCTCTCTGGGGCCCACTCTAGCCCACTGGCCAGGTTTCATCAACTTAATTTCTTTTTCTTGTTGTTTGAGACAGGGTTTCACGTAGCCCAGGCTGGCCTCAAGTTTGCCAGGGTTTAACCTCAGAAGGCGCAATGACCGCTCCAGGTAGAATTTTAGGCAAACTTGTGTGGGGGACAGAGGAAAGAAGCCCTCATGGGGGTAACCCAGGCACCCCGTTTATGGCCACTCATAAGTGACTTCCCCCCCCCCCATCCACATGAAACCGTAGCCAAGGATGACCTAAAACTTTTGATTCTTCTGTCTTTCATTTCCCGAATGCAGGTGTTGCAACCAGGGTGCCTGGGTTTGTGTGACTCTCGGAATGAAGTCAGGACTTCGTGCAAACCACTACCAACCGGGTGCATCCCTAGACTGATAAACCCAGCTTTTTCTTGACTTTTCGGGGGGGGGGGGCTGAGTGTACTTTTCTGAGTAGCTGGCAATTTTGGGACAAACCCCACCCCCTTCATCTGGAGAGATAGTGGATGGAATTTTCAGTTCCACAACAGAACCAGCAAAGTGCCTTAGTACGGAAAGCAGTAAACCCCAGGCATTTCCTGCAAGCTCTGGTTCTCCATGATCTCACGTCCTCCTTCAGAGCCTGACAGACAGCAGCTCCTTGTATGTTCAGGATGAGAGGTAGCCCATGTCTCTGTCCTGCCCACTGAACCACCCAGCTTCCTATTCATCATCCCAGGGTAGAGCCCATCTGACTCTCTCCAGTCAGTTGCCAACAGCTGCTTGCGAATCTGCCTCCAGGCCCCCAGATGTGCTGTTAAGCTGTCCTTACCTGACTCAGCCTGATCATTCCATTTTTGGTAGAGTTCCAGAACTTCCCCACATAACCCGCTCCTTGTATCTCTCCTGAACACAGGTTGCCCATCAATCTTGTTCTCTTTGCTTCTGTGTGGAAGGGATCCCCAGGGACAGATCTGGCCTGTACCCCACAGCTCTTGGGGGTACATCCAGGCCCTCCACTTCCTCTCCTCAGTCACGTCCGGTCCCTTCTCACTGAGGAAGTCACGAAGAGACCCTGAATGGCTTCTTCACCCTCTCGCCTCCTGAGTCCCCGTTCTAACAACCCACACCCTTCATCCCATCACGGCAGACACCTTAGCATCTGTCTCAAGTTGCTCAGAGTTGCCTCTGGCAGGAAAGATAGGACAAGAGTGTCCAAGGGCTGGGAACGAGGTGGAGGTCAGGGGTCTGCAGGGGTAGATCCCGGAAGGAGATACCCAGCCAGGTCCCTGTAGCCTGCAGTAGAGGCAGAGAGTGGATGTGGGGAAATGGCAGGGGCAGGTCCCCGGTCCAAATCCAGGTCACTCCTGGCCTGCTCAGCAGCCGTTCAGTAATTAGGGGCCAGCAGGACATGGGCAGGCGGGTGGCAGAAAGCCTAATTGTCTGATTTCTCAGGTAATTAACAGGCTGCTGTCTGGCCTGTCCCCACAGGGCCCCAGCATCCGCCACCCTATCCCCTGAGCAGTCCTAGCTGTCTAATAAGGCCAATTACTGAGTGGTGTCTGGGCCCTCATTAACCACCTAGAAAGGTCATGCGGGACTGGCACCGAGGGGAAGGGCTTGCTCAGCCAGCCCTGGTGGCAGCTGGCACCCCCACCCCCATTCCAGAGATCAGGCCACAGGTCGCTGTTGCAGCCCCTTAGCCTACAACCTGTTTGACAGCTGCTATATAACCACCTCTCTCCTCTCAGGACACCAGCTGCAGTGCAGAACTCCCTCCCACCCCTTTGTCAGAACACTCCTCCAGCAGAGTGGTCTTGGGTATGTGATTCCCCTGCCTGGTCTCCGGGCTCCGGGATTAGAGAGGATGTATGTAAATCCTCGGTGTATAGTAGGTTTCTCTACATATGCTCAATGCTTGCTCAATACATGCATCCTTCCTACAGGCCAATACTTTCTGCATTTGTAAGGGAGGCCAGAGGCAAGGGCTTGTAGTCATGAGTATGTCAGAATTCCACTCCGTAGGATACTATCACAGAGGACAAAGGGAGCAGGGATAGCCCCGAGGATTCACCCAGCTGAGAATGGTATCCTAGGAGTCAGAAGAGAGGAGACAGGCCAGGGAGGTGATCTAGAAGAAGATGGACCATCAGGGAACCTGAGCAGGTAGAGGAGAAGAATCCCCAAGAAATGGGGAGATTCAAGTCCACATAGTAGGTGGAGATATAGGTTAGTAGTTATACAGCTCTTGCAGAGGACCCAAGTTCAGTTCCCAGAACCCAAGTTCATCAGTTTACAACTGTTTTGGATTTTTTTTTTCCCTCTGTGTAGCACTGACTGTGCTGGAACTTGCTCTATAGACCAGGCTGGCCTCGAACTCAGAGATCCACCTCTGCCTCCCAAGTACTGGGATTAAAGGTGTGCGCCACCGCCACCTTTACAATTGTTTGTAACTCTAGCTCCTGGGGGTCTGATATCCTCTTCTGGCCGCTGCAGGTACCTGCACCCATGGCCACATATCCTACACAGATACATGCATGCATGCATGCATAATTAAAAATAAAATACATCTTTAAAAAATAAGACCCTGGTGAAGCCAGAGGAGCCTTCACCCTCTCTGAAGCCTCAGCTCCCGTTACACTTCAGGATCTGAGAGCCCAGGCTGTTGTCTGGCAGGATCTTTGCTCCCCAAACCCCCTGTATTTTGGTCCCTTTGTGCCCTTTGTGTTTGGTTCAGAAAGTTCGATGAGCATTGTCCCCCAGGATGTTGGGTTATCGGGGCTTCTGTAGTTTCTTGGTTTTAAGAGCTCTGTGACCTAATTCCATGCTGGCAAATCCCATGTTGTTGCAGCTCCTGCCATTGTCAGCTCATGCTTCTGCTGCAGGCCAAGAATCTTATTCAGGGTTTCCAAAGTGTGTCTCACAGGAGCTCTCGGCTCCGAGGGGGAGACGAGGGCCCGAGGCAGGGCGGCAAACGGGGGCTTCATCTCAGAAGCAGAGCTAATTTTAGCTCTCCCTTCTTTTCTTATTTTGATTATTTAAAGATAGGATCTCACATAGTGCAGGCTGGCCTCGCATTCACGTGTAACTGAGACTGGGCATGAGCTGACCCTCAAGCCTTCACTTCTGGGGTTCTGGAACTACAGTCGGGGACCACCATGCCTGATCAGCCCTCCTGAACTCTCCATGTGTGTTGGGCGTGTGCAGAGACTCACTAGGCAATTGCATTTTGAAGTTGTAAACTTCTGAAGGGAATGTAGCAGAGGGTCCCATTTTACAGATGGGAATACAGAGGCGACTATGGGCTGTGGCTGTGCAGTTTTAGGTCAGTGTTCCTAGGAAGGAGAAGCAAGACTCAAACCCAGTTTCTGCTTTGAGCCTCCAGGAGGACATATTCCATCACTAGAGAGAAAAGCAGACACAGGGGTTAAGTTAAGGGTGTGTGTTGTTACAATCCGTTGCCCCCCTGGCTGGGGTATGGATGTCTGCTGTTCTGCTCCAGGAGGGTTTTGCCCCAATCTCGGATTATCTGTCAAGCTGTGTGATGACTGAGGGTCCATCTGCCTCCTCCCCTTCCTCTCCCACCGAGGGTTCTGCTCTGACCTCAGTCTAAACCACTAAGCTTTATCCCAGAAATAGCATTCACTTCCACCGCTGTTCTTCCAAGTCACAAATCACCTGGTGTGACATGTTCCTAGTGTCATCTTGCTTCAAGACCCAGGGTGAGGTGCCTGTGTGGCACACAAAGCCTCCTCTAGAACGAGGGACCTGGGTGAACCAAGGACAGAAGTTGAGAAAGGGAGGAGGGGACTACTCTTCCTGGGCCTGGCACTGGTTTGAGGCTTAGTTGAGCCACGGGTCAGAGACCCTGCATCCATCCAGCCCCAGTTTGGAGTTTGTTTTTACTTTGCTTGGTAGCAGAGGTCCAGACTTGCTCTGAAATCAGGGACCACAGGCAGGAACACTACTCAGAACTAATGAGGGTAGAAGTGTGAGCTCAGCCCGGAATCAAGGCTAGGACTTAAACTACAGTAGGGTCAGAGGTCAGGGGATCAGAGGATTGTGTTAGTCAGCTGCTGCTGACTGAGGAGGAGTTGTCCCTCAGAGACTCAGAAACTTGCATTTCCTAGAAATAAATCAGTCGGGCCGGGAACAGATATTAAGCAAGATGGGGCTTCCAGGGGTTGAATATGACTTTTGAAAGAGCTAGGGACCAGGGCCGCACTTTTGCTGAGACTCCAGCTCAGCTCTCCTGCCCTCAGGATGCCCCCTCACCCTCAGGTCTCCATTGCTAGTTGCTGTTCCCACAGCCCAGCCTTAGAGGCAACACTGTCCCCAGTCATAGCTCAGAGTGTCATTCTTTGCCAAGCAGCCCTGAGAGGTGGCCCACCTGAACAGGATGTAAGCAATTTTCCCAGACCAGCATTCTTCTGCCTCAGTTTCTCCACTTCTTCCTAGGCTCAATAGAGCATGCATGAAAACTTTGAGAACACAACACAGCTCCATCAGAAACAAAGATGGAGGCAGCGTGCAGGAAGGAGCAGTCATCCAGGGGACAGGGAAGGATGCAGACAAGGTCCTTGTCACAGACAGGACCCCCCTCTGTTCTCATTTCCCATGGGCAGGTCCCAGAGCAGCCCCAAGCCATCAACCCACTAAAGTTCTGGCCTGAGAGGATCTCATGAAGGCTCAAACCAAGAGGCAGCTAGAGGCGTGCCTGAGGGGGTGGGAGCTGTGGGGCTGAGAGAGCCCCTGGGGGACAGAAATGGAGCCGCTTAATAGGGGAGCCGGGGACAGGAGGAGGGCCTGGCCTGCCTAGGAAGTGAAGTTTCCAGAGTTTGGCTATGATAGTCCCTGTCACCTCCTCCAGCCAAGCTATTAATACTCACCGCGACCCACGCACCCTTGCTGGGAGGACACCGAGTTCCCAGGGGGGCTAAAAAAGGTCTGGGGTGGGGGGGCCGTCTCTCCTCCTCTTCCTCCTCCTCCCCATCTTGTTGAAAGAGCTGGGGCCAAAGGTCAGAATAGCTTGGAAGGCAGGGAGGGAGGCCGAGTGAAGACAGAGGATAGATCTCTGGGCACAGTCTGTGGCTTCCACATCAGAGGAGCAGGCACTCAGCCAGCAGCTCCCCGTTTTGCAGACGCTGGAAGGGAGTGGGCTCGGCCAGGTTCCTTTCCAGGAGGGATTCTGCCCTAGATCTCCATTCTTTTTTTTTTTTTTTTTTTTGGTTTTTTGGATTTGTTTTTTTGTTTTTTTGTTTTTTTGTTTTTGTTTTTTTTTCTGAGACAGGGTTTCTCTGTATAGCCCTGGCTGTCCTGGAACTCACTCTGTAGACCAGGCTGGCCTCGAACTCAGAAATCTACCTGCCTCTGCCTCCCAGAGTGCTGGGATTACAGATGTGCACCACCACCGCCCGGCTAGATCTCGATTCTAAGTGCCCACCCAGGCTTCTTTTTCCTGCAGAGCTCAGTGTGGTCTCCCCTGGTTAGAGTGGGTTAGGGGTAGCTAAGGGCCGCCTATCGGCTTAAGCTGTTAGGTGCTTGGCAAGAGAAAGATGGCTTCAGGAAAAGGTTAGGAGCCTCTAGGTAGAGTCTTGGTTGCCATCGCTGACTCGCATGGCAATCACCTTTAATCTCAGGACTCAAGAGGCAGAGGCAGGTGGATCTTTAAGGCCAGCCTGAACTACAAAGTGAGTTTCAGGACAGCCAAGGTGACATGGAGAGATCCTGTGTCAAAAAAAAAGAAAGAAAGAAACAAACAAACAAACAAACAAACAAAAAGAAAAAAGAAAGAGGAGGAGGAGGGGAGAGAGGAGAGAGAGGAAAAGAGGGTTTACTGTAATCCATTTTACAGATAAAGAAACTGAGGTGCATGGTGTGATCTACCCAGAATATGGGCTGGATTAACCCAAACTGTGCTGTCTCTAGTTATAAGTCGTTACATAAGGAAGTTTTCTGGCTTGTTTTGTGGGCCTATGAAAAAAACCATCTGTTTCCATAAAAAAACTGCTGCCCATCATGTATTGCAGACCCGATGGGCTGCTCAGACCACCAGTCCTCCTGATTCATGCACTGGCTAAAGCCCTGTCCCAGAACTGGCGGCCATTTCTCCCATTCCTAGGGCTCACGGGCACTGTCCTTAAGCCTTCTGGGCTAAAGGCCACCAAAGGCCACCTGCTGTCTGTTGTATCCCTCTCCCTTCTAATGACAGATGCTCCAAAGTTCAGACGCGGACCCCAGAAGAGCGCAGACTTGGCCAGAGATTCCAGACAAGAAAGTGGCTGAGAGACTCCTCGTGCCGGCCGGAAATCCCGACAGCTGCCTGGCTAAAAGGTCCTGGGCACCCAGCCCTGACCCTGGCCAGGCAGGAGGCCATGTCAGGTGTCCAGAGAAGATGGGGGAGGTGATGGCTGAAGTCAGAGGCATTCTGCCTGTGGTTAGCAAGCTGTCAACACCTCTTCAACAGCCAGAGCCAGGCAGGCCAGGAGCTGGGGGGAGGGGTCTTTCCCTGACCTGGAGGGCTGGAGGGAGGATCTGAGAAGCTGATAGGCTTTGTCCTGAGGAATCTGAGAGAGAGCAACCAGGGCTCTGTCCTGAGGGGTCTGAGGAGGTGACAGATCCTGTTCTGAAGTATGAGGAGGACATCAAGTTTTGTCCTGGGGATCTGAAAGACTTTGTTTTGAGGGATCTAAGCAGGAGACAGATCTTGCCCTTATGGGGCCCAGGGAAGGAAGCGTAGTCGCACTCTATGCTGAGGAAGCCGGAAGCCAACTTGACCTCAGGAACCAAGGGACAGGCTGCTGGTATCAGGAGTTGGCAGAAAGGGTATACATATATACATATGTATATACACACATTTCTTTTTTCTTTTCTTTTCTTTTCTTTTCTTTTCTTTTCTCTCTCTCTCTCTCTCTCTCTCTCTCTCTCTCTCTCTCTCTCTCTCTCTCTCTCTCTCTCTCTTTCTTTCTTTCTTTCTTTCTTTCTTTCTTTTTTTTGAGACAAAGTTTTGCTAAGTAGCCTTGGCTGGATGGGAACTCACTATAAAGACCAGGTGGGTCCCAAAGTTACCAGTAATCCTCCTGCCTCTGCCTACGGAAAACTGGGTCTTTTAGGATTTTACTGCTGTGAACAGACACCATGACCAAGGCTACTCTTATAAGGCCATCATTTAATTGGGGCTGGCTTACAGGTTCAGAAGTTCAGTCCATTATCATCAAGGCAGGAACATGGCAGCATCCAGGCAGGCATGGTGCAGGAGGATCTGAGAGTTCTACATCTTCATCTGAGGGCTGCTAGCAGAATACTGGTTTCCAAGCAACTAAGACTAGGGTCTTAAAACCCATGCCCACAGTGACACACCCACTCTAACAAGGCTACACCTACTCCAACAGGGCCATACCTTCTAATAGTGCCATTCCCTGGGCCAAAGCATATCCAAATCATCGCACTGGGATTACAGGCATACCCCACAATACTAGGTGCTTTGTTATTTGTTTAAGACAGAATCTTAGGGCTAAGACATAGCTCAGTGGTTTAGAGCACTGACTGCACTTCCAGAGGACCTGGGGTCAATTCCTAGCACCCACATGGTGGCTTCCAACTGCCAATAACTCCGGTTCCAGGGCATCTGATATCCTTTTCACGCCTTTACGGTTAGCAGGCACACATCCAGCACACAGGTATACATACATGAAAACATCTGTGCAAATAGAACTTGTTGTGTAGCTCAGGCCGCCCTTGAACTGACGATCCTCGTGTGAGTTTGCCTCTACTTCACTCTTGTCCCCTTGCTCCATGACATTAGCTCTTTTAATCCCAAGGCCAGAGTGCATTCTGGGACATTCCCCAAATAGTCTTTCTGAATTGAGAAAGGCGGAAGTACTATGTTCATAACTGAACTCCGATCTGGAGTGCCGTGCCTGCCCTGTCTCTCTGGACCCACACCAGCAGCCCAAACCTTCTATAGACAGTGCACCTGAGTCTATCTTTTCAGGGGTCCTCAGCCTGGGCTCTATCCGAGCCCCCAGTCCCTGTTCCTTTGGCAGAACCCATGCCACTGCTCTGCAGAATCTGGGCTTCCTGCCCGTCCCAGTCCCAGCTGTCCCCGTGACTCTGTCCAGGACTCCAACTACTCTCTCTGCTGGGTCCCTGCTCCTGTCTTGTCTCTCCAGGCTTTATTTATCTTTATCTCTCAGTCCTGGACCCAGACCTGTCACTGGTTGAGGCTTCCTCTCTGTCTCTGTGGATACCCTGTGGCTCCTTGCCTCCTCTTAGGGTGTGCCTGGCACTCTCCGATCCAGTCAGATTGCCCCTTTCCCAGTTGTTCTTGGACCCTCCTCCCTTCCCAAACAGCCCACAGCAGCTGATACTTTGGAGAATCTTAGAGAATGCTAATCGAGTCCTGTTCCAGGACAGTCGGGACAGTCGCTGTGACTCCCTGCCCTTGGAGGGCTTAATTTCCCTAGAGCCTCTCTCTATTTGGGGCACGATTGTGGGACCCTCTTCTAAAGGGTTATGTCTATATCCAGGCATGCTTTAGCAAGTATCAGGGTACAAAAGTCTATGCCTATGGTAGGCATTTTGTTCTGTTTGTTTGTTTGTTTGTTTGTTTTTTTGTTTTTTTGGTTTTTTGGTTTTTTGGTTTTTTGGTTTTTTGGTTTTTTGGTTTTTTCGAGACAGGGTTTCTCTGTGTAGCCCTGGCTGTCCTGGAACTCACTCTGTAGACCAGGTTGGCCTCGAACTCAGAAATCCGCCTGCCTCTGCCTCCCAGAGTGCTGGGATTACAGGCATGTGCCACCACCGCCCAGCTGGCATTTTGCTCTTAAGCACAGGGTATCATATTCAACAGAGTCCCCGAGATTGTTACTTCTACTCTCCAGGGTCCCTAAAGCCACAATGGATCTTGTGAGGGATGGGACGAGCTTCTGCTGCTTATCCCCCCTCACAGCCCACAGTCCTTCCTCTCTGTGGCTTGGTGTATACCCTTTCACCAGGACCTGCCTTTCCTCAAAGCCAGTCTGAAATGCATACAGCAAGGCTCACCAAATTAATTACCACTGGCTTGGGGATATATTTTTTAAGAAGACATTTTTTTTTTCCAAGAGGAAAAACACGCAAGAGCTATAATTAGTCAGGAAGAGGAAAGAGGAGCGGTGTGTGAATCACCAGCGACAGACGGTTTGAGCCCAGTTAGCAAGAGTTTCAGAGTTGCTAGGGCGTGGGTGAACCGAGGTGGGGGGGGGTTGTGCAGCGTGGGGACGGTCTGTTACCCTAGGATATCTGGGGTCCTTGAACTGAAAGGACTGATCCTTTGGGAGGACCACTCTAAAGAATCTTTCTGTCCTTCTCTGCCTAAGCCTGTCACCTGACACCCCAGTCACAGCTTTTAGCTTTACCTGCCCTTCCCTGCCCTTCCCCCGGGCGTCTGCCTAGCTTTAACACTGGAAGAATGAAGTCCCTGCTTGCTAAGAGACTTGTACCTCAGGGGGGCAGGGTTTAGGGATTAGAGGGTTAGGGACAGCCCAAGTTATGCTGGCTCTATTTGTCCTTCAAGCACTCACTAATGAATGCTCTCTGTCTGGCCCACAGTCAAGCAAACTGAGGTCCAGGCAAGTGCCAGTTCTGGCCCGGGGCCACACAGTCATGAGTGGAGTGGCCTCTCTGCCTATCAGATATCACAGCTCTGCCAACCCAGAACCTGGGCAGGGCTCTGGGCCAACCTTGCTCACCCAGCCCACGTCCTGGTGGGAAGGCAATGGGTCACCTATAAGGCAGGTAACTTGAATCGGCCTCCCGTCAGTCACAGAGGAGTTTACAGGGGAGGAGTTAAAACCTGCGCTTAAATGCCAGAGCAAGGAGACAGTGAGGCACACAGTTTATCCCAGCAGGTTGACCCTGGAAGGACACCAGTTCAAGACCAGCCTTGGCCACATATAGAGACCTGTCTGTTGTGTCGTGCCCACCAGAGAAGACTGCTCCGATATGGGTTTAATCCGATAAGCATGAAGAAGTATGGTTCCAACAGCTGGCACCACTTGGTACACAGTGCTTTCTCCTAACCCTACACCGAATTAGTCTTCTAAATTACAGGGTGCACCACTTCTAAATTGGAGATTGGGTGGGAGAACAGAAGGTAAGTTCCCTTCCTGTTTCCTGCTCTCAGAGGCCAGTTCCCAAGGGAGGACCATGCTACGGAAGAGTCCTAAACACATCCTCCCTGTCTCAGTGCAGGGATCCCAGGTGTCAGATGCCAGTCAGTTCTCAGGTCAGGCCTGTGCTCTGTGGGTATTTGACAGTGAGCTTAGAGTCAAGAGGTCCAGTCAAGAGTAGTGCCGAGTTCAAAGGGCTTTTGGGGATCATTCATTTACACCCTGCCTGATACTGTGCTGGACTCTGACACACCAAAAGGCGATGAAGGCGACAGTCCTGTGGCCACAGTTCAGGGCAGAGTGAGAAGCTTTAGCAGGGGGTGAGCCAGAGTCTGTGGGAACTCCTGATGGGTTAGGGAGGACTCCCTGAAAGAAGAGGCAAATGAACTGAGGCTGAAAGGATGGATGTGTCTGTCCTTAACCAGGGGAAGAGAACTGCAGGAGAGCAGAGCACCAGCAATGGGAGCACAGCTGGGGAGAGCACACGAGATGCGGTTGGGAGCACTTCCTTGTTCATTCAGAACTGAGGGCCTTGTCAGTGTGTGTTTGTGTGTGTGTGTGTGTGGTATATATGTGTGTGTGTGTATGTGTGTGGTGTGGTTTGTGTAGTGTGTGTGTGTGTGTAGTGTATGGTGTGTGTGTGTATGTGTGTGATGTGTCTATGTGGTATGTGTGCTGTGTGTATGGTGTGTGCTGTGTGTGTGGTATATGTGTGTATGTGCTGTGTGTGCTATGTATGTGTGTGCTGTGTGTATGTGATGTCTGTGTGTGGTGTGTGTGTGTGTGGTATGTGTGTAATGTATGTGTGTGTGTGTGTGTGGCATATGTATGGTGTGATGTGTGTGTGGTATGTGTATAATGTATGTGTGTGTGGCGTGTGTGTGATGTGGTGTGTGTGTGTGTGGTGTAAAGAGGTAAGGAGGAAGAGGAGGGCTCTCTGGATTATCCCACACCAGCCTTCTCCACAGACATCACAATCATCAGGCCTTGCTGCAGGGGGCAGGAGATAATGGCTTCTGAAGCCCAGTGGGGCAAAGAGAACTTGGTGGGGTGGGGCAGAGCTGGGAGGCTTCTTCAGCATCTGCTCTGGGTTACACAGCGCTCCTGCCTGTCAGCTCACTGCTCACCAGCTGCTTACAGATGTGCCTGGCGTCACCCCTTCTGGATGAGGAGCTATTCTCTTTAAGTGCCCAGCCATGGCTCCCTGCAAACTAACCTGCAGCCATCCCCAGCTCCCATCTTTGTCTCTGTTACCTCATTTGCCTGAGAAGTCTGGGGACAGGTAGACCCTGGACGGGACCTTAGTTCTGCACGGCACAGTCTGTCAGATTGATTCGTCTGTGATGGATGGTGCTAGCAGTCCTGCCATATGGCTGTGGGGTTCTAGGTGAGACTTCCCAGCTGACTGCCAACCTGTGAGCACTGGAGGTGCCCAGTGTGCCTTCTGAATGCCTAGCTTGTTACTGTGCATATCCTGCCTGCGCTGGCCCAATGGCGCCTGACCAAGTTGTGGACACCAGCCTGTAGGCAGAGGCAGTGCCAGGTAGACAGCTTCTGGGTCATCATTAGATAGATGGACACTTGATCAGTGAGCTCCTCTGGCAGCCTCTGCTGTGTCTAGCTCTGGAATTACAGAAATTAATTAGATGCCAGCCGAGCGAGGTTATACACATCTGTAATCCCAGCATTTGGAAGGCAGAGGCAGGAAGATCATAAGTTCAGGGCCAACCTAGGATATGTAGTATGTTTAAGGCTATATAACAAGTCCTTATGTCAAAGAGAGAGGGAGAGTGAAGAGGGAGAAGAGCTAAGTAAATTAGATGCAGACCCAACCCCAATTCCTGCCCTCAGGTGCTCTCGGCCTAGTCAGCCACAAGGGAGGCAGCAGGTGACAATAAGTCCCTGGCCATAATAGCAAAATATGCCTCAGACTTTGGGGAGCAAAGTCCTTCAGAATCTACCTTCTACTTGGAAACCAGAGGGGACCATCTCAAAATCACCCCTGGTCTCCTGCTCCTTCAGATTGACCTGCCATGGTTAGACATACTAGATGGTTTTGTGTGTCATCTTGACATAAGCTGGAGTCACCAGAGAGAAAGGAGCCTCAGTTGAGGAAATACCTCCATGAGGTCCAGCTGTAAGGCATTTTCTCAATTAGTGATCAATGAGGGAGGGCCCAGTACACTGTGGGTGGTGCCATCCCTGGGCTGGTGGTGCTGGGGTTTATATGGGCAAGCCAGGGGAAGCAGGCCAGTCAGCAGTGCCCTTCCATGGCTTCTGCATCAGCTCCTACCTTCAGAATTCTGCCATGCTTGAGTTCTGGTCTTGACTTCCTTTGGTGATGAACAGCAATGCTGAAGTGTTCACTGAATAAACCCTTTCCTCCCCAATTGACTTTTTGGTCATGATGTTTCATTGAAACAGGAGGAACCCTACGGCAGCTCCCAAGTGGCCTGGTGTGCAGTTTTGCTCCACAATTCCACTGCCTCTTCCTGGAAACCTGCTTCCTCCCTGCCTCCAGTTCTAGTGCCCAGTTAATGATCCCTCTGGCCATCTGCCTGTGCTGGACTTTCCTTTCTGCCAGGATTTTGTTTGTTTGGTGACAGAATCTCTCTATGGAGCCCTGACTGTCCTGGAACTCAGTATGTAGAGCAGGTTAGTCTTGAACTCACAGAGCTCACCTGCATCTCCCCCCCCCCCCCCCCCGCCCCCAGTGCTGAAATTAAACCCCAGCACAACGCCTCATCTTCCCTTCCAATTTTACTCGACATTTCCTGCTCAAGAGCCAGCTTCTTAGTCTCCTCCTGTCTCCAACAGGACTTGGACCTTATGGGGAGGTAGATAACCAACCAGCTGTTCTTTTCAAACACACAGTTTATTGTCCACACATAAAGGGGCCCAGCACAACTCATAACAGATGAATCTAACAATCTAGCTTCTAAATGATACCACCAGTATCGGGATCAGGACTCACGGACAGTGTGCACAGGAGGCACACGTGGGTTTCAAGCCTGATAGCCAAGTGCACAGCAAGCCATCCTGTCCACGTCCACCGGCAGGGGAAGGACAGTAGAGGGTGCTGGCTCAAGACTGACAGAAGCTAACTGGTCATGGCCTCAGTTATGCTGAGCTGTGTCAACCAGAGTGCTGGACACTCAGTGGTCACAACGTGAGAGCCAGCCAGAGTCAGGTTATCACGGTAGGAGATGAAGTCACTGAGAGGGTCTATACTGTTGCTGGAGTGTATGACTAGTGTGTTAAGGTTCGTTGGAGACCACAGTCGGCTGAGCTGCCTAGAGTCTGAGTTTTTAGGACCTTCTGAGGATTATCATATAATTGCAGACTCTTTGGCCTGCTCCTGATTGGCAAGGACTGACTGATCCCAGGGTGTCTGCTGGTTACGCTGAGGTGCTCACTTCTGCCACTAACACACTCTGCTGTCAAGAGTGTCTGCATTTTGTTTTTTCTTTCTTTCTTTCTTTCTCTCTCTCTCTTTCTTTCTTTCTTTCTTTCTTTCTTTCTTTCTTTCTTTCTTTTCTTCCTTCCTTCCTTCCTTCCTTTCTTCCTTCCTTCCTTTCATTTTTCTTTCTTTTTTTCTTTTTTCTTTCTTTCTGTTTTCCTACACTTCCTTCCTTTTTGTCCCCCCTACCCCTTTTTAGACAGGGTCTTTCTATGTAGACCAGACTATCCTGGTCTTTCTATGTAGACCAGACCAGATCCTCACAGAGATCTGCCTGTCTCTGTCTCCTGAGTGCTGGAATTACAGGTGTGCGCAAGTCCACCCGGCCCTGCTTTGTTGGTTACAACACTCTCAGAGAAGCTTCCTATCCTGCTAAGGCTTTGATGGGTCCTGTGCCTGCAACCCCTGCATGTTCCACGGAGCACTCAGCATGGAATTAGATCCCCCCTCTGTGTGTGTGTGTGTGTGTGTGTGAGAGAGAGAGAGAGAGAGAGAGAGAGAGAGAGAGAGAGAGATCAGACTCCACTATAGACAGTACACTGTGATTTTATTGGTCATTGCTATATCTCATCACTTCACCCACAGAATGACGCCAGAGTGTGTTCTTAATAAAAATATGTGCCTATTGAGTAAATAAATGCAGAAACTGCAGTGCTTCTAGAACAAAAACACAAGTTCAAGTCCCCCAAGCTGGTAAGAGGGCAGTGTCAGCCCATATCCCCCTGCTGAGAATGTTTACAGAGGTGGTTTATGGCGTTTGAAAGAGAATGGCTCCCATAGGCTCATACATTTGAATACTTGGTCCCAAGTTCATGGAACTGTTTGGGAAGGATTAGAAGGTGTGGCCTTACTGGGGGGGGGGGGTGTCACTGGAGTCAGAGGTACTTTGAGGTTTCAGAAACCCAAACCATCCATTCCCAGTTCTCTCCTCTCTCTCTCTCCTTCTCTCGCTCTCCCTCCCTCCCCCCCCTCTCTGTGTGTGTGTGTGTGTGTGTGTGTGTATGTGCCTTGTGCTTATGGATAAAGATGAAAGTTCTCAGCTAGAGCACCAGTCATGCCTGTCTGCCTGCTGCCACACCCCCTTCAATGATGGACATGGACTCTAACCCTCTGAAAACTGTAAGCCCAATAACCTTTCTTCTGTAAGTTGCCTGGATCACACAGTGTTACCTGTGGCTGGTTTGGGGACAGCCATGAAGAGATCAGCAACAGTAATGACACCAGCTAAGTCGGTGGCCTCTTCATTATAAAATGAGTGAGAATTTAAAAAAAAAAAAAAGCAGGATCCTGGCCACAGGGAAGGGAAGCTGTTTCTCTTACTGTTTGCTCTCTGAGTATGTGCTGTTTGCAGAAGGATATGGGCTAGGGTCTGCAGGCTCCTGGAAGTTTCCTGTTTCTCTGGGAAACCTGGGCCTGGCCCTCAAGAAATAGTCTTTAAACAACTGTGAGGACCAAGGGACTCCACAGAGACAGGCACAGGCCTCTCTCTTCTGTAGCTATCCATTTGATGGCCTCATTGGTAGGTTCCTGTCCCCAGCTGTGGTTGCTAAGAGTCACATATGGACCACAATTCAAAGCAATGTTCAGTTTCTCCCTAAGGCCCTGTCACCGGTCAGTATGTCTGAGGAGCCAAGACTCTGTGGTGTAGGTAGTGGTGGGCATGCATAAGAACAGGCACTCGGAGATGGAATGAAAGGCTATTGTGAAAACCACACCCCAGCCGGGCGGTGGTGGCACACAGGCAGATTTCTGAGTTTGAGGCCAGCCTGGTCTACAGAGCGAGTTCCAGGACAGCCAGGGCTACACAGAGAAACCCTGTCTCGGAGAAAAAATAATAAAGGAAAAAAAAAGAGAGAGAGGGAGAGAGAGAAAGAAAACCAGACCCTGCCTCTCTCAGAGTCTGTAAGGCCAAACCTGGTCTCTCCTATCAGACCCTGGTCGTCAGGACAATCTGGAGAGAGCCAGCCTCCCTGGGTACAGAGCCCTATCATCCTTACCTGGCAAACTCTTAGGCCAGAGGCCACGTGCTATGCCAAGGCCAGGCAGGGAAGGCTCTAAAGGACACAGATAGCTCTTCTTCTAAAGGACACTGGGCCATTTATCAGGGAGAGATAAGCAGTAGCCAGAGAACAGAACTGGAAGGAACTGTCTGCAGGAGATAACCCAGGGTCACTCAGAGGTCACAGGACAAATCATGTCTCCACCCTGGGCCCACTTCAACACCCCCACCTGTGCCCCATACAGTGATATTCTGCCCCCACAACCACAGGCCGCAGGTGCCTGTCTTTGTTTCCTTTTGGTTAAACTCTTCAGTAGCATGGCCCCTGTGATTCTATATTGCTGACTTTTATTTATGAGTACACTGTAGCTCTCTTCAGACACACACCAGAAGAGTGCATTGGATCTCATTACAGATGGTTGTGAGCCACCATGTGGTTGCTGGGAATTGAACTCAGGACCTCGGGAAGAGCAGTCAGTGCTCTTAACCACTGAGCTATCTCTCCAGCCCCTATTGCTGACTTTTAAATGGGAAAATGAAGTATCGGGTCTGGCTTTGGCCTCCTCTTAGCAGAGGAAGCAAACAAACACTGGACCCCAGCCTGCCTTTTGCCTGGCTCAACAATGTGGGTGGGAAGAAAACTAATGACCTACCTTATTGGGTACTACACACACACACACACACACACACACACACACACCACGTGACCTCCGTGCAGTTCCCAGGTGTGGACTAGACGAAGACAGTGCCCAGACAGGTGAAGCCCCCAGGCCCAGGCCCTATTTCTTGGGAGTGGTCAAATTGAGTTTGAAGGCACTGGAGAAGTGTTCCAAGTCAGAGTGGACCACTGTCTGCTCACTGTGGTCATGGGCACTGACTGGCAGAGTCTAGAACAAACCCACCAGGCAGAAGCAGCTCTGGGGTCCTTCTACCCAGATAGAAGCTATCAACCATAAACTGTCTGAACAGCCAGGGTTGTTCTGCCTACCGTTCCTCCCTTCTTTGACATTCAGTAGGTTTCAACAAATGCTTTGCAAAAGCTAAATGCGGTGGTGACACATGCCTGTAATCCTGGCACTCAGGAAGCTGAGGCAGGAGAATTGAGAGTTGGAGGCTGCCTGGACTGTATAAGAAAAAAAAAAAAAAAAAAAAAAAAAAAAAAAAAAAGAAAGGGGCTGAGCTGCCCCAAACCCAAAAACTTTTGCTGGGCAGTGGTGGCGCACGCCTTTAATCCCAGCACTTGGGAGGCTGAGGCAGGCAGATTTCTGAGTTCGAGGCTAGCCTGGTCTACAGAGTGAGTTCCAGGACAGCCAGGGCTATACAGAGAAACCCTGTCTCAAACAAAACAAAACAAAACAAAACAAAACAAAACAAAACAAAACAAAACAAAACGGCTCTGTAAAAAAAAGAAAGAGAAAAGAAAAAACTTCTGAACAAAACATAAGCAACTACCACCTTTAAAAACAGTTTTTCTTACATTTCTTTTTTTAGTGTATGTATGTGTGTGTGTACCCACACTTGTGCATGCACATGTGTGCACATGTGTTGCATGCACAGTGGTTCACCTGTAGGAGTCAGAGGGCAGCTTCTTCTGTCCTTCTACCTTGTGGGTGCTGGATGTTGGACTCAGGTCCTCGCGGTTGGCAGTAAGCACCTTTACCCACGAGCCGGCTTTCAGCAGATGACAAGCTCCTGACTGCTCATCATCTGCTGGGTCCCCATAATACCCCGCCCCATATAAAAAGGACAGTGGCCTCTTTGGAAGCTAAGAGGTTGAGTCTAAGCCTTGGATTTCACATACAGAAGGGGGAGGAGGATAGAATGAGGGGACTCTCCTAGCTGGAGCCAGACTTATCATCCCCTTAGGGTGCAGCCCTCTCCTGGCATCCCTAAGGGCTACTGCATTCAGATGTTAGAGGAGGCTAGACCTCAGGATTGAGGGAAAGTCTTAGGGAGAAAAATCTGAATTTCTTCCACGTTCTAGTATTCAGGCAGTAGACTTAACCCAGAAATATTTCCCTTTGAGTTCATCTGACAGGCACGAGAAGTCCCAGGGGCCTGGGGAGGGGGGCACTGGGGCTCACAAGTATCTATCTTCTAGGAGATTCCGTATCCTCTTTCTTTAGCCTGGGCCTTGCTGGGAAGGCATGAAGGTCTAGCTTGGGACCAGAAGGGAGCCTGTGGCCATCATCGTCATGTAGAAAGAATCTCACAGCTCTGATGGATGGGCGCCAGTCTGGCCGCCGCAGGCCCCGGAAGCTCCCATACTGAGTTGCCCTTCCTTCAGTCTGGCCAGGGTCCTCCACCCGCACTCCACCATGGGCTTGCATGGACTGGAAGTTATGGAAAGGAGTTTTGCTACATGACACAGGTTGAGTGACCTGACATTGTGCCATGGGGAGACACAGGCCTCCAATCTTTAGGACACAAGTACTTTCCTTGGCTGGCCCTGGACCAGAAGCCAGAGCAATCCTCTCATAGAAAATTCCTAGCCTTAGGAAGCGGTTCTGGTATTTGTTCAGGGAAGCGAAGGAGGTGCTGGCTGCCGGGCACAGACAGAACAGGCAGGTCCTCAGGGGACAGAGCATCCATGTGATCACAGGACAACCCAAGAAACCTAGAGGATGGCACATTCTGCTCTGGCTCTGCCCCAGATGCTGGCTGAGCTCAGTTTTCTGGTACTCCCTTGTTTAATTAATTCTCATGACCCTGGGAGATTTGCACAATTATTAATCCCTGTTTACAGATGAGGAACAGAGGCCCAGAGGGGCTAAACCCTGCCTGGCATCCCAGAGCATCGATAATCCCCGTGCCCAGTGCACACACTCAGAGGGACTAACACTCCCCAAGGAGCACCTCACTGCTTAAAAGCACAGGCCTGGCGCAACATCCCCACTGTGGAATCCTGAGAACTTAACGTGCCCCACACAGGTGCTTTTCACAGGATGCCAACCAGATGGGTGCAGGAGCTGGTCGGGAGACCAAGACAAGGCAGAGAAGCAACCCAAGGCCCTCACTAGAGGAAAACCGGTTTCAGCAGTGTGGATCCACCCCTGGAGCACATCTGTGATTCTAGCTGAGGCAGGCATTGAATTCATAGACACAGGGCCACACTGTGTACAAACAGCCCAAGAAGCGTTCTCAGGGCCCTCTGTGTGCTTGCACACACACAGATCCCCCGCCAGGGGCCCCTCACAGTCTCTCTGTCTACTGGGGCACTGCACCCTTGCTGGGAACAAAGAGAGAAGAGCAGAGAACTGAGGCCCCAGGACCGCATCCTGACTAGGGCTGCAGGGCTGGCCCAGACCTGACTGGCAGCTTAAGAGCCTTCACTTTGTTGTTCCTCAGCTCATTTCTCTTCCTTCTCAGTCACTCTCCCCCCCCCACGCCCCCCGCCCCCCCACCCCACTTTACACTCCCTACCCACCCCGGCCCCTCTATTTCTGTCACCTCTGACACAAGTCACACATGGTACCCTCTTCTGTCTCGGGCATCTGTCTGGGGGTAGAGTTGCCTGAGCCCCACTCCTGCTGGGCTTCATGCTTGCCTTGGGCTGAGCTTGAATAAGAAGGAACTCAGGAACCACAGGCCTCCTCTGTCTCCTGTAGCATTCCTCAGCCTGGTTGCATTATGGGAAGATGGAAGATCCTCAAGGTAGGTATAGCATCAGAGGCTAGAGAAAAAGGGTTGGAGCTCCACGGGTGAAAACGTGCACACAGCCAAGGCTTTCCACAGTAGGTTGAGGCTTTGGGGGCTTCCCATCTCTGCCACCCGCCCAAACACCTTCCTGACTATTTCCTGTGGCCCAGGAGACTAAGGTGAGGCAAGCCAAGCCGATTCTGAAACAAACTCCCTGTGGCCTTTGACCAATCAGGGCATTATCCTCAGCTCAGTCCTCAGCTCAGTTTCTCCACCTGTCGAATGGGACAGGGGAAGGGAGAGTGTGGGAAGTGTAGGCCTCAGGGATATCCACTTGGATTAAGAAGACAATCAATGGGCTAGGCCTGGTGTTGTAAGTCTTTAACCTAGCACTCCGGAGGCAGAGGCAGGAGGATCTCTGTGAGTTCAATGCCAACCTGTTCTACATATTTAGCTCCAAGAAAATCAGAACTATGTAGGGAACCCTTGCATAAAAACAAACAAACAAAAACAAACAAACAAACAAACAAACAAACAAACAGGACAAGTCGTGCCTCCTACAGGCCTGTCACAGCCAAACCGCATTCATCACGGCCTCTCGGTCCCCTTTTGTTTAAATACTGCAATTTCCCTCACTCAGCCTGGCCTGAGATCTCTTAGCTGGTGCCAAGATCTGATAGGGCTGCTTCTTGGTAATCTGTGGCTTGAGTGCAGTGTGGGCTGCCAAGGACCTGGCTGAGATGGGGCCGCCAGAAACCAATGGCCTCTGTGAGCTACACAGCTCAGCTTGGTGAGGCGCAGAGAAACCCCGAGAAGCAGCCACAAGGGCCACTGGCCCCTAATCGCTAGCAGATCCTAAAGCCTAACGCCCAAGCCGGGCATGCCCTCTCCTCAGCCATACCATGGCCAAGCTGTACTTTTGCCTTCTTTGCCTAACGGTAGCTGACCAACCCTATTTAGATGCTGCCCCCTTCAAGTTCCCTTGACCTCCCCACTCAGGACAGCAATGAGACCCACTCCTCAGTGGGCTCAGACTCCATTTCCATGCCTTGAGTTCCACCCCCAGGGGCCTCTCACAGGTGCCCAGTGTCAGGTCTGGTGGACCAAGAAGCAGGCCACATGATGCAGGGAGCAAAAGGTCCAGGGCAAGGGACCATGGAGAGCTGTCTCTTAACTCTTAACTTTGATCCTTACCTGGTAGGGGTGTAGGGCAGAGCAGGCAGAGTTGAGCCTTGGCCTGAGTCTCCAGGTTGGCGTTGGCACTTTCTCCAAAGGAAGGAGGAAGCTGCCAGGGTTGATCAGAAGCAGGCCTCCTGTTGCCTCAGGGCTGGGCTATCCTTCATCAGCTGGGGGCTGGGGTGGCAGGGCAAGGAATCCATTCATGTTGGTGACTTCTCTGGGATCCTAGCCAGCACCATGTGCAGGCCGGAGAGCATTCTGTTGGACTGTGGTTGGGGACAGGGGGACAAAGCACCTGTGTCCCAGGGACAGTCAGGGTCTGGATAGGAGCCTGGTTACTTGGAATCAACCACTTAAGTCTGCCACCTCCTGAGCATTTCTGTCTCAGCCTGACCGGGCTAAGCAACACAGGAGAGACCAGGACCAGAGCTACAACTGGGCTCAGGCATCCTCTAAGAACGGGACCCCAGGAACACTCCCTTTGTAGCACTTTGGAAAGTTGACTAGGACCAACACTGGCCTATGAACAAGCTGGTTTAGCACCTGCCCATACTCAGACTGCCATCTTCAGATGCTTCCCATCCAAATCGCATTCCTGCACCCCTGCTGCTCCACCTCCACAGCCTTTCAAGTCAATATTCCCTCACCCCCATCACTGGCCTCCCCACAAGGTGATTCAGCCCCTCTCTGATTGTCTGTCTGTGACCCATAGAGCATACCGCGTGCTTTAGGAGAATAGGTGTGTCTCATGGGTTTTTTTGTGATGATTCAAGGCATGCACAAAAGGCTTTGTGTAGAGCCTGAACAGACCAAGGCCACACTCAGGTGGCAGTGGCAGGAGCCATCATGGTCACTTCAGGTCCTGCCCTGCCTCTTCCAAACTTCTGAGGTTCCCATCAGCCTCTCCCCATTTTCCACACAGGAATCTGGGACATGCTGGGGTTAAGTGTCCCAAATCACGTAGCTATAGAAGGCACAGCTGAGGCTCTAACCTGGCCATCCTGACCCTGTTCCCTGTTCAGAGGCCACATGTGGCTCTCAGGGGACTGCAGCCTGCTTCACTCACATGGTTCTATGTTAAACTGGAGGCTCCCAGGACAGGAGCGCTGGCTTTTGCCTGGCTCTGCCTCCAGGTCTCTGGACAGTGCTTGTGGGTTCAGCAGCAGTTACCTCGAAGAGAAGGGTCCAGGACTCTGCGGATTCACTGCTTCCTTTCTCTCCCATGATAGTCTCCCAGGTCTAGAGGTGGGACAGGAGTTGGCACATTCTCTATTTCTTCAAGATGGGGTGGGGATGAGGGTGCCCCTGAGGCTGACCAGATGCTGCAGTAGCTGTATAGAGCTAAGAGAAGGATTGACCTTGCGGCTCTGGCCAGACATCTCTGCAGCTCAATGTTGGGATTCCAGGCACATCCAGAGGCTGCAGCAGAGACTGTGTGTGTGTGTGTGTGTGTGTGTGTGTGTGTGAGGGGGGGTGACACCAGGGCTTGGTATCTATGGCAGAGAGAGAAAGAGAGAGAGAGAGAGAGAGAGGCAGGCAGGCAGGCATCACCCTCTGCCTCCAGCACCTGCTATAGTTGTTGTGAAGGGAAATGCTGCAAGGAATCAGGATGGGCTATGAGGGAGCTGGAGGAGAGGCTCACATATTCCCCCCACCCACCCACCGTGGTGTCTCTTAGGATTCCCTCTGGTGCCTGCAGGATTACAGCTGAGTTCCCTGGCTCTTTGCCTCAGCCTCCCTGGCTGCCTTGGTTTTATTGCATGAAAGACAGGGAGAATAAAACCTTGCTGTGAGGACAGGATGGAGTGTTACGGACCTAGAACGGAGCCCGGCACACAAGAGGGCTAAAGCTCACAGCCTGCTTTGCCCCGCCTCTGTGGATATCTGTATTCCTGAGAAACAGACATCCTGTCTGGGTGGGCAGGGAATAGCATAGATATGGGACCTCAAGTCTGTGGGAGGGGACAATCCCAGTGAGGAAGTCTGGCTACAGCTGACAGCCAACAGGAGTCAGGATCACTGAGCACATTAGAGGCTGCCCCCTCCCTGTGCATTCAAGTGGCTTTTTCCTTGGGGCAGACACACAAGGATAGATGGGATTTCTGAGTTAAAAATCTGTGTGTATTTCCAGAGCTTTTGACTCAAGTGGCCACATGACTTCCAGAAAGCAGCTCAAGCTTGCACGTACCCGGGAAATTATCAGACAGCAGAGCCAGGTACAACTGAGCCACCCACCCCCTGGTGCTGATAGTTCAGTCATTCCCAGGGCCAGGGATGAGGCCACCTAGGGTCCCACTGCCAGTACGGGAGGACCCCTGACCTGATCCCAAGGTTCCATGGCCTCGTGGTCCCTTCCCATGGCTCCTTCCACTTAACTTCTTTAGAGACTTGAAAGTGAATGAGCTAGTCTTGCCCTGTAGAGGAAGGAGCAGGGAGGAGGTGCAGCCAAGCCACAGCCTTCATCTCTCTCAGGAAGAGGTGGTACCAGCTCAAGCAGGAGGCAGCCTCTGGTACAGTGGGATAGACCATGGGACAGCCTGGTTCCTAAGCCTCTCTAGGGTCGAGCCAAGGTCCAAGACACAGCAGCTCAAGTCTATCCCTCCTGTCCAAGCAAGGGCTGGGCCTTTGGGATTTCTAGCTGTAGCTTGACCTATGATATTAGCTGTATCTGTTAGAACCGCCAATATTGGTTGTGTCCCTTATCCATTTGTCCACGGGCACTCCCCATGACATTAATGGTCTAATAATATTTTTACATTCAGTATTTGCATTTCAAACGTTGAGGTCTCTATCAGCACCTGCCTTGCATCAGAGTCTGATATGGTTTTGTTTCACAGCTGAGACTAATCTTTGTAAAAAAACCAAAAAACCCAAAACCAAAAAAACCAGTGAAGGATTCTCCAGAGCTTTGTATAATCTTTGTAATTGAGGTGACCTTTCCTCCAAGTTCCTCAACTTTGTTCCAAGCTCTTAAAGCCACTAAATGACATTGTTCTATAGTAGCGTCATCAAATTGAATCTGTTCTTGTAGATCAGGATACCACCCTTCACCCAGCAACTGTGGACTGGCCTCTAGTACAGCTGTTATCAATCCCTTCCAGTCTTGGGGAATAATCTATTTTCAGAAGCCCAGCCATTTAGAGTTTGTTTCACGTAAGGCAAGTGCATCTCATATGAGATCATGACCTGTTTAAATGACCTTAGATTTAAATGGCCTGTAGGATGCCATCCTATCTCTTAGCAGGCATCTGCTGTATGACTCCCAGGAAAGCTGAAGATGGCCTCAGAATCCAGGACCATCCCTCCTCTAACTGGCAGCACAGTTGGTGCAAGATTGACCCTTTCTTTCAAAACAGGCTGTTTCATCAGATTGTCCTCCTGCCTTTTCAGTTTTTCTCTGACCTGACTCCCCTCTCACAGTTTCTTTCCCTCTTTCCTCCTCCGAGTAACTCCATCTTGCTCAGGTACTAGGACTGAGCCTCTTTGTTCTCCCTTCTCTAGTGTACCTCACCAACTCTTCCTCGCCAACTCAGAAACAAGAGCGTAGAGTGACCCTACCTTTGAAACAATAGAGGAAGAGGAGGAAGAGAAGGGGATGGAGGAGGAGAAAGAGAAGGAGGAGGAGGAGGAAGGGGAAGAGGAAGAGGAAGAAGAAGAGGAGGAGGAGGAGGAGGAGGAGGAGGAGGAGGAAGAAGAAGACCACTTCTGGGAACAAAGTGGGGGATATCCTAGTTGTACCAGACACAGTAACATTTTTTTTTTTTTGCTGCCTCTTGAAAAAACAAAATCCATCCTTCATCCCCTGCTGTTTCCTCTACAGCATTTGAAATCAATTTTCCCATTCTGCCTAGCCCCACATTTGGGTGCCACTTGTGGTAGGTAACTTTACTATTTTGTGATTTTTCTTTCTTAGACCTTTCTCTGCCCCTTTCCACCCCTACAATCCCTCTATATAGAGAAAGGATAGAGGTTAAAGGGGGAAATGTTATCATTAGTCTACTGATTAGGGGTGTAGAGTTCCTTGGGGCAAGTTTGATCTTCACCATCAGGATAATTAATTTCTTCTTGTTGTTTCTTCTTTATGCACCACTATTAAAAGCCACAAACAACCAACAACCCACCCTGCCTCTTAGGGCCCTAGCATGTATATACCTTTCTAAAAAGTTCCCAGAATTCCAAACCACACAATCACAGAAAATATCTGAAGCTGGCAAAATCACGCCTCTGCTAGAGCGCAAGGCAAATCATAGCCAGCTGCCGTGAACAATCTGAAGCAGCCCTGCATCCCACACCTGGGATTAAAATGAAAATGCATTCTTATTTCTGTGCTTTGTTTTTTTTTTTTTTAAAGAAACCCAAACTCCAAAATTTCCACTACAGGGGTCCCCCATCTCACCCCCATTTTATTGAATACTGGCCTCAGGATCCACACACATGTAAGAATGAATCTAATAGAGTAAGATGGAGAACTTGAGCCAAGTCTTCAACCTGGTCACTGCTGGCCTCAGATGTCAGGGAACATCCCCTCTGGGAGGGGAATTTGCCAGGGCTCATTGACAGTGGTTTGGGACCCTGGATTCTCCAGGTCACAGGCTCAGATTCTCATGGCCAGGGGGTCTTCACTGGTGGAATCCCTCCTTTAGTTCTGCCACTCGGCACAGTGGCTTGGTGTTCTGTTCCTTCCACCAATCTACGGGGACACCAAGGTGCATTCTATCCCTGGGTTCTCTGGTTGGGGCAGATGCCAGCCACAACGGGGCTGTTTGCACTCTGCACAGCCCCAACAATACAGCTCCCAACCCTGGGCCCTTCCCTCTGCAGGAGAGGCCTTCTGCAATGTAGATTAATAGCAATAGGCACTGATGGGAACCCAGGAGCCATAGACTCATGGCCTGGGACAGGTAGAAAGCCCATCACAGTTGGCCCCAACAGCCTGCATCCTCCAAACTTCTGAGCACCCTCTGCATGTGCACTACTACTGTCCTGGGAGGGATTCAACTCCCCTGGGCCCCCAGGATCCCCCAGGTCTGATGAGGTATCTTCATAGTCATCATTCAAGCGAGACTCAGAGAAGTGAAGTGACCTACCCAAGAGTCCTACAGAGGGTCCCTTCTGACAGTGGGCTCCAGGTCAGGCTAACAGCAAGGCCTTCCATGGCCTTTGCTCTTCTGAGATCTCTGATTCTGCGCAGAGCCTTTAAGGAGGGCAGAACTCACTGTGTAGGAATTGCAGTTACAGCCCAGAGAGAGCAGGGCTGGCTGGCCCTGGATCACATAGCATGGAGTCACTGACTAGCTCAGGCAGCAGTAGGTATCTATACAAGAAAGGAGGTGCTAAGGAGTTTCAGGGGTGCTGGCCCAGCCACTGTGGGGTTTTCTGTTTGTCCCACGTCCACCCCGGGGCTGGACTATTTTATGGTTTGAGTGATGAAATGCGTTCAGGTCCCTCTGCATAAACCTCAGTGTGAATGTTACACAGGTCTTAGGCCTGTTCCATCTAAGGGTACCTTGTCACCCTGCTGCCCCACAACGCTAGCTTCCCTCTGTGTTCTTCCCAGACTGATACTCCATGGGAGGACAGAGTGGAATCCTCTCATAGGGACTCCCTGAAAGCATGATGGCTGGGCTGCTGGCTACAAGACACTCGAGTGTTTGGCCTAGCAGGTTATTTTGCAAGAACTTGGGAGTCTGAAGTAGATCGTCACCAATGGCTGGCCAATGTGCAGCTTAGGAGACCCTGGGACCAAGAGCCAGCAGGACATGGCTGCAAGCCTGTGTCCCTTCAGGGGTAGAGCCACAGTGAGAATCCAGACAGTTACCCTCCTGGGCCTTCTGAGGATCTCTGGCTCACTGCATCTCTCCTTTGGGTTTCAGTGGTCTCTGTTTAGGACAGGCCCTGCTTGGGCAGGTGCCCTCAATCTAGAAACTGCTCAAAGTCCGAGTCCCACACTGCTTCACCCTGATCCTTTAGGCATCCTAGAGGGGGTTGGTCTCGACTGTCTGTAGGCCAGGCTCCCGTTTCTCCAGGCCTTGAGGCACTTGCACCCTCGCAGGCCCTTGGATAGACACTGGTCCTGAGTGGACTACCCAGGAGTCTGAGGAAACTGAAAACGCCTGAAAGTCCAGGCCTTGCTCATCTGCTGGGGGGCTGAATATCAGCTTGATTTCCTCTCAAGACCCTGGGCTCTTAGACACCGAGATTTCTAAAAGGTAGGGTGTCAGCAAGACTGGCATCTAGGGCAAGGGAATCCTTGGCCAGCCTTGTGTGAAAGGGCACCCCCTTCTCCCCCAGAGTGTCTAATGATGGCCTGGGCTGAGCTCAGCACAGCTCCAGAGAAGGCAGCACCTCCAACCCCGTGCTCCTAGGAGGCCTGGGCAGGAACCCAGATGAGGATGCCAGGGCACGTGGCTCTGAGGAAGGCTGAGCTGGGCACTTCCTGCTGATGGATGCCAGGGCTCTACTCCCCTGCAGGGGTAATTCTTCAGTCTTAGTCAGCGGAAGTGCGGTTGGGCCGCCAGGCCTGCAGGGACTATGGCGGCAGAAACTGTGGAGGCGGCCCAGCCCAGCAGGTCTCCCACACCCACACAAGCCATGTTTAACCTTCACATTTATCCTGCGGCCCGGTGCCCAGAAGCTACCCTGAGCCCAGCCCCATGGTCCAGCTGCCTCCTTAACTCCACCCCTTACCTGCCAGAGAGGTTGGCTATCACAGCATGCGTGCTTATTCTTAAGATTTATTTATTTATTTATTTATTTATTTATTTATTTATTTATGGTTTTTCGAGACAGGGTTTCTCTGTGTAGCCCTGGCCGTCCTGGAACTCACTTTGTAGACCAGGCGGGCCTTGAACTCAGAAATCCACCTTCCTCTGCCTCCCGAGTGCTGGGATTACAGGCGTGGGCCACCACCGCTCAGCTTTATTTTTATTTTTAAAAAAATATGTATACCTGGACAGTGGTGGTACATGCCTTTAATCCAAGCACTTCAGAGGCAGAGGCAGAGGCAGATGGATCTCTGAGTCTGAGGCCAGCCTGATCTGGTCTACATAGCAAGTTCCAGGACAGCCAGAGCTCTACAGAGAAACCTTGTCTCAAAAAAACAAAAAGAAAAAAAATCTCTGTGTCCGTGGTGGGACACATACACACACATACACAGGGGGTATGTCAGGAGTGCCTGAGGTGGCCGGCACTGCACTTTCCTGGAGCTGGAGTTACAAGGGGTTGTGAGCTGTTGCTATGGATGCTGGGAACCAAACTCAGGCACAATATGTGCTCTTAACTGCTGAGGCGTTCCAACCCTGTCAGTGTGGTTCAGACCACACTACCTCAGGGACACAGGTTCTTACCTGTGAAGTGGGCCTGATGGTGAAACACATACATCCTTGGTTTATCCACACCCAACACAGGGAGGCCATTCTGCAAGTGTGCCCCACTCTCAGGGTCCTGAGTCTATGCCTTCACTGAGCAGAAGCGCTGAGTGCTCCTTTTGGAACAGGCTTGCCCGGATGGTTTACACCATGTGCTTGTGAACAGCTGTGATCCCCAGACCCATTGCCTTGACTCTCTGGGTTTCTGGACCCACGGAACTTACTAATACTATTGTGGTCTTCAGGCCCAAAGGTGCATGGGACCACAGCCTGCCCTGTGTTCCACAGTCCCTGCCCCTTTGTGAGGAAGTTGGGTCCCTAGGATCCTAGTGCTGACTGTAGGACAGTGTGTGTCTCTTCACAAAAAGCAAGGTAAGGCCTTCTATACTTCTCTAAGCAAAACCCAGCTTTAGCCACCTTCTTGGGTCTCTGTGCAGCCAGATAGCCACAGTGGGCTGAGGCTAACCCCCAAATAAGTAACTCTGGCCTCAGACTAGCTTACATGATAGAAGGCCAGTAGCCCCCGAAGGCCAGGCAGAGGACAAGGGTCTCCTTTCTCTACCTCCAGAACAGAGACCCTTCCAACTGGGGACAGAAGACACGGGTAGAAGTTGTTACATCTTGGTGTGGTCAACTTGAATGGAGCCTGATAGTACACTACCGTACCCTCTTTCCACACGGGAAGATTGAGGCTCAGAAGCTGGTCTAGCATTCTCTCACAGTAAGCCAGAAGAAGGAAGACGAGAGTCAAGAGGGTCTTGGGGACCCATGAGGTTGGACCAGACCCCAGAGTCCTGGGCCTGGCTGGGTGGGGGGCAGTAGAGCTCGGTCGGGCAGGCTGTTGATCCAACCCAACAATGATGAAATGGCTCCTTTGTCCTGTGGCGCCAAAGTTGCTGTGACTGGAGGAGGCGTGACGTGAAAGGGTCATTGTTCCCACTTGGGCGGCCACTCAGGGAGCTGGAGGACCAGCCCAGGGCAGGCTTTGTGCCAAGGCTGTAGCCCTTGCCTGCTGCCTGTGGCTGCTTGGGATGTCCTGGGTTTTCTGCCTCTGACCCATGGCCAATCCCTCTTCCTCTTGAGCCAGGCTAGACACAGGTGTCCCTCTGCGACCCTGGAATCAGAATTCTGCAGATCCTGAATGGGGGTGCTGATCCATGGGGGGCTGGGCCCGTTGCTTCACGGGCAGGTGCACCTCGGTGCTTGTAAGTGCCACAGAGCTCAGAGGTAAGGAAGGTGCTTTGTCCTGGGTCACGGAAACATGCTGGGTGCCATTTATATCCCAAGGCTGTGGCCTCAGGGCTACCTCCTCCCCACCCACCACCCCCTTGGCACCTTGCCAAAGAGGAAAGAGACCCAGAGGAAGAACTTGGGTGTCCTTAGGCAATGCAGTGGGAGTTTATCTGATGCTATCCACAGATCGGATGGGTGTCCTTGCTCCCTGGGTCTGGAAGCCCCTCTGCCCCAGGGTCACCCTTCTCCTGTTTCTCCAAGTCCCTCCCCCTGGACTCTTTCTAAAACCTAAACCTGATCAGGTGCTATGCCTGCTTCAAACCTGCTGCAGCCCTCCTCCCACAGCCCAGATTTTATGTGCCTGGTGCTGGCGTTCAAAGCTTCCCCGCAAGGCATAGAAGCAGCAGCGTGCTCGGGGGTGGGATTACCTGATCCCCCCCCCCAGCCCTGTGCAGGTTCTATTCTGCCAGATGCATCCTCAGCTCCTGGTTTCTCTGCTTCTCTCTCTCCCTCCAGGACTAACTCTCTGCTCTCCAGCTCACCGTGTGTATGCTCAGGAATGCAATGTGCTCAGGGTCCAAGACAAAGCTAAAGGCCCCTTCCCCCAACCCCCTGCTGTCCCCCTAGGTGGACCAGCTGGCTCCAGAGCCCAGAACTCCTCTATACAACTCTCTCCACTGCCTCCCCAACCATCAAGCATGAAGCTTCAGGTCGGGCCTGACCCCAGCTAATGAACCCCTCCCCCAGTCCCAACTGGGCTTTGGCTCAGCCCTAGACTTCTTTCCCTGGAGGAATGTAGCTAATTAACCGAGAGGGTTTAATTAATCAATTAGCGTGGCTTCCAGACCCCTGCACTTAGCTGAAGCAATGGCAGATCCTTTTGAACAAGATGACCAGAACCTTCTCTGGCTGGAGCCTAGCCAAGAGTAGGGGAGCGATGAGGGTGGGGAGAGGCAGGGGAGCAGCACCATGGGGGCGCTCAGTGCCACCTCCTTTGTATCACTATAAGCCCGGACAGGCAGGATTGGGTCACCCGGCCATATGAAGGCTTTGAAAGGGGGCAACCCCTCTAGGGACCTAGGCAATACCTCATGTGTATAGTTCACACAGATACATAGATACAGAGCTCATCATGTTCCCAAGGTGGCCCAGGGGATGGCTGGCTGAGCCTGGCCCCGGCTTGATACTGCACAGGGGCCCATGGAAACCAGAAGAGACATCAGTCCCCAGTTTGGGGACTGAGCTTAGGGAAGGGCCTCCTAGAGGTGGGGGTTTTGGAGACGGGCTTGGAGAAAAGCCAGAGAAGAGGTAGCTGTTTGAAAGGGATAGTGAGCGGTTCCACATTCTGGGAAGAGAAAGCCACACACATCAAGGACGGGAGGCAGGGTGCTCTGAGGGTTCGGGGTCACTGGAAGATGTTGCCTCCTCTGGGACGCTTCCTGGGGTGTTTCCTGTTAGAGCTGGTGTCTCTACCTTTCTGCTCCTCCGGCTTATGTGCTGTGGTAGGGTAGCACTCTCTAAGCTCTCCTCATTGTTGCTAACTGTCCCCTTCCCAGATGTATGGGCAGGGTCTCCATGTTCTATCTCAGCTGCTTCTGGTGACTGTTATGGCTTCGGAGGGGAATGAAGACCAAATGCCCCTTTAGGAGCCTGTGAGCCGGGTCGGTGTGCTCACTGCCAAGGCTGACCACTGGAGTTCTATCCCCAGCACCCACCGATGACCAGAGAAGTGACTCCTGTGGGTCTCTGTTCTCTGACCTCCACAAGGTCCACGCCCAAGTACATATAGGACCACACAAACAAACAAACAAACATCTCAACACTAAAGGTTCCTTTCATCTTCCAGCCCAAGCCTGCCTAGTGTAACCCCTTCCTGACCACAGCCATACTGCTTTACCTCAGCTTTCTCATCTGTCTCTCAAGGCTGGTCCAGCCCTTCCCTCTGAAGGCTGCAGGGAGGATTAAATGAGTTTATCATCTCAAGCCTGCAGGACAGCCAGACCTAGAGCGAGGGCCATGCTGGGTAGGTTGTCACCACCATCACTCTTAGAAATGCTGGGGATCCCACAAGTCGGCACAGTCCCCAGGCAGGGCCAACCAGGAGGGGCAGTACCGGGCAGGGGCTCAGGCCAAGGAGGGGTGCTTAGCTAGGTCTCTAGCTTCTGCCAGGGACAGCTGACTTTTGGCTTTCGCAAGTCAGCAACAATAGGCCAACAGGAAAGCCAAACAGCCCTGTTCTTTCCCTTTGGAAGCCAAGTCCAAAAAAAAAAAAAAAAAAAAAAAAATCAGAACACAGGTGTTTGCCCCAGAAATGCTGCTTCTGGGCAGGATGCCCAAGGGACAGAGAGTCACAGATGTACAGAAATCACAGTCAGACTCTCTGCCCAGAGGTATGGAAGGGCAAAAGTTGGACTATCAGAACTTCTAGCAACCAAGGAGAGGTTGGTTATCATTCCACTCCCCCCACTTCCCCAGCCCTTCAAGGACAGGGTAAAGAAGAGTTCTCGTTCTAGGGGTCTGGCATTAGGTATGAATAAGACTTCTCTCCTGCACTCTCCTCATGCACAACACACATGAAGAGCTGGGAACTCCCAGCTCCCAGCTCTTCAGAGAGGAAAAGAGGCAGAGCTAGTTAGAAAGTGGGTCTTGGTTAGGGGGACTGAGGGGGGCTCGTGGAGATGCTGGGCTAAGGGTGGGTCTGTTGGGAAGATTGTGTGGTGGGATAGGAGATAAACAGATCTAATGTCAAGAGGGGAAGGGAGTAGGCTGGGACTAAGGCCTTTCCTAATGGCTACATAGGAACAGTCACAATCCAAGCTTGAATGGTTTCCAGACCAGAGCAGTTAGCAGAACTGGGACCCGAGGGAAGTACCCTCTGCTAAGAACACTCTTACTTCCCCGGGACCTCAGGAACAAGTGAAGGAGGGTGTTCCCTGGGAAGAGAGGAGGGACAGGACAACAGAGAGGCTACTGTGGAGGGGTCTCATGCTGCAGTGGGAAAAGGCCTAGTCTGGGCTCACCTTATCCCGGCAGCCCTTAGGCCCTGTGCGGAACTCTGGCCCTCTTCAGCTAGGCAGTGGCCTCTGGGGTCCTCGTGGGTACTGAGGCCAAGCTGACCAGTCCTTAGGACAAGGCTGAGGGTCTGAGTTTGAGGGCCAGGTCTCTCCAGATCATTCTCACCATCAGGCTGGGTAAGGATCCTATGAGGGTGGTCTACCTAAGGTCTCAATGAATTGTGGCGGTCCCCTGAAAGGTGCCTATGTAAATGACTGTCACTGTGGGTCACATTCCTAAGACTGAGGAGGGCCATCATGGTCGTGCTTTTCTGGGAAGCAGAAGAAGAAGGAAGAATCTTAAGGCTACTGCCCCTCCTGGGGGCTCAGTTTGGAGGACGATAAAGGTTACTACAAGCTCTACACAGAAGATATGTGTAGGCACCGGGACCCATACAAACCCTGGCTAAGGGTCACTCTGTGTGTGTGTGTGTGTGTGTGTGTACATATGCATGTGTATTCATGTGTTTGTGGACATAGGTGGGCAGACTAGAGTATTTTTTGCAGTTTACTCTTCCACCTTATTTTTTGACACAGAGTCCTTTATTGAACACCAAGCACGCACTGATTCGGCTAGGCTGGCCAGCCAGCTTGAGGGACCCTCCTGTCTCTGCCTTCCTAGCTGGGATAACAGATGCACACTGTGGTGACTGACATTTATACGATGCTAGGTATCGGATAGAACTCAAGTCCTCATCACTAAACCATCTTGTCCTCTTAGCTGCAAGAAGCATCTCCTAAGGTTTGGACTCATGAAGCTGCCAGTCAAGGACTCAGGCTCTCTGGACACAAGTTGGGACCCTCTGCTCTCATATGACACCTGCTTCCCATAGGGCCAAGTCTTGTTGGTAGAGACAATATGTCCTCTCACCGTCTGCTCCTGAGCTATGTGATCCAGCCCTTTTGATCTACCCAGAATGACTGTCTAGCCTCCTCGCCATCCCTTGACCTGCGCATTTTCTCTTCAGGCTACTTGCCGCTCAGTGACTAGACTATCTGACAAGGACACTTAGATCCAGACAGCTTTGAACTGGAAGTTACTTAGGGGCCTTTGTCCCCTTAAGAGGTTTCCTGGCCTTTGGGGCTCATGTAGAAAGGAACGGTCTCTGGTTTGCTTGCAAGCCACCAGGTGAGAGGAAAAGTGGCCAGGGACGTGGCCATGGAGCCCAGGAGCTGTGGATAGTGTCCCTGGAGCTGTGCCACAGGAGTCCGGGGGGGAGGGGCTGGCCACCTCGGCAAGGGGGATATCTGCCTGGCCTGGAGTCTGTGACAGGGGCTGCATGTGGCTCAGTCAAGAGACACTGAGGATAAGGCCCCTGAGAGCTTTTAAATGCTGGGATTTAATCTCCAGGTCTGGGAAGAGCTGATGTCACTCAGGGCACCAAAGGACGGGAGGAAGCCGTAAGTCAGACAGGCTCTCCTTCATCCCCGTAGGACTTGCTTGGACCTGTTCGGCCTGTGAAATGAGGAGGCCTCATGTGCACCCACGAGTATGTGTGTCTGGCCTCTCGCAGGGCCCGAGGGAGGAATGTTTCCAGACTGATGGCAGAGGAAAGATGGGGCAGCAGGGTGAGGACTGACTCCCTCTGTGGCACCCCTCTGCCCCACTGTGGAGGTGCCTGAAGAGCTGCAGGCCTCCTTGGAATCTACTAGGTCTCTGACATCAGACAGGACCTGTCGAGGAGGCTTCTCGGGTAGGAGAGTCCTGTGTCCTGGTGGTGCACAGGACAAGAGTGGAGCGAAGGGTCAGAAGCTTGGGCTTTCGCTTACGTCCAGAGGTGTCCAGAGGTTGGTGCTGAAACTCCTAGACAGAGCACGTGGCCCGTTTGGTGGGAGCGCTGGAGGCAGTAATGAACCACACAATCGCAGCACCCGAGTGTGCTGGGCAGTAACGGTGGCACAGAGAGGTCCTGTCACAGCCTGCTACCACCCCCTACCCACCCCATTCAGGAGGCATCAAGTGTTTTCAATCTTAAAGGTAGCAGGTAGGTAGAGTGGCCCTAGTCTAAAGGCTTTCTCCCCCCAGGCTCAGATCAGGACCATTAGGGGACATGTTCGTCTTTTATGTGGTCTCCTTGTCACAGCCACCCTGCCCCACCCCCCAAGATGACTAGTTCATAGTGCTTCCAGTTCTTCTTGGTGTCCAGCCTTAGTCACTCTTGCTGTTGCAATCTGATTCATTTATCAGAAGTTGAGGGCCCATTATCCTACCACCCAGGCTGACATCACAGAACTTTCCCTGGGGCGAGTTCCCATTCCTGGGACTGGCCAGCCGGCACAGGAAATGGCTGGTGTGTGAATGTGCCCGTGAGTAAGTGGCTTGGATCCTTCTCCCCTGGGAACACTAAAAAGCGACAAAGAACTGGGTTCGTTGGGTTCCTGGGGAAAAGTCTGAGAAGGCAGAAACAGGGACCTCGCAGGGCTAAGACAGGGTCAGGAAAGTGAGGGACGGATAGAATGACCTGTGAGTGTTCACCCAAAATTCAGGGGGGCTCGTGTTTGGGGTCCAGCTGAGGTCGGGTTTGAAATGTTCAGAACCCATGGATAGGATTTGGCTGTGACAGGGTAGAAAGACCATGCGGGAGTCGACAAGGTGAGTCTAGGATTCAGAGCGGCCTGGCCTGGCCGAAGGGTCAGACCGGGGATGCTTCAGCCGTCATCTGGACCACGGCCCCCAGCCTCAGCCTCAGCAGCCAGCGCTTGAGGGCAGAATTTCCAAAGAATGAGGGTATTGTGGGTCCGAGACAGACCACCAGGTTTAAGACTGCATGGTTGTGGGGCTCAGTGGTTAAGAGCACTAACTGCTCTTCCAGAGGTCCCGAGTTCAAATCCCAGCAACCATATGGTGGCTCACAACCATCCGTAATGAGAGCTGATGCCCTCTTAGTGTCTGAAGACAGCTAAGGTGTACTTACATATAATAAATAAATAAATCTTAAAAAAAAAAAAACTGCATGGTTAGGAGGAATGGGGTTGGCCCCCTTTGTGCACTCTCCTCAGTCCTCAGCTGAGGAGTCTGCTCAGGAAGTCACTGCTGTTCCCACCCCTCTAACGTGCCTTGGGCACACTGGCACTGCCAGGCACTTACTCGGCCTGTTAAGGGCCCAGCCTCCAGCCAGGCGCCTGCGGGCTTCCCTAGCCCCAGGCAAGGGTACTGAGGGAACAAAGGGGCAGTCTCTGCCTTCTCAGACACCCACCCCTGCCCGGCCCTGGCACAGAAGGACCAGGGCCCCAAGGAACCCTGACAGCAAAAAGCAGCACATGCCTCCCTGGCAGCATTGCGAGAACCCCACTTCACTGGCCGCCGGCAGGGACGTGAGGCCCTTTACTCGGGAGTCCTGAGCACTTAAATCAGGCCACCAGCCGCTACGGATGGGTGGCAGAGCCTGGTCCCTCTGTCCTAAGGCAAGCTGTGAGGGTGATGACGGTTCGGGTGCTCTGCGACTGAGGGGCGGCAATGAGACAGGGTCAGAGAAGAGGCAGGACAACAGAGGACCAAGTCCTGGGAGAGGCTGGGCCTGCCTATTCACCTTGCGCCTGTGTCACCTGATGCAGGCAGAGGCAAAGGAGCTAAGGCATTCTGCGACAGTCCAACAGGGGGCTGTGGCCTGCTGTGCTCCCTGCGCTCCAGAGCCACTCTCTGGCTCCCAGCTGTAGCCTGTTAGCGTGGGAATCCCAATGGAGGCCTGAGCATACTGTTTCCACCAGGCCCCAGGCCTCACCAGAGAAACAGGTGCTGGATACACCAAACACCAGTTCAGTCTCTCAGTGAGTTTGGCGCTCCTTTACAGTTTTCAAAACAGGGTAGCTCTGGCTGTCTTGGGCACCCAGAGAACCATACCTGACCGGTAGACCAGGCTGGCCTTGAATGCAGAGTTCTGCCTCCTCTCCCTTTTGTGCCAGGATCAGAGGTGTGCACCCCTCCCCCTCCCAGCTTGGGTTTATTTTCATCCCAAAGTCCTTGCTGCTATGTCCTATATTTGAGCTCCTCCTGGCCGGGCTGATGCTAGGCGAGATGAGGCCCACTCTCACAGAAACAGACAGCACTGCTCCTGCCTCACCTTCCAGGCCTTAGTGAACACCAGGACTCCGTTTAAAGAAAAAATAATATTTATTTGCAATATAAACAAAGTCCCGTTGCTAGCTCGGGATATATATATATATGTGTGTGTATGTCTGTGTTTGTGTGTGTGTGTATATATATAGATGTATGTAGGGTCGCAAACTTTCCTTCATAAGATCTTAGAGCAAAACTGGCCACCCTCTGGTGTACCCTCATTTACACTCTGACCCATGTTTCTGGGTTTTCTTTTTAAAAATGAGAGAGAGAGAGACAGAGACATACCATGTACAGAAGTTTTTAGTCAATTTCTCAACTGTGGCAAGTTTTTAAACTGCTTCCCTAAGAATCCCTGACAACCACCCCTGTGAGGTAAGATGTGGCCTCAGTCACTGCCCACTGAGGTGTGGGTCCCATCGGGGCCCCAGCACTTCCCTTTCCTCATGGTGCCCAGGAAGAAGCCAGGCTTGAGAAGCGATGGAACTGGAGAAGTGTTATGGAGCCGGGCTCTGTGCTAGGTCCGGGGCCTCTCCCTCCCACCGGCCAGTCCTCGCCCCACCTGCCCCGCCTCTTGGGCTGCAATAGATGTAGGTTGCCTACAGGTAAAAGGCAACACAGGCCAGGGCGGGCATGCACCTGGACAAGGGGGCCGGGAGTAGACCTAGACGAAGTCTCTGGCAGAGATGAGGGGCTGGGAAGGCTTTGTCAGGCACTGTGGGCCTCTATTCCCAGTTAAGAGACAGAGATGAGTGAGGACAGAAGTGGTGGACAACTTATAAAAGGGCCAGGGCCCAGCCCTCTGAGGGGCTGGGCCCAGATAGCTAATGCTGCTGCTTGGCACTCCCCTGCAGCAGCACCTCCAGTAGGACTTGGCAGAGAGGTCTGCAGGACTCTTAGGTTGGCAGGGGGGCAGACAACACAAAGACCACCAGCGCCCACCAGGCGCAGCTTGTAACAACGGCCCGTGCCAAGGCGGCACTGAGGTGGGCCGGGCCACAGGTAGGAGATGGTATGACCAGGGCCCTGATGCCTGGAGAGCGACAACCCACCCTTTCGGAATGGCCTGCTGGAGAGACAGACTTCACGCATGTGCAAAATGCATTTGGTCAAGAACATGGCGTTTGTCTTTTCCACTGAAAACAAAATACACTGATGGTTTGCTTTTGGAAACAAGAAAAGAAATTGAGAACACATCTACCCCCCCTTCTCTCTCTCTCAGAAAGGGGTGAAATATCGGTTTATACAATCCATTGTTGCATTTAGCCTGAAAGATAACACTTTGTTTTTTTTTTAAAAAAAAAAAGAAAGGAAGAGAAAAGAAAAACCAAGAAGAGCTTGAACACTCTCTGCTCCAGGGAGCTTGGATTTACCTGCCAAAAGTAGCAAACTCAGGTCTGTGTGTCTTTAAAAATAGCCAGAATGGCTGGGCCATCAGCAGAATGGATGTCCTCGGGGCAGACACAAGGCCCCCGCTGGCCCCCAAGCCACAAGTCTGAAGGTTGAGGCCTGTGCTCACTTCAGCAACATGTCTGGGAAGCCGAGGCCATCTGGCAAGTGCTGCCACAGGCAGCCTTACTGTGGGCCCTGCACAGGATGGCATGGGAGCTCAGCCACTGCTCAGCCTGGTTCTCTGGACGCAGGTGACATCTGTGGGTTCTTCAGGCCAGAGGGGCAGCAGGCTAGGAGCCCCAGCAGGCCCTGCAGAGGGCCAGGAGACCCCTGGTGCTGCGCCCATCTTCGTCATTGGGGCACATCGGGCCTCACGTGGACTCAAGCGTGTTGATTGGGAACAGGTTGTGGTTGGTGGGTGTGGAGAAGTAGAGCTGTTCCCGGGGGGCGTGGTTGTCGCAAGGGCTGCTGAGGCCCAGCGTCCGCTCGAAGTCCAGCAGCTGCCCCATGAAGTTGAAGTTGGGCGAGATGTTCGACTTTTTCCTCTTGACGAAGTCGTAGGCATCGTTGAGGGACAGGTTCATCTTCTGCATCAGGTAGGCGACGGTCACCGTCACTGAACGGCTGATGCCTGCCAGGCAGTGCACCAGGACACCGCACTTCTTGGAGCGGGCTTCATCTGAAACACAGGGACATGGGGGTCACAGTAGAGCCCTCTCCCAAGAAACCCCCAAGACAGGTGGGGGGCAGAAGGGTCACACAGAAGGACAGAGGCACAGAGGAGAACTCAGCAGCCAGCTAGCACAGGCAGAGGCTTCCTGGTAAAGCCCAGCATGGATGGAGTCCTGGAGGACAATACTGACCCCCCTGACCGCCACTGGGCCTCCACGTCCTCCACTTGGCAGCCTGATTTATAGCGACAGGGTTTCTCTGTGTAGCTGCCTCAGAACTCACCCTGTAGATCAGGCTGGCCTCGAACTCAGAAATCCGCCTGCCTCTGCCTCCTGAATTGCTGGAATGCAAGGTGTCCCCTACCACTGCCCAGGTGTTGCCAGTGCTTTTGTAGGGACCTGTGGCACACACCGGGGTTCACCAAGCACAAATTACTGTCACCCCTGGGCTCACTTCTAGTCCCACTGGGCCACAAGTGGTACACAGGGTGTCACCCACATCCTCCTGATGACACCACAGCCAGTCAGCCATTGTGTCAAAGTGAAAACGGATGTAGAAATGAAGCGACAAGTGCTCACAGAGGGTCCCTCCACGTCGCACCCGCTCCCCCCGGGACTCCCAGCACATCCTGGGATGAGGCACCCGTGGAAAGGAATGGGCAGCCAGGCCCAGCATGGCCGTGGACTGTACCCACTCAGCCTCCTCAAGACCCAGGGATGAGAATGACATCTCCTGCTACGGGCAATCCCTTTCCTCCCTTTCCTCCCCACTCCCTTCCAGGCTCCTCCAGGGCCACGGAGGGCACCTCTGCCTGAGACACACAACGTGACCTCTGCAAATACTGAGTGAGCCCCTGGACAGTGTCACTGGGCTCTTCACCCCTAGACCCCACAGCAGTAGCTTCTTTTTGTACCACAGCTGCTAGGGTCATGACCTTACAAGTGACAGCCCCGGGCTCCTTACGATCCCTGCCTCCCAGCCTCCTGGCCAGGCCCACAGCTGACAACTGAGGTTCTCCTGTAGGACACAATCACTGCTATTCTTCACTGTCTCTGGACCGGCCAAGCTCCCCTCACCATCTCTGTTCATCCAGGGCATCTACTCCTAAGTAACCAGTAGGACTGGCAGGCTGGCCGATGGCTCCTGGGACTAGGGGCAGGACAGGTGGCAGTTGTGGCCCTATAAGGAGTCAAGTGGTCTGACTTTGGAATTTGGGAAAGGGGTGAGGGAAAAGCCCTTAGAGTGACATAGTAGGGTCACCCCAGATGGCCCACGCTGAAACATTTCCTTAGAGCTTTGAGACTATGGCTCAGTCCTGTGTCAGGGAGGTCTAATTAGGGGGTGGGGGCGGATTCTTTCACATCATATCTGGGAACCTTCCCTTCCACCTCTGCATCCTGGACTCTTTCTCACCAGAAATGGAGGAGAGCTCTCAAGAATAAAACCATCCACAAGCCAGGCTTTAGTCCTGAGCAACCTGGGGTCCCTCTCTCTGTACCTTCCCCTTTTTGTGGGAGCCCAAATGCTGAGGCAGCAGCTCCAGCGCGCTTGGCTCCGTCTCCTGGGGCAGGGTTGGAAGCGCTAGGCAGCCCCTCCCCCAGACCTCAGCTTCCTTCCTTCCTCCCAGCCCGGGCACCTAGTTTTGGTTCCCAGTAAGCGGATGAGGCGGGGGAAGCCTCCCACTTCCTGTTGTTAAAGTTAGCCCAGCCCAGCTGACACTAAACGCCCTCAGCTGGACACAGTGGCCATCAATCTGGAAAACACTGCCCAGGTCCTCCCTTACCCTGACACTGGAGGCTGGGCAGCAGCAGAAGCACCAGGCTCAGAGCGCACAAGGTTTATGTTTATCCCGAGCCGGTGTCCTTTCCTGGCTGCCTGGTTAAGACCTGAGGCCAGATGAGATGACCTCCAGGCCCGCTGGCCAAGGAGGAAGCAGGAGGAGGAGCCTGAGTCAGCTGAGGTCGGGGACAGAGGCCTTCCTCAGGCCGCCCCCACCTTCTCTATGTAGGCAGCTAAGAGCACCTGGATCCCATAGAGACACACCAGAGAGCACCCCACGTCCCAAGCACCATGTCAGTTTAGGGTCAATCTGGTTCCCTGGGCTACCTCTTAGCCCTTTCGTAAGCATAATAAAGCCAGAAGAGGCATCGTGACAGTCCCATCCTACAGAGACACATGTGCCGAGGCGTGATGCAGAGAAGTGAGACCCGTGGGAGTCTGTGCGCTGTGATGTCTCAGCTTGCTACGCTAGAAACGACAGCAAAGCCAGAAAAACAGAGGGTGGACCACAGAGTGCATTAGGTACTGAGAGCTGGGGGAGTCCAGGATTCAGGGGACTGCTGCTCAGGTCCTAACAGGTAGAGGGGCCCGAGGGACTCCATGAGTCACTGCAAGCACGGGTACACCCACAGGCACACGCCAGCACATGCAGAGCACACACAGGTCTTGACAGGCCCAGAGGTACCCAGTTGGGCAGGGGCGACACCCAGCGTCCCTCACACACTTTGCCTCACCCACCCACCCACTCACCCACCCACCCACCCAGCCCAGACAAAGCCACCTACCAATGAAGCTGATGGCCTCCGGGAAGAACTGAGAGAGGTTTTGGCTCCAGTGGTCAGAGATGGGGATCTGCTTGTAGGTGAACTCGCCACCGTGCTCAAAGGCGTTGGGCAGGTTGGGTGTGACATTGAGGATGTATTTGATGCCGTACTTGCCAAGAACATCCAGGTTGGTAGAGTCCTTGGCACAGCCGAGGTAGAGGTAGGGCAGGATCTGGACCGGAAAGGCCGGCTGGCTGGATGGCACGGGGCTGCCATCCGACTCGGTGGCACTGCTGGGCAGCTCTCGGTCGGACTCGCCGTCCGAGCAGTCTGAGCTGATGCGCAGGCCCCCCAGGCCCAGCACGGAGGTGGGCGGTGAGCCGCTCGGCGAGGCCGAGCTGTCCACGTTAGTCTCGCAATGCTCTGAGTATTCCGTCTGGAACTTGTTGAAACCACCTGTGGTTAGGGCAAGATTGGGGGGTGGGGGCGTATGGTGAGTCAAAATGGGCCCCAAAAGACTATTGATGGCCAGGACTCCCCACGTCAAAGGCCACATACAACATGTCCACGGTCAAAGGACAATGTGACCATGCCAAATCCATCACGCGTGCACCCACTCATGTTCTGACCATCTAAACTATTAGCACTTCACAGATGAGGGGACCAAGGCCTAAGCTCTGAGCGGGTTCCATGACCGTTAAAGTATACTGGCCCTGTGGCTTGATGTAGATCACCTGGGGCCGGGTACCTCTTCCACATCTCCACATACACCAACACACACCTGAGTGCCCCGGAGTGGCTGATGGGCAAAGAAAGGCCAACAGTCCCACCACAGGCCAGCACCTGTAGGTCAGCAAACCCCTATTCCAGAGAGAGAGAAGCCAGGACACATATGGGCCAGTCAGAGGCAGAGGCCGTGCGACCACACTTGGGGAGGGTGGTAGGAAGTCCTTTTCCCCAGCAAGAGGGGAAACGGGTACTAGCGATCTTTTCGTCTGGAGCCCTTCCTCAGGACAAGCACCCACACACTGTATGTGACCCAAAGAGAGGGGTCATGGGGGCTATACAAGGACAGGAGAAACAAGGAGCATCATGCAGTTAGACATGGCCCTGCGGCACCCGAGGGTGCCGCAGGACTCCCCTCCCCTCCCTGCCTGTCTGCTGCCAGCAAGAGGCCATTTTGGAATGTTAATTGGAAACACCGGCTGCAGCCAATAGCTCCCCCCCAAACCCCCGGCCGCCAGCCTGCCTGCTTCCCCCTTCTATAAACTCAGGGGCAGTGAACTGAGGACCACTTCCCAACCCCCAACACACACACACACACACCTGAGCCACTGCCCACATCCTGCCTGAGTGCCTCCAAGAAGCCGCGATCCAGATTGATAGGGGACATACTGGGAAACCAACATAAACGGGCCCCATGCACAGGAGGGTGGGAGATACTGTGAAAGGTGCCTTCCCGATCTTAGCTTCCTAATGACACGAAATCCCAGGCTAGCCTATGGGCCCTGCTCCTTTCTGGGCTCCAGCAGCGATCTCTCCCCTCCTCCGAGCTCAGCCGGAGCCTGTGCGCTGTTGTCTACCCATCAGCAGAGAAAAAAATAAGTAGGAAAGGAAAAGTTGTCTCAGCCACTGAACGGTACTGAGAAAGAGGACACAGATTGGGTTCCCTGTGCCTGGCTAAATCCACACCTCAGGGGATGGCTCCCAGAAGGGCGGATTCGGACCAGGGGCGACGTGGCGCCCGGCCTGGCCAAGCGAGTGGAAAGGAAATAGCCTGCAGCGAGGGCGCCAGGGAGCACAGGCGCAGCCCCAATGCCGTCTGGGGTCTAGGTTCTGTCCTCACCTTGGAGGTAGTAGGCCTGGCAGCCGTCGTCTCGCAGCTTCTGCAGGAGCAGGCCGAGAACTGAGGCGGGGGCGCCGGGCTCCGGCTGCCACTCAGCCGTGGCCTCGTCGTAGAGCAGCACGGTGGCCGCCTTGCAGCGCGTGGCGAAGCGCTCCTTGTCGGCATGGTTGGGAATGATGGAGCGGATGGGCAGGTTGCCTTTGCGCAGGCGGCGCAGCATGAGACCCGGGATGGCCAGGTTGATGGCCGTCTCAATGTGCGACGATTCGAAGAGCTCGTGCGGCCGGCAATCCAGCAGCAGCAGGGACGCGCCACCGCGCGCCTCCAGCTCCTCCTGCAGCCACTCGGCGCTCTTGCAGGGCATGGCCCCCGCTCCCGTCGTCGCTCCCGTCCCGATGCCTGCGCCGGACCCAGATCCCGCACCGGGCTCCGACCCCGCCCGGGTGCCCCCAGCCGCCGCCGCCCCCGAAGTCGACATGTGCGCCCGCACTGGGGGCCCGCGGAGCTGGTTTTTCATGGGGATCCCGGGGCTGGGGCCGGGGCCGGGCAACCCAGCCCTGGGACGGCGCCCCGGCCGCGCTGGCCCCAGCCGCGTCTCCGGGCGCCCGCCTCCCGCCGAGCCGCGCGCCCGCCGCCCGGGCCTCCCAGCCACCGGCCTCAGTCCCGCCCGGCCGGCCCTCCGCGCGTGCCGCGGCCTGACAGCCCCAATTAAACCGCGGCTCCGGCGGCCGCGCGCCCGGGCGTCCTCCGGGAGGCGGGGCCGTGAGGCCGGCGCCCGGGCTTAAAGGCACCGCGCCTCCGCAGCCCCTCCCCCGCACGCGGCGCGGGAGCGCCCTCGGCCGGCTCCTGCGGTCCCGCCTAGCCAGGACCAGGCTACCACCTGCCCAGGGGCGAGCTAAGGCAGCCAGCCTCGCAGATCCCCTCTGGCTGAGCGCCTAGATCTGTGCCCTGCAGAAAAGCTGCACTGGGACCCCACCTAACATTTACAGAAGCAGAATTTCTTCAGGATTGGGGTAGAGGGGACGGTCACCCAGAGCCAATCTTCCCTTCCTCTTGTCTGTTTTCCTCATTCATCCTCTGATCGCGTTCATTCAACAAATGGAAACTGAATTCCTACTATGTGTCGGGCTGTGTTAGGCGGTCTTAGTTTTAGAGGACCGCATCATCCCCACCCCTGATAGCCATGGGTTCCAGACCTGAGTTGGAGGAACTGCTGAGGGAATAGGTGACTTGGGGGATGGTTCAGGACCGCTATCACACACCGCAGACAGACGTGGAGGAATTCGGAAAGGACTATCCCTGGGTAAGGGAACGCGAGCTCTTTAAGGAAGCTTTTACAAGTGCGGTGGCGACTAGCTCGAAGTGAAGCGCCACGTGACTTTCCCAATGGGGCGGGTAGGAGGGAGGGAGGGCTCCATAATCCGAGCGCTTCCCTTCACCTACCTCTCTCTTCATGCGCCAATCAACTTTCGCGGTAGGCGGGCACGCGCTCGGCAGATAGTCAATCACCGCCGAAAGAGGCTGCGGGGAAAGGAGGCGGGTCCACCCCAGCTGGAAGTGGGCGGGGCCTCGTCCGGCGTGGTGCTCGGGTTCTCGGGCGGGTGGGGCTAAGGAGCTAAGTGGCTCTGCAGGTAGGGCTCAAACAAAGCCGCTGGACTCCCGCGGCGAGCGTGCGCAGCACCTACCGCGCGGTTTTGACCTTACCTAGGCGGTCTTTCCCTTGGAGGGAGTTGTTCTTCCCAAGCCCCGGGTGCATTCTCGGAACAAGCAGGGGGGGCCAACTTCTCCATCCCGGGCTAGTCATTTCTGAGCCAACTTGACCCCAACCCGGGATTGAGGTGTCAGGGGTGTCCAGTCGGGCTGCAGTTTCAGACTTCATCTCCCACGTAAAGGGTTTTTGTTTGTTTTGTTGTTCTCAGCCGCAGGAGCCCTCTTCTACATTCACTCTCAGAAAGGTCGCAGCAGGGCAGCCAGGGAGAGTTTTGTTAGGAGGGGTTGTAGTTGTAAAGAACTGACCCTTTTGCAAGTACTGTACTGGACGCTGCTTGTAGACAGCTTCCAGAGTCCAAGTGCTAAATCCCAATCTGTCCTGCCACTTGGTGATGTGTGGTATATCTTGAGTACCATTCTTCCTTCTTGGTCTCAGTTTTGCCAAGCGCTAATTTGGGCGAGCAGTGGTGACAGGGTTTTCACTGTGTACTCTTGGCTGTCCCCGAATTCTCTCTGTAGCCTAGGCTGGCTATGAAGTCAGAGATGGCCTGGCACTTCTGCCTCCCAAGTGTTACCACGTCTGGGCTTCCTATAGTTTTTTTTTTTTTTTTTTTTTTTAAAGATTTAAGTGTTTTCTCTCCTTGTATGTCCATGCACCACAGAGGCCAGACAAGACTGCCGGGGCCCCTCACAACTAGAATTACAGAGGGTTATGAGGCTATGTGTGGTGCTGGGAATCAAACCCAGAGACCTTTCTTTTTAGGAGAAAGATGGGCTTGGAGCCTCTCCTCAGAGGATTTCATGATTTACTGACATGCTGTTAGGGGGACACGCCCAGAGGGGCAGGCCAGAGTCACATTAACAAGAGTCTCCTGCTGTCCTCAGGCAAGGCTGGGTCCTTTTGTGTGCAGGCATGCTTGCTTCTGAGTGTTTCTGAATGGAAAGGTGGGAAGAATTAGCTAGGTTCAGCCCAGTGATGGCTCCATTGAAAGAGACACCTTTGGGGTGCACCCCATGCCCTAGAAAAAGGCTAGAGAGCCTGCCATTCCTTATGTTAGCTGTGATCTCACTGGTTGGCCTTTCTCTCCTCTGGAGTCTCTCAAAGGGACACACACCTGCAGGATGCTGGGAACTGGAAATGGTCCTGGAGTGGGGTGGGGGTGGGGGGTAGAGGGTGGGGTATATTGAGTAGAAATGGAAAAAGCATCAGAGTTTGGATGAGGGAGACCATATGGGAAGGGGCTGACTGTAGAGACAAAGAACAGCAAAAAGGGTCTGTGGAGATGCTGGCAGGAGCAGGGCCTCCATCACCCACCCAGGCTGGAGGAAAGTCTCAAAACCTTGGTTCTGAGTGGACACCAGAACCTAGGAGCCTCCCTCAAAGATGCTGTGGGAAGGCCCTTGAAAGAGATGTTTTGCTGGGAACCTGGTACCTCGTTCTCTTTAATCCCTCCTGCACCTCACAGACGTGCCTAGCTTACCAAGGTGTCCCTGAGGGAAGGGAATAGCAGACCAAGGCTTCCCTCACGGCCTGGAACCCCGGGATAAGCAGACCCCAGAAGGCGGGCGGTCCGTAGGTGGATTTACTTTAGCTCTTTGCAGGCAGAGCCTCTTCCACACTTCCAGGCCCTTGTACCATGGTGACAAGAATTTTTCAGATTGCAACACAACACATCTGCTCGCCCCAGACAGGAAGCCTACGACAGACCACAGTATGGATACCACCAGGTTCAACTTGGTGAAACATGAGTTTTATTGGGGTTACTTACAGGAGCAGAAATGACTCAAAGACAGCTGTATCAGCAAAGCCCACTCCAGCAAGGGTGACAGCTCACAAAGGCTGGGAACATGGAGCACACTGCACAGCCTGCAGGCAACTCCACAGGTCGGAGAGGCCTTTCCGAGTGACTCAGTGGTTCTAGGCCTCTTCCGGGTAGCTCTGCTAGTTTCTGCTGCTTCCAGGCAGCTGTTCTGGTCTTGAAAGTCGCCTTTGCCTCTCAGCTTTGGTCTTCCTAGAGCGACTCTCAGCCTTTTTATTGCTTACTCTGACAGGGAGGGGCCTAGTGAATCTGGTCAGTGTCAGGGACTTCCGGAAGCTATTTTGAGTTGTTTACCTTCCTGTTTAAGTAGTTTCCCTGCAGGATAGAGTATTCAAATCCCAGAGGAAACTGTTACACAGTAACCATCAGCTACAAAAGCTGAGACTTTTTTTGCCCCTAGCCTTTGTCTACTCTCTGATGTCAGTTTAGGTGTCCCTGTCCAGAGGCGTCCTTTGATCCTTCAGTCCAGATCAGCTGCTGTTAGCTTCTAAGACCCTTGTCCCTGTCCGGTCTCTATCCCATCACAGCTACCAGGCCACACCCCTACAGATTCTTCCATCTGGATGCTCAGCGGTATCTCTGGTCCTCCACTTCCTCCATCCCTGTCTTGTCTCTAATTACCTGCAGCCCAAGAGGCGCGTTTGAAGCCACCTTCCCTGTGTGTGCACATTCAATCCAGAATGACAGGGAAAGACAAACCTGGCCACAAGGCAGCAGGGCATTTCCTGCCTTTTGCTGTTTTCTAGGAGGAGCTGCAGATCCCCGAGAACAGATGTGAGCTGGTGTGTACGTACCCCCAACCCCTTCCTGTGGCTTGGTGACCCCACTGCTGGGTCAGTTTAAGCGTCTTTGAAACAGACTTCCATGGGTGCTTGAGGTTTCATCTTGTTTTGAGTGGCGTGGCTTGTGGGAGAGGTCACTCTCTTGTCCTCCAAAGAAGCGAGCCGTATTTAGGTTGAATTCCTATTCTCTTTCTCCTTTCTGCAATCCCTCCATCTTTGTTTCTTGTTTGTGTTTATTTTTTGAGACAAGACCTCTCTTTTGTAGTCCGGGTTGTAGCCCAGACTGGCTTCAAATTACAGTCCCCGGTTCAGCCTCCTGGCTGCTAGGCCTACGGGTGAATCCTGTGCTTCCAGCTAAGGGGGAGTGGGGCGGGGCTTCTGAGCAGTCTTGTCTACCATCACCCATGCGGAATGAGCAGGACTAGGGCAGTGAGGGACAAGGCAGTCAATGACTCCTGCTGCCACTGGCTCAGCCACCCTGTGCCCAGGCCACCACCGGAAGCTCGCTGGCTCGCTCGCTTTGCTAGCCCTCGAGCCTTGGACAGTTTGCTTAGCCCTTGGTGGGTCACTCACCTGGGGAGATGATGTCCAGACAGGTAGGTCAGGAGTGATCTGTGAAAGACTAGTCTGGAACAGAACTCTTGCCACACACGCTCACATGTTTGCATCTATACACGCATGTAGGTTCAAGAACACACGGCATGCCTCCCTAAGACATGGATCTACCTATGAGATACATGCACATCTCATAGATATGGATCATAGGTATATATCTCAGGCACCTAAGTGCATGTAGAAAAGATAGACAGCATGTACGTACATTGTTATATGCATACACACACCCAGCCCCCATCTCTGGCATTTGCTGTTCCTGTTAGGTAGGGCAGACAGGCCAGCCAGGCAGAGGGGCTGTCCCACCAACCCAGAAGGAACCACACACCTACCCCTACTCACCAGACTCATTGCCTCCTACTGGCTAGTTCTAGGGTCTCAGTGGTTTGAAGTTCTTGGAGAAGACTCTATCCTTGGCTAGTCTCCTGATTTCTTCCTGGCCCCAAAGGATAGTCCGAGGGCACAGGGTATCCGAGAGCCACATCTGCCCAGATGTGTGGGCAGAGCAGGAGAGAATGTAGAGCCTTGGGGAACAAACAACCAGAGCAAGAGATAGGGCCATGTCCAGGTCAGAGCACAGGGCATGATAGCCCGGGAAATCTGGGGCAATCTGATCCCCAAGGCTGCCTTGAGAAAGCAAAGAGAGAGAGAGAGATGGGGGGGGGGGAAGGAGAAAAGCCAGGCCTTAGGCCAGCCTTCTACCTGCTCCTTCTCAAGCACTTCTGGAGAGCCTGCTCTGTGGCAGGAAAGATACACCACGGCAGAGGTGTGGGCATTCGGGTAAGGTGAGGCGAATGCAAGTCCTCCTTACCCAGCAGGACAGGGCAGAACCTCTCCACATGGAGTCCCCATCTCCACAGGGCAGTCTGAGAATGGAAAATAGGAGGCAGGAATCTACATGGGGCGGTCATCCATGGTTTATTCCAGACAGACATTACTAGTCAATTGCAGTACTTCTTGCTAAGCCAGACCCTAGCTTCACATTTATTTTATTTTTTTACAATAAACATTACCAGGCCAAATAATTGTGATAGCAAAAGGACATAAAACCTATTTGCAGCCAGTCCTGGTGCAAGACCTGGCTGGACTACAGAGCGAACTGAAGGCCAGCTTGGGTAGCTTAGTGAGAACTTGGCTCAAAAATAAGAAAGTAGGGGCTGGCGAAGTGGCTCTTCGGACCCAGGCACTTGATGGGAGTACGTGAGTCGGATCCCTGGGACTCATGTGACAGACGTGGAGAACCCAGTCCCACAGGGTGCTCTCTGACTCTGTACTCAGGCCCTGGTACTGCAAAAACAAGCCTTCCTTGTGGTGGACTCTTAGTTCACAGCCTCACCTATGTCATCCTGACCCTCCCACTCCCTGTTCCAGGCTCAGGGCTTCTGTCCCCACCCTCTTCTCCCCAGGTACTGCGGAGATAACTCATGCGCTCGCTCGCACAGAAGATGGGCACTTTCCTGTATCTCTAGACCATTTCGTTTTTGAGAAAGGGTATCACTTTGTACCTATGACTGGCCCTGAACTCCCCAGCCTCACTTGGGTCCCCATCCTCTCTGTTGGAAGTGCACATCTATTGCACAATGCCCATCGCGTCTCTAGTTCCTGAGGGGCCCCTGGGAGGCAGTCTCTCTGCCTGGTCACAGCGGGATCTGTTCAAAGCTCCAAATTCTCCCATGTAGGGCCCAGCCATTCCCATCCTTTTCCCACTTAAAGACAGTTGGTCCCGTTGGGTCTGGTCCGTTTCATCCCTAGAGTCCTGCCAGTCAGTGTCAAGCTAGGCTCCCACTGGCCACTCCAAGTCCTTGCTGTCCCTGAGAAGACAGGGACTGTCGGGCTGGTCAGTCCTGGGCAGGTGAGACCTGCGCCACCCTCTTTCCGTGGTGTCTCTGGCTTTCACCTTCTCAGCCCTGCGATTGCCCCACATTCCTCAGTGAGGTGAGTGGAGCGGGGCTCTGACCATTCTACAGATGGGAAAGCTGAGGCACAAGAAGGGAAGTGTTTTGCCCACTGGCTTGGCCCTGGTCCCAGGCAGTTACTCATATACCCACAGGGCCCGGGGTGAGTCATGGTGGCCCAGGTGATGGGAAGAAAACATATAAACTTGGGCAAGGGAAGGGCGGGCTAGGAGAGGGCGGAGGCCGGCCCGGGGCTCCCTGTATGGGTTCCCACACACCAGCCCTGTGGGCTTCACTGGCCAGGTGCACCTCTGACTGTGTCTAACACATTCCCTCTTGGCCTCGCTTCCGGCCTTTGTGTCAGCTCTGGGAACACTGCCAGCTTTGCTGACAGATGAAGAAACTGAGGCCCATGGCGTTCACAAGTCAAGCCTTGGCTAAGGCCTGGGTCTGGACTAAAATCTAGACCTCCTGGTTCTTTGCCTCATCTGGATGCAGGCGTCCCTGCTCTGTCCCCAACACCTCAGGTCAGAAGACTAGCACAGCGCGGGAGACTGGGAGTGGGGGGCAGCCCCGTAGAGGGAGGGGCTGCAGCGTGGTTTTCTACTTCTACAGCAAACGTGAACAATGTACCCAGGACCTGGAGACCATTGGACTCCACAGCCCGGCATCCTGACCTCTCCCATGGGTCCCTCCAGTCTCTCTCCAGACTTCCTGTCTCCAGCCCTATAGCTCTGTTATACACTGCCCCCAAGCACGGCTAAGAATGATGGTGAGTTGGTCCTGCCCCAGGTCCCAGCCTCAGCTGCCCCCCTCCCGCACCCCCTCTACTGCTACCACTTGTGGCCAGTCTAGCCCTGACTCTCTGTACTTTACCTCAGGGTCTCAGCTACCCACCACATTCCCTTTGGCTAGACTCTGACAAGGTCTACCCAGCTTCCTGTCAGACCCCTTTGCTGGTTCTTGCCTGGGTGTATGGGTTCCCCTGCTAGAACGAATCTTCCTTTTCTTCCCCAGACCCTCCAGTCCCTTTCTACCTGGGTACCTGAGTAGATACCCGCAAAGTGGCTGTGTCAGGATTAGAACCCACCCCCCGCATGCTTCTACACTGTCAGCCATAATCACGTGCTCCCACGACTTAAAATGTTTTGGGGCCTCCCCTGCCACATGGTATAGAACTATAGCAGCCTCTAGCTTCCATTCCCCCTGTGGCCTTCAGTGTGTCCCGCCTGACCTACCTGGAGTGGCTCAGTAGGATTCCCTGGAGCCTAAAGTCTCCCTGTCATTGGCCTCTGCTCTCCCCCAGGGCAGGGCCTCAAGTTCCTGTCAGAGCTTGTCCCTCCCCTGCCAGGAACAGGATGGCATTCCCTTCCTCCACAGGCTGGACCAGAACTGTAGCCTCTTCGTGGATGTCAAATCCTTAGAGTCCTGAGCCTGGTTTCCAGGCCTATACCAGCACCCTTAAACTTGGAAGAGGGGTGTGGCAGGTTTTTGGCTCAGCCAGATGCCCCATCTTCTGACACTGAAGTCATCCTTAGAGAGCCAGGGGAATCAGATAGGCTGCTGACATTTTTCTGGGGCCTCAGAGGTAGGCTGAACAGAGAGGGAAAGGGGTCACTGTCTTGAAGTATCCTCCTTCCCAGAATTCCAAGCACTCTGTCCTCCCCTCCTCTCTGACAGTCTCTGGCTAGAGGCAGCACTCCCACGAGCCCACCCTGGACATCTTTGGGGAGCAGGGTATTTGGCTGCCGCCAACTGCTCACCACGCCAGCCGTGGCCTCTGGCATCAAGCTTCTGGTCCTTCTATGGTTACCTCAGCCAGGGAGTACGGATGGGCTGGGGCCCAGCTAAACTCTAGAACTCATTTGTAGAAAGTAGCGATGGAGTTAGAGGTCCCTGCTTCCATCTTTCCAAACTCACGGTGGGTTTTGAACAAGGGAAGCAGGAGTGAGAAGGTTCTTGACTACCAAGCCAGTCCCACCACCTCTGACTGAGGTGGCGAGGGTGGAGCAGGCCAGGAATTCCCAGGGCACCTGGCCTGGGCTGGCGGATGTGCCAGGGGCCTGGGCTGGGCTTGTCTTGGGTGGGCAGGTCTCTCTGTAGCTGCTAGGCCTAATTGCCTCATTAGCATCTGCCTGTCGCCTGGGCCTGTCTGTACCCCTCCCTACCAGCCTACGCAGCCCTGTTTTTCAGGAATCCCTCCTATGAGGTATTGACGGTGGCAGTGACGGTGACCATGATGATGCTAGGGAAGTGGCCTGGGAACCACCTGGCCTGGCCCAGACACGGCTGCCGGCTTCGGGTCCCTGTCCCAGGTGTCACACCTAGTACATCTCGCACAAGCTGGGCTGTCCTGGAGCTAGGTGGCCTGACCCCAGGTTGGTGACACCAGGAAATAGATTGGGGGTGGGAGGATGTCCTATCTGGCCTGGCTGCACCCAGTCCTCCTCCTGGTACATCAGCAAGTGTCCCTCCCAAGGCAGGCCCCCTCCATCTCATGAAACATGCAAAAGATTATTGGCAGGGCAGAGATTCAGTGATTGTTCTCTGATGTGAGGATAGGATGGGCCAGAGGCAAGCATCTCCTGGCATCTAGCTATTACAGCGCATGAAGTATCTGCCATGAAGTCTCAGAAGACAGCATGAGCCAGGCATTCTGGTGCACACCTTTAATCCCAGCTCTGGGGAGGCAGGGACAGGTGATCTCTATCTCTGTGAGTTCAAAGCCAGCCTGGTCTATATGGTGAGTTCTAGGACAGTCAGGGCTACACAGTGAGATCCTGCCTCCTTAAAAAAATAAAAATAAAAAGTAAAGAAGAAGAAGGAGGAGGAGGAAGAGGAAGAAGAAGAAGCAAGAGAGTAAAACCAAACCAAAACAACAACAAAACCATAGCTCTGACCCCCATCTCCAGGCAGCCTGACAAATCTGCCTGGGCTCGAGGGCAGGGGAAAGGGCCCCTACTCTTAGGGCTTGACAATGGGCTTTGAGCAGATTCTGAAACAGCAGTCGGCCCAGGAACACTGTCCCTGTACAGGAACTCAGGGTGAAACATGGCTGGATTCCTCAGGGCCCAGGCTCTGCCCGGTTGTGGGTCGCTTAGCCAGCTCCCAGGACCACACAAAGACTCGGGGAGCTGAGAAGACACAGCTATGCTGTCAACTGGGTGGCCCCAGCCCGGGGCCTCCATCTCTCCATCTGCCTAGCTAACTCCCAGAAGGAGGAGGGAAGCCTGGCAGGTTCTTAGTGGGAAATCCTGGAGAAGCCCTCTGTGGCCAAGGGGGCTGGCTGAGTACGGGCTCTGCTCTCTTCTCAGTCTGTAGCAGTAGTCTTGGTCTGGTCAAACTGCATTAAGTAAGATCAAATACAGATACCTGCCAGGCCCTGCTGTGACTTTCAAGACAGAGTAGGGGGAAACGGAGCGAGGTGGAAGCTGTAAGGCCTAAGCTAAGATAGCTGGCTCCAGCCGGAAGCCATCATTGCCTCTCCCCGAGCTGTTTCTTTCTCTGTAAAGTGGGTTGTAGGGTGCCAAGCAAATCCTCCTATGTGACTTGTGTTCAGTCAGGGCAGACTCATGGAGGACCGTGGTGGGGAGGCCTTCTGGAGCAGAGATCCAGGAAGGGTGAGGGGTACCTGTGCCAGCACGTAGGCAGAGTGGGCTCTGGGCAGAGAGGCTGGCTCTAACTGGGTGGGAAGCCGAGACAAAGGAACTCTTTTGAACCTTGAACCAGTGGCTGCCCCATCCCCAGGCTGATGCCGTGGGGTGGCAGTGCGGGCACTCCCAATACCCTGGGCCTGCCTGTGCAGGCCTCACTGCATGGGAAAGGCCCTGCCTGCCGCCCGGGCCTCAGCACCCGATGCTGTCCCACCCACTTGCTTGTTCTCCCACGAGGAAGGAAGATTAGGCGGAGAGTCACCAAGGCCCTGGCCCGATTGAAGCCTCCTGCAGCCTCCTGCCTTGACCATAGATGTCCCCTGCCCCCATGGGCTCCTCCCTTCTTAGCTATCACCACCGTTCAGTGTCCACCTTTCCTAAGAGCCAGAAGAAAATTACTGTTCAGTTCCGTAGGAGTCTTTCTTATTAGGGGTTTCTGACTGCCTTACCTGTAGTATTTTCCAGAATGGATTCCACACAACTCTAGGCTCGCCATGTACACACCTCTACACAAAAGGTCATGTGGTCACACATCTGGAAACAGTTCCACTGTATGGGTATTCACTGAAGGCTCTGTCAAGTCCTGCAGGGAGGGTATCAGCTATACGTACTTATTCAGGTATTATCCAAACTCTAGCGATCAGAGTGATCAGTGTCAGGTTTCTGTCTGTCTGTCTGTCTATGCGTGCATGCATAACCTCCATGAAATGGACTTTCAGGAGAATGTGGCCTTATGTTTACTTGGTGGCTATTCTACAGGGCACTGATTTCTTCCCTGGATTTTTCCATTTTTCAGACAGGAGGCTGAAGGTCATCAAGCCAGTGGCTCAGAAGCCTCAAAATCTGCCCTCAGGGATATTGAGCCTTGCCTTTTACACGGATCCAGTTGCCCATTAGGATCAGGGCTCCTAACCCAGCTGCGGAGGAGGCTGAGGTACTTACTGAGGAGGCTGAGGTACTTACTGAGGAGGCTGAGGTACTTACTGAGGAGGCTGAGGTACTTACTGAGGAGGCTGAGTTACTTGCTGAGGAGGCTGAGGTACTTGCTGAGGAGGCTGAGGTACTTGCTGAGGAGGCTGAGGTACTTGCTGAGGAGGCTGAGGTACTTACTGAGGAGGCTGAGGTACTTACTGAGGAGGCTGGGTTATCTAAAGGGAGAGGACAGGAAGCGCCGAGATGGCCTGGCTGTACTTCCTTCCTCAGCAAGGCTGACTCTTGGCCATAACCAGTTCTTTGTGGTCTCGGCTTAGAGCTACTCAAGGCCAGACAGAGATGTTGTGGGGTGCACATGGGGAGGCCGAGTCTCCGCATGCGGGCTGCGGACAGAGCACTCTCCCCAAGCCCAGGCCAGAGTTGGGTTACGAGCCCTGAGGGTCTCTTAATGAGTTCCACATGGCGTGGATGGCTGAGCGGAAATGGGAAGGGGCTGGGGAGGGGGAGAGGGGCCCGGGAAGGGATTGGAAACATGTGGCTGAGGAGGAAGCCACGGCAGGCTCAGTCCCCAGAAGCTCTACCGCACCCCAGATTGGCAGGCAGGCTCCCAGGCCCCTGCAGGAGGCCTCAGGCCAGTGGTCCAATGGGGGCGGTGCAAGAGGCCCTAGGAGGCTGCTCTTCTCTGATAGAAAAAGACAAAATCCTGGCTCTGCCTGTCTAGGTCCTGGACCACAGGGGTTTGGGGGTATAGAACCTGGTGGGCAGGAGAAAATGGGGATAAAAGCCTCTTCACTTGCAGTGACTAGTGACAGAGCTGTCCTCTCAAGTCCTGTCCTTGTGCCAGGCCTGGTGGTTTGAGGAGCTAACCGCCAGTCTGACCCTCACCTTAGCACTCACAGCTGGTGCATGGAAAGGCCTGGCACATGGGGCTGTGTGGAGGCACCTGGACTCGCCTGATGGTTGGAAGTCCTACTGGGAAGAAGCCATGCTGGTCTGTGGTGCATGGTAGAGTCCAGTAAAAGATGTGTGACATTTGGGCAGGCAGTGACCTTCGAGGCGTTGTGGAGCACAGTGGAACCCCTCTGCGGACCGAGCCCTAGCTGGCTGGCATGGAGGGTGGGGGGGCACCAATGATCCAGGCCAGCCTCGTGGGTTCCTATCCGCGCCCTGGGCCATGCGCCTTATTTCACTGCAGAAAAACCCAGCTCTCGGAAACGGAATTGTCTCAGCAGCCAACAGGGCTGCTGTTGGCTGTCACTCTGAGAAGGCCGAGGCTCAGAGGTGAGGTTCTACCTTCCTGGCTGCAGGAACCCTGGGGCTGAGCAGCTCGCCACGGGGCATGAAAGCGAGCCCCCCTTGGCCTGTCTTTGGAGGCTGGGCAGGAGTGGGTGAGCTGTCTTACGAGCGAGCGGAGCTTTCTACTGTTTGCTCTTTTTGCTTTACCTTTGGCGGGCTGAGTGCCGTGCTCCCAGGGGCAGGCAGGGGGGAGGGTTGGAAAGGCCTCGGCTTGCTACTGGGCTTTCTGTTGATCTGCAGGAGGGGGGACAGGTTCCCGCTCTTGGGGGTGTTGGTGGCCTCACTGAAGTGGGAACACTTCCCCTTGCTCTATAAATGGTTCTCTGGAGAGGGCCTCCACATACAGAAGGGGCTGCTTCCCCGTGCTTCCTACCAGCTAGGGAGCAAGAACTCAGGGATGGTTCAGGGCCTATCCAGGCACAGTCAGGAGCGTCCCGCCCTGGGCCAAAAGACAAAGTGAAGCTTTCAGAAGCTTTCAGTGTGGTGGAAGTGAGCCCACGGCACTCACTGCGCCTAGGCTGGGGTGGGCTAATCTACCAGGCAAAGGAACCAGGCCCGGTGCCCATTCAGCCATGTTCACAGCAAGGGGAATTATGCTCTGAGGTCAATGATGCTGCCACCAGCCTATCGGTGCTCCCTTAGGGAACCTGGTGTCACTCTTCAGCAGCCCAGGGAGGGGTGGGGCAGGTGGAGTGGTGCTATTTGGTGAGAAACTTTCCCTGTTGCTTCTGGTCCCCCTCAAAGGGTCACACAGCAGTTTGGGCTGGAGCCGTCAAGGGCCTATCTTGAGCAAATCATTAGGAAGATGAGGTTACTGACAGGGAGCTGGGATGGGGGTGAGGGTGACTCACCACGTGCTCGCTTGCTCAGCGGGCTGGGTTTCCGGGAATCTGGGTAGTCACAGACATCCACCCCGAAGCCTGTGCTGGCCCTCCCTGTGGCAAGGGGAGGTGGCAGTGGTGGAGTTTTTACCTCCTCACACTTCCTTCTTGCCCCTGGAGATGCCTGTGGCAGGAGCTCTTGGACTAGGAAATGAAGGCCACCTAGAATTTGAGCAAGAGAGACCCTGGCACCAAGTCCCTTGTCCCCACTGACACGAAGAGCCAAGTGCCAGGAAAGAGACCTACCTATGAGGTAAAGACAGTGCTACATCGTCCACATTCACCCTAGGTGTTTTACAGAGGTCAGGAAATACGAGAGGACTCTTTAAGACCACAGAGCCAGGGCCTGCGCAATGGACGAGGACCAACATCTCAACTGTGCTGCCCCTGCCCCAGATGCCCACTACCAGGAAGAAATCCTGAGCCAGGGCAAAGTTGTCAAATGACAAAGATCCCAGGACAGAAGGCAGGAAAATGGGAGAGTTCCCAAGGAGACTGTGAAATGGCCACAGGCCTTTGGGGACCTTGGAACCCACCTGTTAGAGGGGGGTACCCCTGGGGGTAGTACTCAAAGATGAGGGGCAGGTAGGATGGCTAGTTTGGGTCAACTTTGGGAAAGAGGGAACCTCAATTGAGAAAATGCTCCCATCATATTGGCCTACCTGTAGGCAAGTTGGGGGGGGGCATTTTCTTGATTAATGATTGACATGGGAAGGCCCAGCCCCCCCCTCGGGTGCCACCCCTCAGTTAGTGGTCTTGGATTGTATAAAATCCGCTGATTAAGCCTTGGAAAGAATGCCGTGTTTCTCTGTGGCCTCCTGTTCAGTTTCTGCTTGAGCTCCTGCCCTGATTTCCCTCATGGATGGACTGGGATCAGGACGTGTAAGCCAAGGCAGCCTTTTCCTCCCCAAGTTGCTCTGGGTCAGAGTGTTTTATCACAGTAGCAGAAGCAAGCCAGGAAACCGAGGGCTGGAATCAGGCTTGGCGACCTCTTCCTGGGATGGCGCTGATCAAAGCCCACCTGGCCGGCCACCGTGGCTTCTCTGACAAGAAGTGCGGCCCCAAGCCCGGGAACCTTGAGGAGCTGCCATGGTAACTTAGCTTAGAGGGAGAGAGGGATAAGGGCGGGGCACACTGGGGATGGGATCTTCAACCTTGCAGGATACCGGAAGTCCACTCAGGGTCCGCGTTGGCTCTGATGGCTCCAGGCAGTTGCCCCTTTCAGGCAGCCTGGAGTCCTTCACCGGAGTAGCAGATGGCAGTGTAGGTAGTCAGCACAAGAGAACTGTAGAACCCCGCCCCAACCAGGCAGGTTCTGAGTTGGATCTCATGGTAGGGGGAAAAAAAGATTCTTTTGGGAGATCTTGGTCTTAAATGAGCTTTAGCCTTTCATAAACCTGCCCTGGGCATGGAAGTAAAGATCACCGCTCATTCTGAGAACCATGTATGAAGGCTGGAGAACCTGGGTTCCCGACAGCCCTACAGGGGAGGCATGAGCTGCAGGAGCACCTCATGCGGGCAGCACTCTTACTTTCTCCATAGCTTTGAGAAAAGACTTGAAAAAGCAGCTTCAGGAAGGAGAGGTTTATTTGGCTCACAGTTCATCACCGTAGGGAAGCCATGGCTGGCAGCCTGAGCTGGAAGCCGCTGGCCTCCTCAAACCCACAGCCAGGAAGCCGAGGAAGGACGGATGGACGCTGGTGCGCTGTCCCCGCCCCCAGCTGTGTTTTGAGGCTCGGACTCAGAGATCTGCCTGCCTCTGCCTATTGACTGCTGGAATTAAAGGCGTGCACTCCCATGTGGGCCTATCTATCCTCAGCCTGTCTCCACCAAAAGAGCCCATGCTGGGTGGCAGAGCCAGCATGGTGGGGATGACAAGGCTGGCCACACGAGCTGTGCCCTTTGAGTTAGCTACCAGCTAAGGCTCGTGGGATGGGGCGCTTACTATCTCCAGAGGCAGCTGAGTGGCTTTCCTGCCAGAGGTCACTCAGGGCATCTGAGAAGCCCAGCTTCCCTACCTGCTGTCCCTGACAATAGGCTCTGCCACCTAGTGGGACTGGACAGAGCAACAGGTTCCCTCGAGCCAGTAGTCTGCACTGGGCAGGGTACAGCACCTGGAGGAATAGGGTCATTACATCAGAGCCTCAGGTGAAACCACAGTATTAGGGGTACAGCTGGGGGTGGGCAGGACCAAGGGCTGACCCTGGAACTCAGCTTTCCTTACCTAATGGAAGGGGAGGAGGCAACCTCCCACACTTACAGTTTATCAGAAATCAGCACAGATTGGCCCTCTTGGCGACCTGAATCCTCCCCCCCCCCCAAAGGGTTTCTCTGTGTAGCCCTGGCTGTCCTGGAACTCACTCTGTAGACCAGGCTGGCCTCGAACTCAGAAATCCACCTGCCTCTGCTACCATCGCCCGGCCGCAGACCTGAATTCTTAAGACATTGAGGCTCTGCTTTTCCTGGAAGCTGTGAGGGCTGGGGCTGTATTAACCACCGGTGGTACTGACAGTTTTTGAGAACTTCAAGCACTGAGACCCACCTTGGGGCAGGGCAGTAAGCGAGGGTAAGGACCTCCCTGAATGGCTAGGCCCCAAGATGCCCAAGGCTGAAGGCACAAGCAACTCAGACATGGAAAGCGCTCGCTATGGCTTTCCCAGACCAGATGTGGTGAAGAGGCCCCTGGGAGCCCTCACAACAGAGTGGAAACTGGAAACGGGATGCCTGAGGTTCCCACATCCCTACGGGAGGCAGCTGAGAGGGTCTGGGTAGTGCACAGGGCCTTTGCTCTCCAGTACCCCAAACAGCTGCAAACAAGGCTGTCCTTGGTCTCTGAGAACCGCACTTCCCGTTGCTGCTGTGACTTTCCCTTTAGGGACTTGGAATGGGAGGGCTGAGCAGGTCTTACCCAGAACAAGCCGTTCCTGCACAAGATCAGTCAAAGCAGTTTTAATTTTCAGATTCCTTTACTCTCAAGTATATATAGAAGAAGAAGCCATGGGTCCTGGCGAATATATGTGGTGACAGAAATTAAGGCCACTGCAAAGGCCCTACCTATTCCACCCAGCTCCTTCCTGAACAGACCCGACCCACGTGGGTCCCCTGGGGGCTTTGGTCAGGGGAAGGGGTCAAATGGAAAGAAATTCTTGGCTCATCTAAGCAATGAGCACTCAACTCAGAAACCAGTCAGGAGGCTGAAGGTGAGGAAAATGAAGACCTGGCAAGGAGGTGTGGGGGAGAAAGAGAGACGGAGACATGGAGATGGAGAGGGAGAGGAGGAGGGGAGAGAGAAAGAAGGGGGAGGGGAAAGGGAGAGGGGAAAAGGGAGAGGGAGAGGGAGAGGGAGAGGGAGAGGGAGAGGGAGAGGGAGAGGGAGAGGGAGAGAGAGCCACCACCTTAGGATCTGAGGAAACACACAGTTCAAAGGCTCCCTTTGTTAAACTGAGTGTGGCCCTGCCTTCTGGGTCTCCAGGCTCCTTTCTGTGTGGCTCTGCCCACTGGGAGCTTCCCATTGTCAGCCGGAGAGGCTCCAGGTATGAGCAGCACTTGCGGGGTGGGGAGGAGGGCACCCAATCCCAGACTGGGTACGATGTGGCTCCCTCAGGTGGGATCCCTTTATTTATTTACTCAAGTCCCCATACAAATCCCTGGCCTGCTGTGCCCCCATCAACTGAGCTCCTGATCCTTGCTCCCCTCATGGCGGTGGTCTCTGCATGATTAGCTGCTGGTTCTCCAGGCACTGCTTCAGCCTGTCTTCTGTCAGAGTCAGCCGCTGTTCCAGAATGGACACTGTCTGCAAAATAAACGGCATCAGGCTCAGGATGGCAGGCCTGCCCGGCTGCCCTAGGAATCACTAAGCCACTTCAGCCTGGTACCCAAATGCCAGGCGCCTCGCTTCCCACCAATGGGCTCTGCCTGGCCTGTCATGCCCTCTGCGCCTGTCTCTGGAGTTTGTGGGCAGGAGGAGGAAGGGCAGATGTCAGATCTCATAGCCTCCGTCATTCCCCCAAGACAAGCGTGGTATGAGGGATTCTGAGCCCTAGTCTGGCACGTCTGCCCGGGGCAGAGGCCTCTCTCTCTGCTCAGGGCACTCTTTCCAAGGCTGGCAGGACAAAGCTGGGAAGTGTCATCCATGCCACCAGCCCGAGCCCAGAGGGTGTGGGTCCTCTGAGGACAGAGTGAGACAGTGCCACCTGGGGGTGAGGATGAGGGTGACCACTGGCGAGTGACACTGCCTCACGGAACCACTTCCACACGCCCAGCATCCCTAAGGCTATGTGGACCTCATGGACCAAGACCAGTCTTGCAGACAGGGCTCCCACGGAGACTGTGGAAATCTGTCTGCCTCCCCTGGCTTTGGGCAGCTGTGAACTGCACAGAGGGCCGTCCGTCACTCTGCCTGGCCCACCAGTCTCACTCATCCTAATAGGCTGAGCTGACCAGGCTCTGCCGGTCATTTTCATTTCCACTACTGAGGGCTGCTGAGTGCCTACTGCATACATGAAGGCCACCCCAGCCACCGAGGATAAGGTCACCACATGTAAGCTTGGCTCCCACTGTCACTAGAAAAGCCAGGTAATGTTTCTCAAGAGATATTGTCTCATTCCCTGAAGGCTTGAGCTTGATCCAGAAGAAAGGAAGCTTTCATACACTTAATAAAACAGACATTTTGAGAAAAGAGTTTCCCTTCAATGCAGCTATAAACTCTCGTAGCATCCTGTGTGGATGTCAGCTGTCACAGAGGGTGCTGTATCAGATGACCGGCCCCGTCTGCATGAGCTGGCCAGGGACGGGAGGACCCTGTACCCTAAGTCACAGGACAGAGCCTGAAAAATCACTGCCTGTACAACAAGAACTGGACCCCCGAGACAGAGCTAAGCTCAAAGAATCCTCACATCTCCAAGTTGGCCAGCCAAGGACGGCAGAACGGGCCTGCATCTCGTAAAAGTGGCAGTGGAAACAGCCCCCGGCTGGCCCGAGCAGCATTCCTGCAAGTTTCCATTGGCTGCCTTGAAACTCGCACTGCCAGAAACAGTCTCCTTGCAGTCCCTTGCCGACAGACAGTCCGTCTGTCCAGGACTCAAGGCCACGGCGGGAGCAGGACTGATGGCATTTCCTTTTCTGCCTGCTTTTTTTTTCCTTCCCCTTTTAAACTTTTAATAGGAACCCAGTTTCCAAGTGCAGAGACTATGGACCTAAGAAACAGGATTTGCTGGGCCCACGGTAGTGCTGGGGCCTCTGCTTGGTTCCACGGGAGGGAGGAGGAAGGCCCACACTTTAGCCCAGCAGGGCTGTGGTCCTTAAATGTGTCCATATTACATTAAATTGAATAATGTCCCCATTGGAGGTGCCGGGCCCACTGGGGACACGTTTACGTGCAGTTCTGAAGGGGTACTCCTTGCTTTGTAGCCTTAATGTATGTATTCCAGACCTCAAACTTGTGGCAATCCTCCTGCCTCAACCCTTCCAGTGCTGGGATGAGAGACAAGAACACCATATCTTCCCTGCCAGGCAAGCTTGAAGGGTTGTGCCATCTTTGCATCTGGACCACACTTTCTCCATCTGCTCTGCCCTGAGCCTATTCTGCCAAGGAGTCATGTGGCAGTCACCACCAGGGATAACTACCAGACAGTTCCAAGATACAATTGATCTTAACAGGTTTTGAGCCTTGGGCAGGAGGGGCTTTCTAGGTATCTGTACATTCAAATGCTGTCTGGCATCCTTGGTTTGATAGTTTACCCTCTTAATAGATTCTAAACCAATAACACACACGCATTCTTTTTTTTTTTTTTTTTTTTTGATTTGGTTTTTTTCGAGACAGGGTTTCTCTGTATAGCCCTGGCTGTCCTGGAACTCACTCTGTAGACCAGGCTGGCCTCAAACTCAGAAATCTGCCTGCCTCTGCCTCCCAGAGTGCTGGGATTACAGGCGTGCACACGCATTCATTTTCACTGAGAACAATGGTCCCCATGACAGAGCTGGGCCTGGGAACCATGTTTTGACTTCCGCTGTGGAAACTGTAACCCGCTTTAATGCGAATTGCATATCCTTCCAGAAAAATTTTAGATTTCTTCTTCCTCCTCCGTTTTGGGACAAGATCTCCTATAGCCCAGGCTGGCCCTGAACTCACCTTGAAGCTGAGGATGGCCTTGAACTTTTCCTGCCTCTTCCTCCTAGTGCTAGGATCACAGGCATACATGCACCACCATGCCTGATTCATGCCCAGTTAGGTGCTGGGCATCAAATCTAGGGCTTTGTGCATGCTAGACACATGACTACCCACTCAGCTCTATCGCCAGTGTGTGATGTTTTCTTCTTCCATAAAGGAGAGGATCTCCCAGCAGTGGAAAGGCCCCACCAGGGCATCTGAGTAGCAGGATTACACCACCCCAGCCTGGTGATGTAACTAAGCAAGGCCCTGGCCGGGGTCTGTATAGGTCACAGCACTGCAACGGTCCGGATAGGCTGCTGCCACTTTGCCAGGACCTAGGAGGAAGGACATCTGGGGCTTCCCTGGTGAGGACCAACCTTAGGCCACCTCATGTAGCCTTTTCACAGTGGGACTTTTACCTGCAGTAAGCACATGTCTACCAGTGTGGGGGTCTCAGAGGGCTTGGTAAGTATGTCCTGCATCAGTGTCCAGAGGACCCTGACTGCCCAGGGCCCTTGCAGGGGGCCTGGTCACACAGGCAGCTAGCTGCTCACCTCACTTCAACCCCATGGGGTTTCCTGTCACAGAGGGTCTGATGGGCTGGGATATAATGTTATATCTGACCCTCAGAATGTGAATGGGACTTTAATAAAAGTATAACTGCAGGGGCTGCAGAGATGGCTCAGAGGTTAAGAGCACTGATGCTCTTCCAGAGGTCCTGAGTTCAATTCCCAGCAACCACATGGTGGCTCACAACTATCTTAATGAGATCTGATGACCTTTCCTGGTATGTCTGACAACAGCTACGGTGTACTTACATAAATAAATAGATCTTTAAAAAAAAAAGTACACCTGTAATATTGGGAGTCCACACTCCATAGCTTACCTGCCTTGATGCTCTTTAGTACAAAGGCAGATAGTGATTTATGCTCTGGTCCAGTCCCTCATATGAAAGTGTGTCAGACCAACTTGCAGGTGCCCAAGGGGCAGAACACATATCACAACTTCCAGCCCCAGTGTCTAAGCATGCACAGCCCAAGGGGAAGGTGGAGGCCTCCAGGGCACCCAACTCCAGTTTGCTCAGGGCCAACCAGGGCCAACTCAGGCCTCGTCACACACCTGGGAACACCGAGACACACTTTCCACATTGCCAGCATCCTCTCCCCAGACCTCAGGTGCATGGTCTTTGATTTGCCTAAATACCTAGGCTTGGGATTTTTATAGGAGCCATAAGAGCAAGAAAATTTTAAAAACTGTTGGGGTGGTGAGATGGCTCCTTAGGTAAGCCACAAGACTGCCATTCTGAGTGCGATCCTCAGACTCCACGGCTGAAGGAAAGAACTGAATCCCCAGAGTTGTCCTCTGATCTTTACATGCATGCTGTGCTACGTGTGCAGGCATGTGTTTAAACATGTGTGTGTGTGTGTGTGTGTGTGTGTACAATTAGAAAAGGGAGTTGGGGATCTAGCTCAGTGGTAGAGCGCTTGCCTAGCAAGCGCAGGGCCCTGGGTTCAGTCCTCAGCTCTGTTAAAAAAAAACAAACAAACCAAGGTAACAATTAGAAAAGGGAAAGAAGGAAGGAAGGAAAAAAAGGGTAATGTTAAAGAGACAATCTTGTCCGGGATCAGTGGGTGTCCAGGTGCCCATTGGTTCAAAGAGACAAATACCTAGCTTTCCTCTGGCCAGGGACTGAGCTGGCCTGCCTGGCCTCAGGCTATGCTGAGAAAGTGCGGCATGAGCAGCACCAGGCCAGGGAGAAAACCGCAGGAGCTCACTCATAGGATGGGGAGAGGGCCACAGGCCACACAGTCCTCAGAGCAGCAGGGAGAGGATGTGGCTGCAGCCTGGGAACAGTCTGGGAGGGGCTGCATAGCTGTGGGAGGCAAGGTGGAACGGAGGGTGTGAGGGCCGGGGTGGCTCAGACTGGAGGAAGGGAAGCCCTGGAGGAAAACAGACAAAATTAGAGAACTCTCTCTAGAGAGAGAGAGAGAGAGAGAGAGAGCTAAGATTCAGGTTAGAGAAGAGAGACAGAGTGGGAGGTCCCTCGGAGAGGACTGAGGGACACAGTAGGCCTCGGAGAGGTCTAGAGGAGGAATAAGCGGTGAGCTTCTGAGTCAATCCTCACTTCTGGGAGAGCAGGAGGGGGGAGAGAAGGAGGGCGGATGGTGCCTCCACAAGCCCCTGATGGAGGAAAGGGGGATCCATCCAGGAGGGCCAGGAGCCCTGCCAGGGCTCAGGACAATCCAGGGTGCTATGGAGCCCTGCAGAAGACGGCCAGGGAGGGACTGCCCAACATAGGTGACTGGATAGCAGGAACCCAAGGGCACAGTGACAAGTGGCTAGGGCCAGCCCTTAGCTCAGCAGAGCAAGTTTAGGAGCTGGGGCCAGGGGGTGGGACTGCTGTGTGACTCATCTTGGGCTTCTGGAGGAAAATCCTCCTAGGATAGGCTCAACAATGGTATTCTGTTTCCATCCTGATTTTCCTGCAAGGGGAGGGGAGCTAGCGATCTGCCTCTGGTTAGGACAGCATTCCCAGGCAACCGTGGCTTCTTTCCTCACAGTTCAAGGCGAGTAGACATTTTATGTAACACTCCGAAGGGCCTTCTAAACAGTCTGAAAGGAACTGACTCTAAAGCAACAGCCTTTATTTTTAGTCACCTAAGAACCATGGTGATTCTTAAAGAAGCCGCACCACAATGCCACGCCTGCCCTGTCTGGCCCAGGGCGCCCCTGCCCCAGTGGCAGAGAAACAGAGCACCAGGGTTGTTTTGACAGATGCCTTTTTGTACCAGCATTAGTTATGAGGTGTCTGCTGAAGGTCTACTAGGACCCCAAGAAAGCTCTGGGACCCCCCCCCCCCAAACAGCTGAATCTAGTCCCTGCCTTGTCCTTGACAGGACCAAGAACTCACAGTGGCCAGACCAGATGCCCTGCATGGCACAGAGCCGGGGCTTGGGTATCTCAGCTGGCCTGAGGTGACCAAGGGGTGACTCCTGGTCTCTCTGACTGGTGTGACTAGGAAGCTAGGGTGAGTTCACAGGGCCTCACAGGTGGCCACACTGCGCTGGCGGTCCTGGCAAACTCCCAGAGGAGGGTTCTCTGGGTATTTTAAGGAGGGGTGAGAAAGTCCAGAACCCCAAGATTACATTTCTTCCTTAAGTGAAGGCGAAACAGTCGGGTGGCACATGCCTTTAATCCCAGCACTTCTGAGTTCGAGGCCAGCCTAGTCTACAGAGTGAGTTCCAGGATAGCCAGAGCTACACAGAGAAACCCTATCTCAAAAAAACAACAACAACAACAACAACAAAAAAAAAGCCCCCCCAAAAAAAGAAAGAAAGGGGAAACAGTGAAAATGGTCAGGTACAACTGTGTGGTTGTACCCCCATCTCAGGGAATGGGCCCTGACACCCTCATGGTCTCTCCCAGGGTTGTGTGGCCCTTTTATTGTCCCTCTACTTCCTGATGGCCACCTCCTACCCGTCTCACCACTGACCTCCCCTAGAGTCTCACTGGCCTCGTGCCCTCTCTGGCCTGGGTTTCTCAAGGTGGGCACGTCCTGCATCTTTCTACAACTCTTTGTTCTTTTACCCCACATTGCACTGTGTTTGGGAAGAGGGCAAGAAAGCAGGCTTGGCGAATGTCTTACCCACTGGAATGGTGCCCCTGACATAATGGGCTCTGGGCCTGCAGCTCTCAGTGCTGGGGAGGCTGCTGCCTCTGGGAGGAGATTGACACATGTCACATGGTGGCAGATCGTGGTGCTTTCTCAAGTACAGGATGAGTGAAAAGGACAGGGACACCCGGCAAACGGTCAGGAGGCAGTGTGGTTGAGTAGGAAGAGATCTAGGATAGAAATAAGGGCTTGGGGGCGGGGATTGTGGTGGGACACACGGTTAATCCCAGCACTAAGGAGGCATAGGCAAGCGGATCACTGAATCCAAGGTCAGCTGGTCTACAGAGATCTACAGGATGGCCAGGGCGACACAGAGAAACCCTGTCTCAAAAAGAAAAACAAAACGGAAAAAAAGGAAGTAGGGGTCCTAGCTGAAAGGAGGAGGGAAGGAGGAAGCCTCCACTTCCTCTTCCTACTGCTGTGTCACTAAGCCACGGGTCTGAGCAGGTTATCATCAGAAAGATGATATGGTGTCTGCTAGTGGCTGAAGGAACTCTGGGTGAAGACCTGACCCTAGTCACCTGGTCCTACAAATAGAAGAATGAAAGCTCTTCAGAACACAGACAAAGGACACATGCTCAGAGTCGCAAACCTTGCAGCTACTACTCCCTTAGCCACTGTCACCACCTGTGCAGAGTGCCTACCACACGCAGTACAAGGGACTCTGGTTCTAGACAGAGGGCTGAGTTCTGGAACTGTTTTGCTGTCACCAATGGCAAGTGATATACATCTCAGCAGGGGTTACCAGGGGCACTGTTAGGTCTGCAGCGCGCCAGCCACTCTAGCCACGCTTCTCAGATACGTGGCTAGACTCAGGAGGGTTTGCACATGCGCAGGACGCACTGCAGCTTCCCTCGGTTACCCCACTCCCCACTCAGCTCTGGGGACCTTCTTCCCAGCAGCTTCTGCCTACCCTGGTCAGAGCACTTCCCTGTGGTCAGGTCCTATTCCAAGGAGAACCCTGGGCCCTCTTGGGAGAGACAGTAGATTCCAGAGAGGAGGGCACTATTTGGGCCTGCTCCATGAGCTGGAAAGGAGGTGACACGGACAAGGTGGGCAAGTTGGCTAAGCCAGGCAGCCAGATGGAAGTAGATGCCCCTCCGACCCCGGCCACATGCCTTCTGCCTGGGCAAGAGGAGGAATAATTGGAGTCTAGTGGGGAAGCCTGGGCCAGGGACATCTTCCCTAGTCTGGGGAAAGACAGAGATCCACTCTGGCTAGGAAAAGACAGCAGCTTTGGGCAGAAGGTAGCACTCAGCTGTCTCATAGCAACCAAGGAAGCCACAGCAGGGCTCTGTAGTGCTACCTTCTGCACTAGCACATAACCAGCCTGATGGGCTCACGCCTTCCCTGCCATGCTCTGGAGTTTACCTCCTGTCTGCCCCCACAACACCCACGTCTCAGCTTCCTAGTGACCCCTGTCCTAGGTGACCCTTGTTTCCCATCCTTCCCACCGCCTCTAACACGCCCCCTTTCTACGCAAGACATCAGACTCCTTGTGTGTGACACTCAAATGACACCTGTGGCCACTACTGCTTCCTGAAGTCCAGGTACAACTTCTCTCCCAGGGTCCCCTCCTGGCCTCAAGCTGGGGGCCTGCCTTCCTCTCCTTTGTGTGTGGCTGCAGCAGGGGTGTGAGTCCCTGGGAAATGTCACAGGGATTGTCAGTGAGAAGCTTTGGCTTGTATGACAAAAGACCAGGACCCAGACTTTGATGGTCCGCGCTCAGATCTGAACTTGACTGGCCTTGGCTATATTACCACTCAGGGCTTCAGTTTTCTTCTTCTTCTTCTTCTTCTTCTTCTTCTTCTTCTTTTTTTTTGGGGGGGGGGGAGGGTGGAAGGTATGTGTTTTGAGACAGGGTTTCTCTGTGTAGCCCTGGCTGTCCTGGAACTCACTCTGTAGACCAGGCTGGCCTTGAACTCAGAGATCCACCTGCCTCTGCCTCCCAGAGTGCTGGGATTACAGGCGTGCGCCACCACCGCCCGGCTGGGCTTCAGTTTTCTTGTATGTAAAATATGGCTCTCAAAGCTACTGTAACACTCACTGAGTAACTCTTGCCCTGGCTGGGCCTTGGGATATCGGGACACTGAAGTGCCAGAGTTTCCTATAATCAGTCCTAGGAGGGTGTGAGCCAGCGGGGTGCAGGGAGGTCTGTGGCTGCTTACAGCTCCCCTACAAGATCTCTCAGGAGGGTCTTGGGGAGTACCCTCCCCCCAAATACAGGACTCTATTATGGGCTAAGGGGTGTCATTTAAAAAAAAAGGGTGCTGTTACCCTGACCACTGTGAGTAACAGTGGCAGGTCTGGAATAAGGTTCTAGGGATGCCCATTGGCTCCATGAACCTGGACCGTGCGACCCAGTTAACACCTTTGTTCATTTTAAAGATAGAAAATGTGGATTCAGTCTCTCTGTTGCATGGTTTTGACTCTGCTCAGATCCTCAACATCTAAAACAGAAGTGGTGAGTGGGGAGCCCTGCTCTGGTGTGAGGTCTTCTGAGCTATTAAATCCAAATACAGATGCTGAGCAGGCAGTCCCTCCCAGCTCTACTCTGTCCCTAGCAAGCACAGGGACACATCCTTAACGTGCACACACACATGTACTCATAGGAAGCCCTGCCTTGCTGATGGTGGACAGTACCCTGGCCAGTTACATGTCCAGATGACTAGCAACTAGAGGGACCAACTTAGCTCCCTGGGGACAGGTCACTCACTGGTTTGAGTGCAATCCTTCCTGACACTCAGGCCCTTGGTCATAGCCCACACTGAATGATTTGTTGCACGGGGGCTTTGAACTCTGAGGGTGTGCCCACGCTGGCCCTCAAGCAGCCCGTCAGCCAGACATCTAGTGTCTGCACCATAAGGGCAGGGATTCGTATAAATCTTGATCACAAACAAGTCCCAAGTCTTCCTGTTCCGGGACATGGTGGCACTCAGAAAGTACTTGATGGACAGATGCCGAGTCCCCGTGTTGGGAAAGTAGAGAACACAGTTCCCTGAGAGCAAAGGGCAGCCCAAGGCCGGCGATGGGGCTGCTTGGCTGTTGGTCAGCTCTTATCTCACTTTAACCTCTGGATAGAGCAAGCTTACGTGTGGCAGGGAGGGAGGTGGGTGACAGACACCAGCTATCCTACCCCAAGCATGGCCCTCCCCTGCCTGGCCTTGGGAGAGCCCCCTCCCCCTGTCTTTAGGAGAGCAGGAAATGGGGGAAGACAAAGTCAGAGCTGGAGTCAAAGGATCTGTGGTTTCCTGCTCATCCCATCAGCCCTGACTTGATCACTTACAGCTTGAAGGCGGGAACTCTGGAGGGAAGGAATGGAGGGCCTGTCTTACGATGACATCTGTAATGCTGAAGTACCCAGGATCACACATAGCTGGCCCATAAAACACAAGAAGCTACAGAAATCCCTCATAATCTCTAAGTGCCCTACCCCCCCCAACCCCTCTCCCCCCCCCCCCCCAGGTTGCTGCAAGCAATATAAGCATTTGGCTCCCGGAGCCCATGGGTCCCGGCTCTGTTCCGCATTATCTCAGGGGTATAGGATTTCTCTGATGTTTTCGCCTGCCCCAGTCCCCATCTCTACTGAAGATTAGCTCTCTTAGGGAAGTACACGAAATGCTATTTTCTATCATTGGATTAGCCACTGGGTTAAGGAATTTTGACTAATTTACCTTCTCGTGGCTTCATAGCAATCTCTCTTTCCACCTCTCAAATAAGCAGAGCCTCTCCTTAAAGGAGAAGCTGTAAAGGGACCCTCCTCCAGCGTCTGTAAAGGGACCCTCCTCCAGCGTCTGTAAAGGGACCCTCCTCCAGCGTCTGTAAAGCCAGATGCTCCTGGCACCTCTGGAGTGCTGCCCACTCAGAGGAGACCAAAGCCCAGCCCTGCCAACGTGGACCTGGGTTTAGGCACCTCTCTTTGCCAACTACGGGAAAGCCACCTGGGAAACCAGGTGTCTGACAGAATCTAAGGTATAGGATACAGGCACGTTTGTCCTGAGGTTCTGCTACACTGATTCTGCACCGAGTCTAACAGAGCTAAGTAGTGGCATGAACCTTGGCCACCATCTGCATCCCCAAGCCTGGAGACTGCTTTGCAGCTGGGAGGCTTGCAAAACATCACTGCAGCCTGGCAAGCAGGCTGCAGCTCCTGCCCAACAGGACAGCTGCAGGGACAGAGAAGGGCATATGCCATCAGGGTGGGTTTTCATAAGCTATGTCTGCCACTTGGACCCACCAGGGAAAATCCGCTTCGCTGCCCGGAGTTTTCTAGAGGCACTAGCCAGGTTGCAATCAGGACGAGGCATAGAACTGTTCTCAATTGCTGTGATGGGCAGAGCTCAGCACTTCCACTCTTTCTTCTTGCTGCAGCCCCAAGGGTATGAAAGGGTACGTGCTCACCTACAGGCCTGCGTCAAAGCGAGTGCAGGGGACTAGCATGTCCGCCTGACATGGCTTTCCCTGGCTTTGGTGTAATGGAGCTTCAGCAGAGGGAGCACCTGGCAGCCCTCAGGGTCAGCTGTGGCTTGGTTCTTCTCAAAGTGGCATCAGCCTGTCTGCAGCTGCCTGACATGACACTTACACAGGCCCCTTTCTTGTGTTCAGTGTTTGACCCTTCCTTTAGAGGGCTCCACATGAACAGGGGCAGACACTGGAGTCCCTTCATCCATTGCTAAGCACCTCCTGCAGCAGCCAGAATGACGGTCCACGTATGCATCTCATGCGTCCCCGCTCGCGGTCGCCATCTTCCAGCCTGCCCCCCTACTCTAGCTTGGAGCCTCAGAAGAAATCTCATATGGCCAACCGTGAAGATTCCCAGGCTCCAGAGGTAACCACAGCCATTGCCCGGCCCATTTCTTGGCGCGTGAGGGATGGGGGTGGAGTGGTGGAGTGGGGGTGCTTTTCACCACAACCGCAGACGAGATGGATGATAGAAAGCAAGAGATGTCTGCCAGATCCCCAAGGGAGCTGCCATCCAGCCTTCCGTGCAATACCAAATGCAAGCTAGGTCTGGGGTGCAGCTAATAAGCTGTGTGCCATGAGGGGCTGCAGACTGCCTGACTTGGTGTGAGGCAGGAATGGTACCCCTCTGCTCCCCCCTCCCACCTTCCCTACTGTAAAGCCACAGGAGCCTGTGGACTGAATGCCAAAGCCAGCAGCAGGGCAGGGAGGAGGAGCCAGGACTAGACAGATGTTCTTATTCTTCCCTGGAGTGTCTACAACTAGCTAAAGGCAGGGCAGGCATCAAGCCTGTCCCCACCACAGATTATACATGTCTTGAGTCCCTTGTCTCCCAAGAAGTAACCTCTTAACAGAAAGACAAACAAGCCTCTTGTCTCCAAAGCCCCAAGTGGCAGGGGCTCAGGCCATTCTGACCTTGACTGTGCTGGAAGGGTAGGCCAGGAATGCCCGTATGGAGAGGCTGACAAACTCACTGTGGACTGCCTGTGTGCCTGTCAGCAGATGCTGATGTGCAGAGGGCGGTCTCCATGGACATGAACAGGCACCCTCTGTAAGCGGTACTGCTAGGAGGCACGCAGGGAACTCTTGTTCTGCATCTTCCCTAAGAATGGCGTGTGGGATCCCATGAGAGGACCCACAGGGGAAAAGGTGTTAACTACTTTGAAATCCAGTCTGTTCCTACAAACAACAGCTGGCCGGCCTGACAAAGGACACCAAAAGCCCCATGACATAGTCTTGCAGTTCTGCCCATAGCACAGTGGTGTGGGGTAGCGACCCCACCTTTCCCACTAGTGTGGAAGTAGACACTTTACTCCAGTAGCCCATTAAGCAGGGAACTGCTGGGACTTGGCAGGGCAGGGGTGGTCAAAGGTACCTAAATCCCCAAATCAAACAAAAATCTTTGGCCTTGTTGAATGACATCAGCGGAACTCAGAGACCTCAACATCTAGCAAACATAACTGTCAGGGAGCCCCAAATCAGCAGAGGTTGTAGGGCCTGGTTCTTCTTAAATTTTAAGCCTTGGATTAGAGCTTAGCAGTCTCTAGGAGCCATAGGGACCCAACTGTGACGTCGCCGCATGGCTACGGCTGGCCTGAAGCACTGCGTGCTATTAAAAAAACACTTGGAGCAAGAATCTGCAAGAATTTCATGGTTTGGTATTTTTAAAAAGCAGCAAGATGTGAAACTTGAGTCAAAAATAACTCTGCTGTCGGCTCCTGAAACGGAACCCCCCTCCCTGACATTTGCACTTCCCTGGCAGCTCACAGGGTTCCTGGACTCGAATGTTCACTCCTGCTGTTCCCATGCTATAGGCTTGCAGGGCTGTCCCACCGTGCCACGTACAACGCTGCAAATTGTTGGTCTTGATCACAACTGCCCCAGTCCAGTTTACCAGTTAACCAAGGATCCTAGTAGGTTTGGCTAGACCCAGCACTCAGGAGGCAGAGGCAGGTGGATCTCTGAGTTCAAGGCCAGCCTAGTCTACAGAGCGAATTCCAGGACAGCCAGGGCTACACAGAGAAACCCTGTCTCAGGTTGGAGAGGGGAGGTGTGGGGGAAAGGAAGGAAAGATGGAAGGAAGGAAGGAAACTGAGGCCACAGGAATTGTATCAAAGGTCCAAGACATCCAATTGCCTTCAAATCTAGGAAAGTGGCTGTGCCGCTAGGCAGGCGGCTTATTCAGCGAGCTTCTCCATACTTGGTGGGTATGAATGAAGCAGAAGAATCCTGACTACTCTAAGCATGGAAGGCATCCAGCTAGGACCAGATCCTCCATGAACTCGGCAGAGGAGCAAGAGAAGCTCCAAGCAGCAGCCTCACAGGGATAGTGAGAAGTTGTTCTCTCCTGCACCAAGAGCGCGTGGGGGGGGGGGGAGGAGAGGAGGAGGAGGGAATATGGCGTGTGTGCATGTGCTCATGTGTGCCTGGGCAGATGGCCTCAGGGGCTAGCCTTCGGGTTCTGATTACAGAGCTCTGAGCAAGAACTGTGGCTTTGTCCTTCAGGAAGGTCAACTCTGTTCAAGGAGATGGTTTGGTGGGCAGTGAAAGTTGAGATCAGGGTTCTGTGAGTGCCGGGCAAACACTGCCCATGTCCCCAGCTAAGCCAGCTCTCTAGCCTCAAACTTGTTTTTAAAAAAATATTTATTAGTGAAGGAAGGTGCCCAAAGTCCACAGCCTGTGTACAGAGTCAGAGAGTGAGCCCCGAAGGGGTCAGTTTCCCCTCAGCTCTGCGTGGGTTCTAGGGATCAAAGACTGGCAGGCAAGCACAGAATGCTTTACTGGATGAGGCACCTTGCTGCTTCTTCAGGAAACTTCTCGATGAAGACATTCCAAATTCCACCCAAAATGTTTAGCAAGGGATGCAGGGATGCTCTGCCCACGGTGGCCATGATCAGGATTACCTACTTCCTGCCAAAGCCACAGGCTGGGTGGACCCAGGTGAGACCATTATTGAGGCCTTGTTGGCACCTGGCAAGATGCTAACTTCCATGAAATTTGAAGGCAAGCTCCAGTGGGGGTGCAGTGGGGAGCCCAGGAGGAGCTGCTGGCTGCAGCCAAGTATCAGGATGTGCACGCTCAGGGGCTTCCCATCTAAAACAATCTGAGGAGACATGAAAGGTCAGGCCGGGCAGAAGGCTGCCAACTGGGAAAAACAGACAGGAGGAGTCAGCGCAAATGGCCCCGAATCTTACAAGGTCATTTCAAAAGCTGTGGTTCTCTTATAGATGGCTCCTGCCCCTCCAAGACAGAGTTTCTCTATGTAGCCTTGGCTGTCCTGGAACTCAGCCTGTAGACTAGGTTAGCCTTCAAGTCAGAGATCTGCCTGCCTTTGCCTCCCAAAGGTGTGCGCTGCCACCCCTGGCTCATGAGGGCACTTTAGAAAATGAATGTGTGCACTTTATAAACACAGGAGTCTCTGAAAGGTAAAATCAACGCAACCCCAACGTGGGGCTCAAGAACTGACTTCTGATGCAGCACAAACCACAAGGGCAGGTGGGACTCTGAGGGCCTGCAGGGCCTCTTGACCCCAAGGGTCATCTTGTTGTCTTGGGAGGCTAGAAGCCTCCGCTTTGCTGATCTCACCACCCATTTCCTCGACCTGCAGTGAAGTCTGGCTGGCTCCAAGGTTTTAGAAGTTGCCTCCCAGGAGTAAGCCTGTGACAGCTCTGCCTCCTGCCCAAGTCAGTCTCTGTCTCCGTCTCTGTCTCTCTCTCTCACACACACAGACACACACACACATACACACACACATACCCCTCTGGCTTCTGCAGGCTAGGCCAGGCTCCAACTCTGCTCTCTGCAGCGCCCCATCATCCCTGGGCTGCTCTGTAACTCCACCAGAGGCCCGGAAGCCTCCATGCCTTTCCTGGCTGGGCGCCTTAGGCACGGCTCTTAGCTTCGGCAATGGCCCCAGCTGCCTGCTCCCCCCTAAGGCCTGGCTCTGACATCAGATTCAGTTAAGGAGACTTCTCAGGGATGGCACTGGGTTTCACACAGGAGCAAACAAAATGGGCTCAGTGCATGTGTTCACAGGGGGAACCATCACTGACTGCTACAGAAAGAGCTGAGAAATGGCTCTCCTGGGCCTGGGAAGCTGTAACTTCAGGAGGCAGTAGAAGACTGGAGGAAGGCTTTGTGGTGCTGTCATACAGAAGGCTCTGGCCGTAGCAAGCCTTGGGTTGTAGCAGTGGGAACAGCAGGCCCCTAACATGACGAGAGCACAGAGCTCGGCTGGCACAGGTAAGCATAGTTCATATTCCCAGAGACTGGGGTGGGTGCTGCAGTAGCCGACAGGAGGCTTAGGTTTTCCTAAGGTCATCACGGAAGACTGGAGAGAAGCCAGAAATACTCTGAGCCCCAAGAGTGGAGTGGTGCTCAGTTTCCTGACTTTAGGACTTTTCTTTATAGAAGGGCTGCTTGGGGCAGAATGCTGGGAATTTGTATCTATCTTTCCCTCAGACTTGAGGTAAACAGACTACAAACATCCACAGAGGCTGTCTTCCCCCCTCCCCCCAGCTGTACACCCACACACCAAGACAGACTGCTGACTAAGAAGGTAGGTTTTGTTTGTTTGAATGTTTTGTAGACCAGGCTGGCCTTACACTGCTGATCCTCTTACTGCAGCATTCCAATTGCCAGGATTGCTAGTGTGAACTACGATTTCATCTTTAAGATCAGTATATTGGGATGATGAGATGGTGGTTAAGAGCACCAAATGCTCTACCAGAGGTCATGAGTTCAAATCCCAGCAACCATCCATAATGAGAAACAAATAAAGAGCCGGGCGGTGGTGGTGCACGCCTGTAATCCCAGCACTTGGGAGGCAGAGGCAGGAGGATTTCTGAGTTCGAGTCCAGTCTGGTCTACAGAGTGAGTTCCAGGACAGCCAGGGCTACACAGAGAAACCCTGTCTTGAAAAAAAACAAATCCAAAAAGAGAGAGAGAGAGAGAGAGAGAGAGAGAGAGAGAAACAAATAAAGAACCTATGGGCCGGAGCAAGAGGGAGAAAGGAAAGGGGCGGGGGGTGGGGTGGGGAGAACAGCATATCTTTGATCCCAGCACTTGGAAAGCATAGACAGGTGGATCTCTATGAGTTCAAAGCCAGCCTGATCTACAGTGCAAGTTCCAGGACAGCCAAGACTACATAGAGAACCTTGTCTACAAAACAAACAAACACCAAACAAACAAAACAAAACAAGAAAAGAAAAGAAAGAAAAAAGAACCTAGGGTCTCCTGTAATGGGAGGGCCTGTGACTGGAGGGCCTGTGACAGGAGGACCTGTGACTGGAGGGCCTGTAACGGGAGGGCCTGTGACTGGAGGGCCTGTGACTGGAGGGCCTGTGACTGGAGGGCCTGTGACTGGAGGGACTGTGACGGGAGGGCCTGTGACGGGAGGGCCTGTGACTCCTTGAGAAAGCATCCCTGTCCACTATCCAGCGCAAATGCATGGCTCTCTCTGGAAGGATGCTCTCTGCAGGACAGAAGTGTAAGCGACCCAGGAGGTCCCGTCTCCCTCTAGGAGGCCTTGAGGAAGTGGACTTCCTTGAGGAGGAGGAGGAAAGAGGCAGTAAGCGTGCTCACTTCACCACAGATGATTCACTCACGTGGACATCACCGAAGCAGGAGTGGGTGCTGAGGTGACCAGAGCTCAGAGAGCTTGGACTAAGCAGAGGAGCAACCGTTGACGGAGCACGCACAGCCAGCACTCACAGACTAAATGGGAGCCCTGCTCAACAGGCCACTTGAAAAGGACGGTGGCAGTGGTGCCTGGGCTCAGTCTCTGGAGAGGGCTGGCTCAGTTAGGATCAGGCCCCCAAAGAGCACGGTCCGAACTCAGATGTACCGTGTAGACAGGGGCTGAGCCTCCTGGCCTCCTGTGGGGCTTAAAGGAATCCAAGCTTCCTCAAGACACAGTGGGTCCAAGGGCGACACTTCTCACTTTGTGGTGCCAAGGACACACGGGCACGGTCAGAGGAGACCACTATGGCAATGCAGAGAGCAGTGTCAGGTAGGACATCCTGACAGCCAGCTGCAGGCCACTCTACTCCGATACACGTTTCTTACAAACCTCCTATCATACTCCTGACGGCTACAGAGACAACCTTCCATGTGTGCCCCTAAGCCAGCAGCAGGAGGTGGTTTCGGTGCTACACTCCTTTATTTTTAGACTCTCAGACTCAATTTCCAATTTTATCCTGTAAAGTCCTAATGACTCCACCTCCCCTGACCTCTTACTTGAAGAGGCTGTGAGGAACATGAGGCAGTTTCTGTCGGGCCTCAAGTGGGCTTTTCATCTTAAAGCCTTGGCACACTGTTCACGCCTCTTCAGAGAAGGCTTTTTTTCTTCTCAGGGGTTAACAGGTTTCCCAGAATGTCTGTACACTGTGCTCTGGAGATCCACAACCCTGACACCAGCCACTCAGCCACAGATAGTGGGTGCCGCTATCTGTGGGCCCAAAGGCAAAGCGTGAAGTGGCTTTTCTCCCTTAGCCTAGGCTTTAGAGTTCAGGAAGGGATAGCAGGCACTTCAGCTCCATTTCTATCACCGTCCTTTGCAGTCCCCCTGCAGGGACAGCTCTAGCCTCTCCCTGCGTTTACAGCCTTTCCTAGCAGGCTGTCCTACAGCCTGGGGTGTAGAGCTCTGCAGGGTGCCCACCAGGCATCTAAAGCCAAGGCACAGGGAGACAGGATCTTTCAACACTGCCCTGCCCACTGCTCCCCTTGTGCCACATGTCAGCCGCTCTGATTGGTTCCTCCAGACCACAGGCAGGCTCTTCTGTGGGGGGTGGGGGGCCTCCCTCAGAGGGATGTTCCTCTGGGCAACCACAGAGCAGCCGCCACCTCCTTTGGGGTACTTTGCTCCCACTGAAGGTGCTATGCTGTGAGTTGCAAGTTGCCACTGTTAAGTTAAGCTCCCAAGAGTCGGACCCACATTTACCTCACTGAAGAAAACCAGAGGCCTTAGTAAACACTCACTCAGCAGACACCCAGAGACAGCAAGAGACAACACTGCAGAGACTCAAATCCGCTGACCCTTACCAAAGCACAAAGGTCAGTGTCCAGACTGTCTGTGCATTACAGCCCGGGCACCAGAGTTTAGGGCACCAACAGGGCCGTTCCCAGGGCACCTGAGAAAAGGCATGGACGGTGCTGAGTTCAAAGCCAGGCCTGTAGAGACACCAACTCACTGCCCAGCTCCCGGCAGATGCAAACAGGCATGAATAGACAGAGATTCCTCTCTAGTACTACAGTGACCCAGCCATACCAGGGGTATGGCAGAGACCTGTGTGGTGATTTTGGAGTTCCGTGGCTGGGTCTTCCATAGCTCCATCAGTCAGAATCCCAGGGAAGACACTGATATTTCATTAATATTGATTGGAAAACAGGTCCATTCTCCCAACCCTCTTTACACTCAAGGAAATAGTTTTTTATTTTAGAAGAGTCTCACACTGTGTAACCTCAGCCAACCTGGAACTGTTTTTTTGTTTTTTTTCGAGACAGGGTTTCTCTGTGTAACCCTGGCTGTCCTGGAACTCACTCTGTAGATCAGGCTGGCCTCGAACTCAGAAATCCACCTGCCTCTGCCTCTTGAGTGCTGGGATTACAGGCGTGCGCCACCACTGCCCGGCTAACCTGGAGCTTATTAAGACTAGCCTTAAGACTCATTATAGACCAGGCTGGCCTCGAACTCACAGACACCCACTTGCCTCAGCTTCCCCAGTGCTAAATTAAAGCTGTGAGCCACTGTGCTGGCTAGTTTTATGTCAACTTGACACAAGCTATAGTGATTAGGGAAGAGGGAAACTTAATTAAGAAAATGATTTCACACAGCACAAGTTCCAGGACAGCCAGGACTACACAGAGAAAGAAAATGCTTTCATAAGATCAAGTTGCAGGCAAGCCTCCAGGGCATTTTTCTTAGTGATTGATGAGGGAGGGCCCAGCCAAACATGGGTGGAGCTGCCCCTGGGCTGGTGGTCTTGAGTTCTATAAGAAAGCAGTTGAGCAAGCCAGGAGGCAGTATCCTCCATGACCTCTGCTTGAGCTCCAGCTTGCAGTTCCTGCCCTGTTTTAAGTTCCTGTCCTGATTTCCTCTAATGACTACAACACGGAAGAGGAAGCCAAAGATCCTTTTCCCCCAGCTTGTTTTCCGCTTTGGTCCTGGTGTTTCAGCAGAGCAATAGAAACCCTAACAAGACAGGCGCCATGTCTTAAATCCGGTAAAGGACACGGTCCATGAGGAACACAAAGGCACTCTGAGCTTGTTTTTACACACCTGTGACAGCGGCGCTGAGGCTGGAGTAAGGGTCAAGGTCAGTCTAGGCTAGCCAAGGTGACCCTGACTCATTAGAACAAAACTCAGTACCAGCCAACCAACATTGAGTGGCTCAGACAGCAAGCAGTGCAGATGAGGGGTGTGGTCCCGTCAGGCCCACCTGTGTGAGGATGTCCAGCTGGCCCACGATGTGCTCGAGCGTGCTGGTCAGTGTCTGGGGCATGCTCACAGGCTCCTGGGCTTCACCTTGGACTGACTCCAGACTCTTCTCTCTGCCTGGCGGGACAGGCAGATCCATTTCTGGCTAAAGACAGAAAGAGACCAGGCCCTCAGTCTCTTTAGTAGTTGAGGAGACAAGGAGAGGGGACCATCTCCAGAGGATTATCTGAGAAGCCAGGAGAGCTGAGGAAATGGCTTCACGTCAGCAGGGAACAGCAGGGACAGTACACGCACCCCTTCCACACACCGAGGTCCATACGCCCATCTCTCACAGCACAGACTGAGGAGAGGAGATGTTGAGTGCCCAGCAGTCCATACTAGATGGGGCCGGGGCACAGGGACAGTGGACCCCTGGGTGCTCAGAGTACTCTCAGATCTCAGAGGTCCTCAGGGAGGCTGGTCCAGCTCACGACTCTTCACTCTCAGGCACCAACCAGGATGCTTCTTGGAGCAGCCAGAGACGTGAAGGCCACAAAGCCCTGGAGTCCCTCTTCTCCCAGACAGCTTGATTTCAATTTTGCCCTCCCAACGGCCCAGCAGCTGTGGCCCAGAAATGAGAGGGGATGTTCCAACCCCTGCCCTGCCCCAGATCCCCTGGAAAAACAAAGATCTCTGTGTGACTGTTGTGCCCAGATGGCTGGCAGGAGCCATAATCCACAGGACAGCCACAGCTGGCTTGTCTCAACAGGACTCCAGGGGTGGGAGGTGCTTGGGTTTTTATGACTTGAAGGGAGACTAAGCCCCCAAGTCATAGAAGTAGAACCCCTCTCTGTACACAAAGGAAGACTTCTCCTGTCCGGGGAAGCAGCCTGCATATGCGGAGCAGGATTCTCTGAGCCCGGGGCCTGGAGGCAGCTCAGCAGATGTCACAGTTCCAATCCTGCAGCTCCACTATGCAATACTGGTGGCCCATGCTCTGGTCAGTCCCCCAGCTTCAATGACCCACATGTGGAATGTCTAGTGGACATTCCAGATGTACCATGTCACCCCCAGGGCTCTGTCCAGTCCAGCCCACCTCCTTCCACACCCTCTTGCTTGTGCCCTGGCACTCACACGGCACTTCCCTCTCTATGGATGCTTTGCTGCCCTCCCCTTCCCCGGCAGCAGCTCCTTTGTCCCCCCCCCCCCACCACACACACACCCTGCTAACTTGGGCCTTCTCCTTCTGGGCCTGTTCCTATAGCCACTTCATCTTAAAAACAAGGGCTAGCACGTGGGCAGACAATCGGTACTGCCTGCTCCGGGCCTTCTGTGGGAACTGTACTCATCACTCCCTTACCCACAAATCCAGGACATCACTGGGCTCAAAGCCTGTGGACCACCCATGTACCACAGAGCTAAGCCTACTGTACCCAGAAGTCGCCCACCTCCCAGCGCCACAGGCAGCGAGCGGAGTATACTGAGGACAACTGGGACTCAGCTTGGACACCACCTGTAGACCCACAATCGGCTGGCTGCTTACATCTCTCCTCAGCGTCGACCCAGCTGTGGAGGATCATCTGGCCTGGGCACGCTCACCTGGATTACCTCACGGTCCTCAGAAAGAATGGATGCAGGAGACGGTTCAGGTGACAAAGGAATGTATGGCAAGCCAGCATGTGGAATCTACCTGGATGTTTCTCTTTATTAGGAAAGAGTTCTGATCTTATAAACCACAAACTCTCAAGGACATATTGATGTGAACTTGAAAAATGCCAGCTCCAGTGGCCAAAGAGCTTGAGTGTGAGATGTGAGCCAGAGGGACATTCTTGAGAAGGAAATGGATGTCACGATCACATGCCCGCCCACTGTTGACATGCCTGCAGTGTGATGTGGCCACTTCCTAAGCTTGGCTACCAGGACCAGGGCTCTTCCAGCCCTGGAATCAATGTACTTCAGATCTCAGGGCCTACCCAAAAGCCCATTCCATAAGGAAACACTTCAGAAGCCTACCAGCCTTGCCAAGACAGCTTGGACTCAGCACAGTGAGCTCCAGGCCCAGGTGGTTCTGCCATGGGTGAGGAATGAGAAACCGGAGAGGCCTTGGCTCCATGACTCTAGCTAGTACGTCTACCTTCTCATCTGTAAAATGGGGTCAGTGAGATAGATGAGCTCACCTGAAGTCACCATCAAGCCTTGTGCCCCGCCCGCTCCTTTCAGACAGACACACTCTTCCCCAGGGCAGGAGAACTGTGGACACACCAGAACAGTCTACTGAGAGAAGGTTATAGGCTTCCTGTCCCGACAGCAGGCACCTTCCAGACTGCTGCTGCTTGCTGCCCAGGAAGGAGGGGAATGGAAATTCTGAGGGTTTCTGCAGAGCAGCCCGGAAGCTGCCAGTGCTGCACTGAGCTTCTGGAAACAGGGGGCGATGAGGTGGGGGGAGGGAGGGAGGGAGCGCCAACTTTAGCAATCGCCTTCTGTGCCAAAGCTGAGCAGAGCCAAGGGGGCAGCAAAGACTGGAGCTGTGGAGCGCCTAGCTGGAGAAGCGGCTTCAGGGGAGATGTGTTCCCATGGATACCGTGGGTACAGGCTGTCTTCACGCCACAACAAAGAAAACTGAGGAAAGAAATGCAAATCCTGGCACTTGGAGGCTAAGACGAGAGGGCTGTGAATTCCAGGGTAGCCTGGGCTACATGTGGAGACATATGGGGTGGCATCATGAGGACAAGTGCTTCCTGAGTTCAGTCCCAAGCCCATGGCAGAAGGAAAGAACTGAGGAACACGGGTCCTCTGCCCTCCACGTACACGCTACGCTACACACAGACAGCTACACTCACACACACTCAATGTAAACAAAGATAGGGTTTCTGTGTAGCCTTGGCTGTACCAGAACTCATTTCATAGCCCAGGCTGGCCTTGAACTCATAGAGATCCACCTGCTTCCTGAGTGGTAGGATTAATTTAAAAAATAAAAACATAATATTAATAAAAAAAGAAAAGAAAAATCATTTAAAAGGATCTGGGGTTTCTGGAAGCTGGACATGGTCCCTGTAACCCCAGCACTCGGGAAGCTGAGGCAGGAGGATCACAAATGTGAGGCTAGCCTGTACTTCAAAGTGAACTTAAAGCCATGGTCTGGGCCGTCCTATCTCAACATAACAAAGCCCAGCACTACCGCACCGAGACCGGCCAGTGTCCCTGCCATCTACTGCGAGCCCATAGCTAACATCACCTCACTAACTTCTCGAGGCTCCTTCACAATAGGGATGGTTTTATTATTTTTCAGTCTAAGTGTTCTCTCAGGAAAGATCACCCTGGCACATTATGTACCTGCTCAGAATCCTTCAGCTGGGATCTAACCTCAAAGCACAACTTCCTAGGTATCAGGCAGTCTGTGCAGGTGACATGTCAAACTGGCTGCAGCTGGACTTGTTTGTGGAGGCCTAAGCGTTTCTGCATCACTGGCCTCCCCTGTGTGTCCTGGAATGCCTGCCCAGGTAAGGACAGAAGTCCTCCACAAATACTTGATGCCTAGAAGAGCCCAATCCATGGGACCAGTGACATTCCTGTGACAAAACCTCTCCAGCAGGTGCACTGCAGCAAAGCGCCACGGGCCACAGGCCCTGCCGCGCTCAGCTGCACTCCAGCCTTCAAGAGCTGGAGCAGTCCCTGTGACGCCTGCGGATAAACACAAAAGCAGATGCGGAAAGCTAAGCCAAGGCAACGGAGCCGAGTGCTGGAGGCTGGAAAAGCAAGCTCACGGCAGGTTAACCTGAAGCACCCTAGGGCCCACAGTGGCCCCTGGGTGTGAGACTTATTCTTGGAGTCATCAGGGCACACACCTTTGGCCCTGACTGTCAGGCGTTTTCAAAGCTTTAACCGGGAAAGAGTGACCCACCCTGATGTGGGCGGCAACATCCCACAGGCTGTGGTGCCAGGCTGAAGAAGAACTGAGGGGACACCAGCATCCGTCTTTTTGTCTCCTGGCTTGCAACCACTGGGTCATGCTCTGCCACCATGCCTTTCCAGCATGACGAACTGTATCCTCTCACACTGGGAGCTGAAATCAATGCTCCTTCCTTACCTTCTTCTCTTAGGTACTTTCCCACAGGAGGAGAAGATAATAATAATAATAATAATCCAGTGCATCCCAAGTAAACTCCCACCAGGATCTGTCCACATGTGCAGTTCCATACTATGCCATTTACATCAAATATTATTTTAATACTAAACCCACAAAAAGTCGGGCGGTGGTGCACGCCTGTAATCCCAGCACTCTGGGAGGCAGAGGCAGGCGGATTTCTGAGTTCGAGGCCAGCCTGGTCTACAGAGTGAGTTCCAGGACAGCCAGGACTACACAGAGAAACCCTGTCTCGAAAAAAACAAATCTAAAAAAACAAACAAAACAAAAAATAAATAAATAAACCCACAAAAAAGATGTGGAAACTCCCCTTGGAGTATTCACTTGGAGTGAGACTGTAGGGGTCTCTTCGCAGGTCCCCTGGAGTTGGAGGCTAGGCTCTCACAGCATGTTTGAAGGTGCTTGCCTGGGTTCTTCAGTCAGCTCCTGTCACACACCACCATGGGCCCCACCCTTCAGATACAGCAGGGATGCATTGAAATCACTATCTCAGTTACTCAGGCACACCAGGAGTCAACCCATGAAATTTCATTAAAAGCAACAAACTTGAACTGCCTCTAGGTCTTCATTGTCAGAGAAATCACTCTGGGTCGATTTCCTGACTGGTCTCTAGGTTGGCTGACTGACTATACAATGGGCCTAGGATTCTGGGAGTTGGGGCAAAGCAGTAATCCTTCCATAAGAAGAAAAACAGGAATAACCTAAAAGAACCAAGCTTTCTTCTCTTCCAAAGAATCTGGGTTCTGTTCCTAGCACCACACAGTGTGACTTACAATCACTCTTAACTCTAGTTCCTGGGGATATGACACCTTCTTCTGACCCCTCGGACACAAAGCATGTATATACATGTAGGTAACATGCCATACACATACATTTTTAAAAGAAAGAAAGAATTGTCCTGTCATTCCCCAAAAGGGCTAAGGTTAGGGATATGGCTCAGCGTGAACTTTGATTCTCACCTGATCCCTGTACCAGGTAAGACTACAGTTATTTAAAGGCTTACACTAGTATAAGTTTGTATTATACCCATTAGAATGGCCACACACTGTGAGAAAAACAGAAGCAGGACTGGAGAGATGGCTCAGTGGCTAAGAGCACTGGCTGCTCTTCCAGTTCAGTTCCCAGCAACCACCTGGTGGCTCACAACCGTCTGTAATGGGGTCTGATGCCCTCTCCTGGTGTGTCTGAAGAAAGAAACAGTGTACTTACATACATAAAATAAATAAATAAATATTAAAAAAAAAAAAAAGAAAGAAAGGAGCTGGGCAGTGGTGGCGCGGCGCACGCCTGTAATCCCAGCACTCTGGGAGGCAGAGGCAGGCGGATTTCTGAGTTTGAGGCCAGCCTGGTCTACAGAGTGAGTTCCAGGACAGCCAGGGCTATACAGAGAAACCCTGTCTCGAAAAAACCAAATCCAAAAAACCAAAAAACCAAAAAAAAAAAAAAAAAAAAAGAGCAAGCAAACCAGAAGCCTATGTCCACAGGAAATATGTACATCAAAGTTCACAGCAGTGTCGTCATCATTGTTGTTGTTTGTAACAACCAAATAACAGAAAATAAACCGCTGTTTCCCTCAGGTAGATAAACAGACTGCGATGCATTCACTCCATTGACTCCTCCTCAGCAGTAAGAGGATGAGCTACTTATACATGTAACAACACAGATCAGCGCCAAAATAATTAGGCTGGAAGAAACCAAATCAACTGAGTAAGTGATTGAATGATTCCACTTACATAGATTCATAAATTCTAAGAGGTACAAACTAACTTAGACAGCAAACTCAGTAAGTGGGGCTGGGGAGATGGCTTAGGGGGTCAAAGGCCTGGCAGGCGAGCACGAGGACTGGAACTGTACTCACAGAGCCTTATAGAGCTGAGCAGGTGTGCCGCAGCCTGTCACCCCAGCACTCTGGGGTGGGGACAGAATCCCAAGAGCAAGATGGCCGGCTGAATCAGCAAGCTCTGGGCCCAGTGGATAAGTGAATGTCACACCCCACAGCACATGCACACACAACATATACATGTACCCACACGTTTACATTTTACTCACACATATATGCAAAAACCCCTCAAAAACAAAAGCCAACCAACCCAAAACCCACCTCACAACAGCTGTGCATGATGGCTCATGCCTTTAACCTCTGCAGAGATAGAGGCAGACGCAGTCCCGGCCTCTGTGAGTCTGAGGCCTGCCTGCTCGCTGCTCACATAGCGGGTTCCAGGCCAGCCAAACCTACATAGCGAGACCCTGTCTCAAAAACAAACAAACAAAATCCTACAACAAGAAAGTTGATTAGAAAGAGGTACAAGGAAGCTTTTTGAAACAGATGAAATATTCTGTATCTTGGTCATGTGTTGGGGTGTGGCATTACCTAATTGGATCTGTTTGACAAAACTCAGAACTGCTCATTTCTTCAAGGTGAAGATTACTACTATAATTACAAAACTCTATCAACTCTCTCTAAAGCTCCTATTACATCTAGGCGCGCCTGGGAGCCCACCCGTCCAGCACGTGCCATACTTGACAGTCCATCCCTGCCATTCCACACTCGAGGTGAAGAACACCACCTCCCCACAGAGCAGCCGAGATGCTAAGCCGGTGCCGGTGATGGCACTAGGTGAGAGGCCCAGGAGGCTTGCCATCCGCATGTGAACTACGTCCACATGTGTGGAGCAGGGCGTCTCATTTCAGTGTAGCCTCCTCAGTGCAAGAGAGGAAGAAGCACACTCCCATGGGCAGGGTCCCCCAAGCAGCCCTTAGCTACACAGGGATCCACGCAGCATCAAGCAAGGACCGCACACAGTGGCGAGTTGCCAGAAGAGTCTGCCATTTGACTGGACGACGCTGAGTTAACAGGACGGAGCTGCAAGTGGACGATGGGTGATTAATGTTTGCCCAGAGTACACAGTTCTCCTTTTCTCTTAATTGTTCGCCCTGGATCTTGTCCTCTGCCTGGCCTGACCCTAAAATGAAAACTCTGTGTCTAAGAACTGACCCATGGCTTCACATGGGGCCAGAATGGGGAAGCTGGGGTGACCCAGGGCTGGGTTCTCACTAGTTTCCTCCTCGCACAACCTGCCTGGTCACGGCCTACTAACATGTCAAAGCATCTCGCTGAGTTTCCAAAGAAAAGCGGAGAACCACTCTGGAAGGACTCGATGGACGGACACACACACACACACACACACACACACACTAGTTAAATCTCTTCAGCTGTCTTTTCTTTCACTGCTGTCTACTCACTTAGCAAGAGGGGCTCAGAGGTCTCTGTCCTGACCTCATGCCATTGGCTGCTCTCAGAAGTTACAGTTGCCTTCAGGTTTGCTAACCTGGCCCTGGGGAGGGAATTAAAAAGTAGAGCTTACTTGGACTCTGCCTCACATCCAGCTTCTCCTGTGGAAGAGGCAGGGCTAGCTTCTTAAATCACACGCATTTGCAAACTAGAAATACTATACCCTTATTTGTCTGGTAATTTAGGGTTCCGGCCTGGAATCCAACAGGGGAACAAACTTCTGGTTCTAAACATAGTTCTCAAGCCACGAGGAATTCTTGTTTCTTAAAAGCATCTAATTGTTTGGCAGTCTGGCTGATGTTTGCCCCAGTGTGATCCTAGGGTTTGCTTCCAGCTGCTGGCTTTCTAGACTATGAACATGACTGTTCCCCACACCAGGCTCTGGGGAGGGCAGGGTGCTGGGTCACGCTTAAGTTGAGGGACAGACAAATACAAGGTCTGAGGCCAAAACAGTAGCCTCACAGCTGAATGGGATACTCTGAAACCAAAGATCCCAGCTAGGTCCCAGCCAGCTACACCTTGATTCTACATAGGTTCTCGCTGGGTGGAAACTGAGTGTATGTCTTTAAGATAGACAGCAAGGGACCCACAGGCCTGATCAACACACCGATGCCAGGCCCTCCCTGTCACAGGCCAGTGCAGTCTGGGTCTGGGACAAAGGTAACACGGTGTACCTGTTTATGTCATGATTCCCCTCAGAGAAGCAGGGAATGCCGGTGATCCCATTATATCTCGGCTGTTCTCAGGCCTGTGTGCATGGAGCAAAAGATAAACCAACAAAGCACGGAGCCCCACTCTGCTTGCCCCAGGGCTGAGACAGCCACTCCGGGGCCCACTACCAGCCTGGCTCTGCACAAGTTTCCAACCAAGTTTTCCACAGAGTGGGGGAAGGGGTGGCTTCAAAAGAGGGGAGAGCATGCCCTGGCAGGCAGGGTTCCCCTCTGCTCTCTGAAGAACAAGAAGAAACTGAGAAAGCTAAGCACTTTAAACCAATGGAGGCCTAGAGACAGCAACTGGCCTGGCCATGCCCATCACATAACCACACTGTTCCCAGGAGGTCCCGACCTTCATGGGGCAAGAAACAACATCTGGCCTTTTGCTGTTGAAGCTTCTCAGGGCATCACTGCCACAGCACAGCTGGAGAGACACATTGGTAGCACCTTGGTAAGGTGAGGTCAGGAACACACAGAGGGGGAGGGCAGACAGTGAGGTCTAGGCCCTGGTTTATGAGCGCCTCAGGAGGCAGGGCCATCCCAGTGAAGCCCACTTTCCTCACACAGCCTGCCAGGACTTAGGAGAGATACTGAGGAGCACCCTCACGTGCATGAACAGCTCAGCCTGAAGACCTGAGCAGGACCCCTGGGATACAGATGGCCAATGGAGAGAACCAACTCTTGCAAGGTGACCTCTGACCTCCACATCCAAGTGAGGCAGACCGCACACATGATAAATAAAAGTGTTTGCCAGACATGATGGAGTTGCTCCCCTTTGATTCTAGCACATGTGAAGCGGAGGCAAATAGATCTCTGAATTCAAGGCCAGTCTGGTCTTCATAGGCAATTTCAGGCCAGTTGTGGTTAAGAGACCGTCTTAAAAACTAAACAAACGCCTGGCGGTGGTGGCACATACCTGTAATCCCAGCACTTGGGAGGCAGAGGCAGGCAGATTTCTGAGTTCGAGGTCAGCCTAGTCTACAGCGTGAGTTCCAGGACAGCCAGGGCTATACAGAGAAACCCTGTCTCAAAAAAATTCAAATTAAAAAAAAAAAAAACAACAACAACAAACAACCCCCTAAACAAACAAATGAACAAAAGTAACCCAAACAAACAAAGAGTCTTTAAAATGAGCTAATATTTAAGGAGGACAATCAGAATAAAGATGAGTGGTCAGAGCGCAAGAACCTTTTTTCTTTTCTTTCTTTCTTTTTTTTTTTAAAGAAACACTGTGGCCAAGTGGAGACTCCCTCCTGGAAAAGGGTATTCCCCTGGGACACATGGGGTCCCAGTCAGGTCAGCCCCACCAACAGTCTGTAAGGTCCACAGAGTCCCCACACAGCAAGTGCCTAGAGGGCTGGGAGGAAGGAAGGAGATGGAGAATCCTAACAAAGCCCTAGTGTTGACTGCAGTTGCTTTTCAATAAAAGATTAAATTGCTTTGAACTAATTTTAGACTTATAGAAAAGTTGCAAAATATAGTACAGAGAATTTCCATTACTCCCTGCCCCCCACGTTAGCATCTTACATAACCACAGCATAGTCACCAGATCAGGAGAGTGCCACTGGGAAACACCACTAACCACAGTCATGTGAGCTTCACCAGTTTCTGCAGCTGATAGCCTCCATTCCCAGGCTACACAGAATATTATCCAGGATTTTCCTGTGTGTGTGTGTGTGTTTGTGTGTTATATGAGTGTGTATATTGTGTTTTATATATATGTGTATGTATTGTGTATGTGCTGTATGTATGTGTGTATATTATGTGTGCTGTATATATGTATGTATATAATGTGTGTGCATGTGTGTGTATGTGCGTGCGTGTGTGAATGTGTGTGTGGCTGCACACACCTGTGGAGGACAGAGGTCAACACTGGTTGACTTCCTCAGTTGCTGTCCTCTTTATTTGCTGAGACGGGGTCTCTCAGAGCACCTGAAGCTCACTGATTCAGCTAACCAGGCCGACCAGCGACCTTCCCATCTCTGTCCCTGTCCCTGGGGGACGTGAGTGCTGTGGTTCCATACTTGGGTCCTCAGGTTTGGGTGCCAAGGCTCTGCCAGGCGCCCGCTCCCTGGCCTCTTCACCATCCTCTAGTTTCCTCAGCCTCTGCACTCTGTCAGCCCCCCCAGGTCTCCTTTGTCTTTCAGGACTGAGACTTTCCAACAGTACTGGTCAATTTGTGTTTGCCTGACATCTCATGGGACTGGACTTACACCTTTTGACACTGCGGGGTCTGTGCACGCAGGACTTACTGCTGACGGCTCTGTGGGGCACTGCGCTCTCTCCAAATTTCTCCAATGCAGAGCTGCTATTTCTCCCTCTGTAGTTAATCTGGGGGGAACTGGGTTTTTAAAAGGAAGGTGCTGCTGTTTGTACAAACTCCACGTGTCAGCCCAGCTTGCCGGTGGCTGCAGCTGTCCTGCAGATGAGAGGCATCTAATGAAGACGAGCTGCGGGGACGGCTCCGGAAGGCTCGGAAGCTTTGGTGACAAAGAGGAACAGTAGCAGTTTATTTATAGATCCACTTGAAGACAGATCATTGCAACTACTGGAGTTGAATTTTAAAACTCTGGGAACAAAGGCTAGACTATTTTAAACTTTCCTTGCACTCAGTTCAATGGAGAGTGCCGGAGCCACCGACCATACCCCAGGCATCGCTCCCAAGCTCAGTTAATTCAGATTTTGCACAGCATAAAAGTGTGTGAACGAGGCCTGCCAAGACAGATAGCCAGGCCTGACTCTAGCCAATCAGCAGAGGCAGCTGGCCTCAGATCAGCTAGAATCCTTTGCAAGTGCTTCATGCTTCTCTGGGAGGCTGTGTCTCATGGGGTCTCATGGCCTCTCTTTCCTAGAAAATGAAGTTGGACAGCAGAATGAACTAACTATAGTCACATCATCCCTCTTGCCCTCCCCCTGCAGGCTCCAACGAAGGCCCGTGCACCCTGTCCAGTGCCGGGCGCAGGTCACCTAGCAGTAGCTTGCCCATGTAGCCTCCATAGCTCCAGGAAGAGGTGGGTCTTCCTGAGGACAGTGTGTCCAGGAGGTCCCCTTGTCCTGGTCTGACTCTGAACTATGGGCAGAGTGGAAAGGCGTGTGCAGACAGCAGGATGATACACATGGGCATTTAGGTTTTTATATCCTTATTCAAGTGAAAAGACACCCTCCCCAGCCCTGCCTCAGTCTTATGTAACCCAGGTTAGCTCTGAAATTGCTATATAGCCAAAGATGACTTGAACTTATGATCCTCCTGCCTTTGCTTGCAAAGGCTGGGATTGTAGGCATTTATCACCACACCTGTTCTTATGGTGATGGGAATCAAACACAGTCTCTGCCAACTGGGCCATATCGCCAGCCCCACAGGACATTCTTGATACAATGTGGGGAAAATGCTATGAAGAAATCACTAATTTTGTTGAATGTGACATCAGCCTTACAGTTATGTAATCAAGGAAAATCCTCATTTAGAGTAAAATGTTGTATCTGGAATTAAAGAAATGCTCTGAGGGCTTCTAAACAGTGTGGGGAAGATGGAAGGAAGGTTGGTGAGTGGAGAGCCCAGATGAAGGGGCTGGTGTGCTGTCTGCTCCACTCCAGGGCTAAGCTGAATTCTTCTGTCTAGGGTCACCACCACGTGGCTTCAGGGTGCCAGGGTCTGAAAGCATGGGCGACAAATGCCTTTGCCCAAGTCCAAAGAATATCTGCACGAAGCGATGGCACCCCATAGGGAAAGCCCCTGATGGCAGTGACAGCATTCAGTGAGCCCGCAGCCGTGTCCAGACCTTCAGGGAAACTAACTGTAAGATAATCTCCATGGAAACCATCTATTCTGATTTTTTTCTTTTGCCATGGTAACCAATAAGAACATAAACATAAGTATTATCCAACACCCTTACACCACATGGTCAACACTACTTGCCAATCTGGAAAATATAAAATGCAAAAAGGGGTTTTCCATTTCAAATGAGAAGAAGCTCTGGAGTCTAGTCCCGACATGTAGCTTCTCCCTCCCTTTGTGGCCTGAGGGCCGCCTATGCCACCCCATGCCATCCGCTGCCAGAGGGGCAAATGAAGCCAGACAGGTACTTTCTTCATTTAGTCTGGGACCATGAAAACAAAACAAAACAAAACAAAAATTAAAACCAAAAAACCAAAAACCGCCTTAAGGAAAGGGCCAAAGCCAGCTGGGCACTAGGCTCCCACACTCTAGCACGTGGCCTAGTAACCCTAGGCAATGCCCCCCAGCATCCTGTCACACGCATACACTGGCTGCTACGGGAGAACAAAGCTCAGTCCTAGGGCTGTGAATGACTGATGGTGGGAAAGGGGGGCCGACTCTGGGAAGCAGGCTGCTCTGGGCAGGCACAGTCGGAAGAATATCTAGGGTGATGAGATAGCTCAGTGAGTCAAGGTGCTTGCTACCGAATTTGATGATGTGAGTTCAAGACCCACATGGTGGAAAGAGAAAACCAACTCCTCAAAGTTGTCTTCAGACTTCTTTCACTGCAATGTGACACACACACACACACACACACACAAAATCTACCTATCTATCTATCTATCTATCTATCTATCTATCTATCTATCTATCTAAAAATAAAAATGGCCAGATGCAATTACCTAGTTCTCAGGAGACAGGCAGACTAATTTCTTTCTTTGTTTTTTTGTTTTGTTTGTTTTGGTTTTTTTGTTTGTTTGTTTTGGTTCTTTGGATTCTGTATTTTCAAAACAGGGTTTCTCTGTATAGCCCTGGCTGACCTGGAACTCACTCAAAATCCGCCTGCCTCTGCCTCCTAGAGTGCTGGGATTACAGGTGTGTGCCACCACTGCCTGGCTGGCAGACTAATTTGTAAGCTCCAGGCCAGCCTGGTCTACATAGGGATTTTCAGGACAGTCAAACTATGCAGAGAGACCCAGTTTGTTTGATTTTTGTTTTGTTTTTAAAGGAAGGAAGGAAAGAGAGAGGGTGGGGAAGAAGAGGAGAGGAGAGGAGAGGAGAGGAGAGGAGAGGAGAGGAGAGGAGAGAGGAGAGGATACAGAATTTCCAGCCTGGGGAAGACCACACGAAGGAGGGGCCATCTGGAAAAAGCCCTGGTGGAAGCCTCTGCTGGGACCAGGCGTCAGTGCCCCAGAGAAGCGGAGCTAGGCCCCAGCACCTGGGCTTGCTTCTACACGTGGCTCTGGGTTTAAAAAATAGAATAGAGGGCTGGAGAGATGGCTCAGTGGTTAAGAGCAGTGACTGCTCTTCCAGAGGTCCTGAGTTCAATTCCCAGCAACCACATGGTGACTCACAACCATCTGTAATGGGATCTGATGCCCTCTTGTGTGTCTGAAGACAGTGACAGTGTGCTCACATACATAAAATAAATAAATCTTAAAAAAAAAAAAAAAAAAAATAGAATAGAGCCAAAAGGAGAGAAGGCTGAGCCTCAGCCGCCGAAGGTCCACAAAGCTGGCTTCGGTCTTCCGTGGCTCTGCTGGCTTCTGTAGAGAGCTGGTCTGCAAGTGTGGACTGACGGGGCTGCAGGTGGCTTGTCATTACCATCAGCAAAATGGCAATGTCACAGCAGTTGCGGAGATAGATGACAGGCACTCAAGGGCCGTATGTGCCTTATAACACAATGGTTTGGCTACCCCATTGTTGTCTGACTGGGAACCATCTCTCTGCATGCAAAAGTGGAGCTACCAACAGTCCTGAGCCCATAGTGAGAAGGAAGGTCTCCCAAAGGAGTTAGAACTCAAAAAGGGGTGTGTGTGGTTGGATTTCCATGGGTGGGTGAGTCCCGACACATGCAGGACTGAACCTGAGGCCTCTGGGCTTGATGCAGATTCAAGAGTCAGCAGGTTCTCTAGAGGATGGGGCTGGTCCGAGCATTCACGTCTAAGGGTGAGGTGGGAAAAGGAGAAGCACAAGAGGAGACACCGAGGACACTGTGGAAAGCAGCGGCGGGAAGTGGAGCTTCAAGAACTGGATTACAGACAGCAGCTAACAGCAGCCGGGAGGCAGGAGGGAAGGCAAGGCTGGTGGGAGCCATGCGCGGCAGCGTCTTCCTTACTGACCGTCTTTGCTGGGAGAAAGCTGTAGGTCTGCCTGCTTAGTTCTAAGCCCACTGATGGGTGCTCATAGGTTTAAAAGACTTATAGGACAGCGCTGGGATCTCTGGGAAGAATCCTGAGGATTCAAAGCAGAGCCACATCCCTCCCCCTACACCCGCTGTCCACTACAGTGGGATGAGAAGGACAAGACAATCTTCAGTTGCCTCTCCCAAGCTGTAACTTCTTTTTTTTTGTTTTTGGGGTTTTTTGTTTTGTTTTGTTTGTTTGTTTGTTTTCTTTTTTTGGAGACAGGGTTTCTCTGTATAGCCCTGGCTGTCCTGGAACTCACTCTGTAGACCAGGCTGGCCTCGAACTCAGAAATCCACCTGCCTCTGCCTCCCAGAGTGCTGGGATCACAGGTGTGGGCCATCACTGCCCGGCTCCAGGCTGTAACTTCTCCCAGTTACAGAAATGTCTAAGATGGAAAAGGACTCCTTGTCTAGGATGTCGAACACCACTGGATACACTGTCTTCCAATAGACCCATCTTCAGAGTGGGTTCTGCACTGGCTGCATCAATGCCTGATGTGTTAGAAGTGGAAACTCTCTAGTAAAGTGGGGCCGGACCAGCACAGTTAAGTTTTAACATCCCCATGTGCGCTATGATTCACCACTAAGTTTGAGAACCAGTTGGAGGAGCTTCTGACAATAAATAAATGTCAAATGTTAAAAAGACTGCCTTGGCTGGGCATGGTGGCACAAACTTCTAATCCCAATAATGGGGAAGCAGCAAGAACTAGACAAATCTCTATGGGTTTGGGGCCAGCAGCCAAGATTTTTATAGTGAGATTCAAAAAAAAACCCAAAAAGCTTGTCTTTATCCCAGCAGCTAACATGGACTCCTGCAAATGTCACCTTGTGCAAATGCAATCTGTCTTTGTAAGATTCCCACTTGCACACCAGGAAGGCATCTGAGCAGCCAGATTACCTGATGGCCCTACCCCTGGGCCCAGATCCACAGCACCCCATGTCTGCAGAGTAACACTAGGCAGTAGCGTGAACACTAATGATCACACTTGACCAAAGACGGTAGGAATGCAGACCCCACGGTGCCCTAGGACAGCAATGCCACGGTTCTACACATGAGTGTGCACTCATACACACACTGAGCCTGGGTGCTTGTCTTAGGTCTGAGGGTGCTGAAGGAGAAATGGGGAGACACCTTTTGAGTCTTCATTCAAGGCCCTCTTAGTTTTGCTGCGCCCCTCCCCAGGGCCCTGCACTTGCCTGGGTCTAGACCCCTTCACCAGAACGTCACCTGACCTGAGCGTAGGTGCCTCCTCTGCATGCAGAGGGCATGTGTCAATTGTACCAGGAGCCACAGAAATGTACAACCAGGTAAGTCTCAGCACCCCCACTGTTCCTAAGTCACGCCTCAAAGCCCTGAGATCTGTGAAGCTTCCCAACAGTAAATGGAGGATTGGGGTCCCTCGGGAGAGGACCTGACTCCCCGTTCCCCACCAAGCTATCACCCACGGGGGGAGGTGAACAATGGGCAGAGCTGGTCACTCAGCTGGATGAACAGCATATACATAAAGAGATGCAGCGCAGCCACCAGAGATGCCGTGGGCCCAGAGGCAGGGGCAGCGCCACATGGTGGGGCAATGGGCCCCGTAAAACCAACCCTTTCCCAAGCCGTGCAGCTGCGGGGCATCTGATTCACCCAGAGCAGAGAGAAAGCCAAGAATTCCCTTTAACAATCTTGAGGGGAAAAAAAGAGCAAGAAATGGGGTCAAGTAGAGAAGGGAGAAGTTCCTTTTTAAGGCACATAAATCTGCTTCAGATACCCTCAATGACCCTTCCTGCTAAGCATGCCTTCAAACTCGAGTTTCTTTTATTTTGCGGTTTGTTTTTTTGGGGCAGGCCCCCCTATAGCTCAGGCTGGCCTCCAGTCTCCCTCCCACCACCTTCCAAGGGCTGAAATTACAGGCGCGTGCCATCCACACTCAGCTTGAGTCCTTATTTCTCTCTACAAAAAGCAAATGCCAAAACCAGAAATTTATATTCTGGGAAACAGACCCAACTCAGGAAATCAAATTGCTAATAGTTTGAGTATTTGTATCCCCCTATAAAATGTGTATGTTAGAATCATAATCCCTAGCATATTTGGAATTAAGCCTTTGAGGGTAACTGGGTCATGAGAACAGAGCTGCCATGATTAGAATTAGTGCCCTTATAAAAGGGTTTTAGCCAGCACTGTCGACTGCAGTAGGACACAGAAGAATGGAGTCACCTCTGTAGCACCACACCCTCACCAGGGCCTCCAGGACTGTCAGACATGAATGTCACATAACATTCATGTTTAAGAAGCTACCTAGTCCGCAGGATTTTGTTACAGCAGCCAAAAGGCACCGAGATGAAATCCTTGAGGCGGATGGAAATGGGTTTCCTCTTAGCCTCCTTAGGTGAGGCTCCTGTGGGGAAAGCTAGGTCTTGAACCCCACCCCCCAAAAAGACCACTGAGGACCCTCCAGATCCTCAGAATAGGGAAAGTATCTATGAGCAGAAATCAGATCTCCCTTGCACCCAAAATTAGAAGCACATGGTAGGAACCAAAACCAAACACAGGCATAGCAGGTGACTAGAACTTTGCCCTTAGAACCCAAGGCACAAGGCAGAAGAGGAGAGCCTCAAGGAGGCCTCCGGCTAAGGGCAGATCTTCTTGGCTGAGCAGACCACTTCTCTGGGAAAGGTTCTAGCACTAAGGCTCTGAGGTTCCTGGGCATTTTGTCTTAAGGAGTCTTGAGGGTGTGTATGTGTGTGTGCATGTATGTGTGTGTGTGGTGTGTGGTGTGTGGTATGTATACGTGTGGTGTGCATCCGTGTGGTGTGGTGTGTAAGAGTATATGTGAAATTTGTTTCCACCCTCCTCAGAGATTTACTTTCTAATCTGTAAGCTCAGATGACTTTGGATGTGTCAGTTAAAACAAACAATATATATTTGGAGGGGTCTAAAACCCTCCCTGGTCCTCACAAGAACCACCTGAGGGAGGAGCCAGCACCAGAAATTATCCCAGTCAGCAGTGCACCCACGCCCTCGTCCAACGCCCCTCACCCCAGAAGGTTTGAACACTTGATTGCCCTGACTGGCTCTCAAGACTGAAGAGAGAAAAGAACATTCTTGAAATAGCCATGTTTGTGAGCACTCGCCATGTGCCAGGGGCGGGGCCACGTCTGCCAGGCACGCCACCTGTGAAATCGCAGTGTCTCCCGGGTTGATAGAAGAGGAACCAAGACCTCAGAGATCTGGCCACTGGCTGGGGTCACAGCCCAAACAAGGCAGGGACAGGATTCACTCACTGGTTGGTGGGAAGCCAGAAGCCAAGCACTTAACCACAGGTAGCTTTTCTCCTTCAGATGCAATCTTGAGAAGTGAGCAGAGAAAAGCCCTGGACCCAGAGATCAAGGTTAATGTCTAACCAGGAGCAGCCAACCTTGAGAGCTCAGAAAGTGGGTTGGTTTTTTTCCTCTGTCAGTTTCATTGAATTATTAGAATGTGGTGTTCTTCCTCTCTCACCCCACCTAGTACAACTTTTCAACTGCATAATGGGCCTCTGACTAAGGCAAAAGTAAGGGCAGATCCAAATAAATCCATCCTTGTTCATTAAAAGTAGGTTAAGAAGCTGGGCAGGTAGTACATGCAGTTAATTCCAGAGGCAGGCAGAGGCAGGCAGATCTCCAAGTTCAAAGCCAGCCTGAGCTACATGGTGACACCCTGTCCAAAACAAAACAAACAAGAAGTTTAAAAGTACTTCTGGGGCTGGAGAGATGGTTCAGCAGTTAAGAGCACTGGCTGCTCTTCCAGAGGTCCTGAGTTCAATTCCCAGCACCACATGGTGGCTCACAACCATCCGTGATGAGATCTGATGCCCTCTTCTGGTGTGTCTGAAGACAGCTACAGTGTACTCTATCCATAAAATAAATAAATAAATCTTTTTTTTTTTTTTAAAGTACTTCTGCAGCTGGGGTAGAAATCTGTCCTGGAGAAGAAGTGGGGTGGGCAAGATGCTAACTCTGAAATCAGTCAAGACACCAACCAGGGTCTTTCTGCCTAAAGTCCAGAAAGTAGGAAGATGGGTAAGAACAGACAGCAGGCGGGGCTGCAGTGAGGAAGAGGCTATGCAGTGATTCTCTGAAACACCAGTACAAGTGTCTGCTACAGGGAAGTCTTCTGGGTGCCCACCCATACCCCTCCAGCGGGCACTCCTCTGCCTTCTTTCAGGGCAGAACACGGAGATCCCTGCCTACTCTCAGCCCACAGCACGGCCTGGAATCCTTCATGTGCAACCTTCCAAACAGAGAAAGAGCCCCGGCCGCTAGCCCTGCAATCCTCCTTTGTACAACTCAGCCGAGAACAGAGGGAAAATGGCGCCCATTATTCTCATTCTGAATGGCTGGGAAATGGCTTTTGCTTTTCAACATGAAATGTGCCTAAAAATAAGCCGTGAATTTCAACCAGAGGTTGAAAATAGCTCCACAGTGAGCACAGCCCCGCCTGGAGTGAGTTTAAGGACAGCCTTCATTCCCAGATCTGAAAGCTGAAACGTCACGTTCGGAGACGAGGTCACAGGCAGGCGGGCTCAAGGGTGAAGACCCTCCAAAGCCTCACAAGGTTGTCCCTGCCAGCCTCCTAGGGGGTGAGAGCAAGGGTCTGGTTTCCATTGGCCACACTGGAGAAAGCGCGGGGTCAGAAGTTCCACACGTGCTTGGCCCCGTGAACTCCCTCGTTTTGGTGATTGGGAGACAGAGATGAAGGGGTAAAGGGCATCAGCACACCAGCACAGCTAGGTCATGAATGGTGAAGTAAACCACCCTGACCGTCCACAGCCTCTCATTAGGTATAACCTTTGAATCTGAGAGCCTTTGGGTAGGAAGGGCAAGACACTGCCAAACTGAAGAAAATCAAGTTGCTGAAGGTGAAGAGTCTTTCTTACAGTTTACCAATATCTCTACGAGAGCCTGAATCTGACAGGCTAAACAGCGTTCCCACAAAAACGCTCTAAGAGCTGAGAGCTCTGGTCCCCATCTTCCGGTGGGAATCCAACCCTGAGCCATCTGAGCAGAATCCTTGCACAGGTTCCTAGAGCAGCCTACCTCAGTTCCCCTGAACACCTCTCCCACGGCCTCACCCCATGCCTCCCAACCGCTTTCTTTGTGGGTTCTCCTGAACAAGGAGGTGTTGCAGGGATTCTCAGTGGTGACACCTGACAATAGCTGGAGACATTTCTGGTCATCCCAACTGGGAAGCAGGATGCTGCCGGCAGATATTAGGTAAAGGCCAAGAATGCTAAAGACATCATGGTGCACGGGCTGCACTCAAAGACTATCTGCCGCAAATGCAAGCTGCTGAGGTTGAGCAACGTAGACTTACTGGAAGGATGGGCTGTGGGCAGAAATGGGGTGTGGGAGCTCGTCAGACCTAGTTCGCAGGACAAAGCAGGGCCCCGGGCTCCATCCAGGGCATCTGAGTGCCAGGAAGAGGGGATCTCACTAACCAGCCACCTTCCTACCTCAGGAGAGAACCTAGCCATCACAATTTTGCAAAACCTTGTTGTCTCCAGCATTGGAGAATAAAAACATTGTGGAGGTGATGGCTTCCTAAGACAGACACTGAAATGTGGTTAAAATGGTCAATTTATCATATATGTGTCTAGAAGGCATACCTGTTCTCTCAAGGCTCTAGAAGGGACTTAGGACAAAGAACAAGAGGTTCCTACCTCAACCAAAAATAACTCTAAGACTACCGTGTCACTTTAGGTGCCTTCATGACATGTCTGTGGGGTACTCTGAACCCCTGAAGAAATGGAGGCTTGGGAAGATGGGGTGCTTGTCCAGGATTACCCAACTGGGTTCAGAGGCAGCTCCATGACACCAGAATTCATCTCCTGTCCCCTACTGGAGTTCTATGTAGGACTATAGCAATAGCCCTGATGTGGGCCTCGAAGTAGTTTGGGGACAACTAGCTGCCTGGAGTCCTGTGCAGCCTTCACCGCTAGCTCTCCATCCTGTCAGGCCGGCTTCCTCTGCTCACGAGACTGGATCCTAGACTCTCAGGCCCCGAAGCTCTGGGAAACAAGGCGGGTATGTTCCCCATTCTGAGTGAGGCTGAGGGAGAACAGGCAGTTTGTCCACGTTAGTTTCCTAATAACTCTAAGAAAAAAAAATACAGGCAATCTCACTAGTCATCAAAACTACATACAATGAGGTTCCACTGAGTCCTGTCAGAACTGCCACTAAGAAACAAACGACAAATGCTGGCAAGGATGCAGACAAGATGACCACTTAGACTCCACTGGTGGAAACGGAAGCCAGTAGCCACCGTGGAGCTCCGATGGAGGTCTCTCCAACAACTAAAAGCAGATCTACCGTGTGGCCCAGTTCCACCGCTGCTCGGTATTTACTGGAGGAACTCCAAGTCAGAGACACCTGCAGCCCTACTCACAACAGCTGAATTACAAAAAGAAGGAAGCTATGTTGTTTGCAGGCAAACAATGCTACCAGAGATGTCCGGATTAAATAAATCAAGGCAGTCTCAGAAAGGCAAACACCAGATGTTTTTCTCTCATTTGCAGTTCTTATATATTATATAGACATAACTCTGTGTCTATACCTATGACATGAAAATACAAGTTGAGGGGCTGGAGAGATGGCTCAGCGGTTAAGAACACTGGCTGCTCTTCCAGAGGTCCTGAGTTCGAATCCCAGCAACCACATGGTGGCTCACAACCATCTGTAATGAGATCTGACACCCTCTTCTGGAGTGTCTGAAGACAGTGACAGTGTAATCATACACATAAAATAAATAAAATCTTTAAAAAAAAAAAAGAAAAAGGAAATGCAAGTTGAACTGTAGGGGGCAAAGGCAGGAGGGAGGGAAGAGAGAGGAGAGGGCAGGGGTGGGGGAAATGGGCTTAATACTTGCATGAAAATCTTTTTTTTTTTTTTTTTTTTTTGGGATTTTGGTTTTTTGGAGACAGGGTTTCTCTGTATGACCCTGGCTGTCCTGGAACTCACTCTGTAGACCAGTCTGGCCTCGAACTCAGAAATCCACCTGCCTCTGCCTCTGCCTCCCAGAGTGCTGGGATTACAGGCGTGCGCCACCACCGCCCGGCTATGAAATTCTTTTTAATAAATAATAATAATAATAATAATAATAATAATGAAGTAGCAATGTCAATCTTTCTTCCACCTGACACTGACCACTCCCCCGAGGCAGACAGCAGCAGCCTGCTGGATGGGAAGATCTGCCACAGCCCCCGGCAGCAGCAGACACCTGTGTGGTCACTAAGCCTTGCCCAGAGGAGACAGCATGGTCACAGCTGACAGTCTCACCTGAGAGCTAGGGCAGGAACCACCCACTCGCTCTGCCGGCACTGAGCACGTGTGACGTCTCCCTGGTAGTATCCAACAGGCAGGGAGCTGCAGGGCAGAGGGCAGGATCCACACAGGACCCCAGCCTCGCCATTCAAAGTGCTTTCTAGGCAGAAAGGGGATTGGCTGCAAGGAGAACACTGGGGCGACCCAGAGAGCCCCAACTAGCCCATAGCTCAAACACGGCGCAGAAACAAAGCCTCCAGGCATGGCGGCTGCTCAAGGGAGAGATTCTTGGGAGAAAACTGTAGGCGCAATGTGGCCTACTCCAGAGGCAGCTCTAGTGCAGACTGGGGGCATGTGGTAGGAGAGATTCAGCCACAGCAAACCGGGGACAGACTCAGAGGCTTCCTGGTTCTATTCTGAGTCCAGCCTTGACTTGCTGGGGGATTGGGTGCACCGCCTCTTGTTCCTCAGGCCAGCTTCCTCCTGCCCAGGAGGCCACAGTGCTTCTTTGGCCCAGGAGGAGAAGATAAAACAGTCCAGGGCCGCAGAAGCTTAACTTAAAGCCTTCGGGATTGCAACCAAAGTTGAAGTAAGTGATAGGTTTATTTAATGAGCTTTTATCAGTTATCATTTTTCACCCAATCATTTATTTTACAAAATTAGATTTTTTTTTTTTTTTTACTCAGGAATACTGAATGTCCTTTTACCAACAAAGGCACTAAAAATGGCTTGTGGTTAAGGAACTTCCTCTCCATGGTTTAAGGGGAAAGAGAAAAAAAGAAGTGAGAATAACCAAACCAGGGTCTTTCCCATTCGTCCCAGCTGAGCCCTCTAGGAACCATATATGTGGGCCCTGTGACTGAAGGAAGGCCCGGCACAGGCCAGCTCCTTTGTATGCCCTGGCCTTAGCAGCGCACGCCATGACAGTGCCCCACCTAAAGGGCCGGCATCCTGGACCCAAGACTGCTCTCTGCCTTTATGTCTCCTTTGTTCATTCCGGACTGGCCTGGTGTAAAGCGTTATTTGGTAGGAACCAGGGTTCCTTTCTCAGAACAGAGAAGCCTCCAGGACCCTCAGCTCCAAGCCTTGTGCTGGTCTCTGTGACTACCTCAGAGTCACGCGGCTTAAGCCCTAACTGTCAAGTCACTTACCAGAGTCCCAGCAGAGCTGGCTAGGGGTGGGGGCCTCCGTGCCTTCATGTCTCCATAATCAACGATGTCGAAGTTACTCTTCCAGACCATCACCTACAGAGCAACAGGCGGAGAATGGGAGATGTAATTGAGTCAACCCTAAAGTTCTCAGGGGCAGTGGCTCCCAGCTGATATGCCAACTCAACTCTGGGACCTGCCCCACATCCCTGATGAGGAGTCTCTGGGAACAGGCCTGATGCATGTGGCACCAAGATGGGGTATCACCACGTAGCACGATTAGATCTTAGCACCTGGTTGTTCCTCTACCCAAGTGTCATAGATGTCTCAGTGTCAGAATCATTATTAAATCCATTTGTTCCCTTTCCTTGTTTATAATGTTGATCTGGAAAGGAAGGCTGGAGGGTAGTGGCTTGCCCATGATGCTGTGTGAAATGATAAACGTAAACTCCAGACCACACTACTGG